>NW_028227277.1:6747205-7347205 GCF_978045245.1 Mus caroli
CTCTAAAATATTAAAAAAAAACTAAACATACACTAAAATCCAACAATCATAAACAAAAACAAAAACTGTACAACAGTCTTGTAAGAACACTTAAAAAATAAAAAACCTAATATTATAAAAAACATAATAAAAAAGAACGCAAAAATTTCCATACATTAAGTTTTTTACTTACAGTCTTCCTTCCATCCTTTCTTCCTTTCTAACTTTCTTCCTACCCTTTCTTTTTTCTTTCTTTCTTTTCTGTAATTTTTTCTTTCTTTCTAACTTTCTCTCTCTCTCTCTCTCTCTCTCTCTCTCTCTCTCTCTCTCTCTCTCTCTCTCTCTCTATTAGTTTTTTTTTTTTTAAAGTTTTTTAGACAGGGGTTCTCTTTGTATCCTTGGCTGTCCTGGAACTCACACTGTAGACTAGCCTGACCATGAATTCAGAAATCCAGGACCTCTGCCTCTAAAATGCTGGTATAAAAGGCATGGGTCACCACAGACTGGCAACACTAAAATTCTTAAACTACAAAATAAATTTTATTTTGTTTTTTAAATATTTAAGAACACACACACACAGACACACACAAAAAAATCATAAAACAGTAATACATTAAAAACATGAAATAAACTCTAATAAGAACCAAAAATCAAGAAAAAATCCTAAAATTCTTAATAAACAAAGAAAAAAAAAAAAAACATTGAACAGATAGTAAAAACCTTAAAGACAAAGATTTCCAAAACGTTGTTCTAAAACCCTAAGAAACCCCCCCCCCAAAAAAAAAACCCTCTATAGTTCCAAATATATATATACACATTCAAGAATCCAAGAATGACCCTGGATGTCTTCCCTCCCCGCTACCCCCGAGTTTTCTTTCTTTCTTTCTTTCTTTCTTTCTTTCTTTCTTTCTTTCTTTCTTTTCTTTTTTTTTTAGTTTTTGGAGACACGGTTTCTCTGTGTATCCTTTGCTGTCTGGAACTCACTCTGTAGACTAGCCTGACCATGAACATGGAAATCCAAGACCTCTGTCTCTAAAGTGCTGGAATAAAACTCATGGGTCATCACTGACAGCAATCCTAAAATCCCTAAACCAACAAAAAACCTAAAATTAAAAAATAAATACTCAAGAACATACACACACATACACACACACAAATAGTAAAAACCTAAAATATAAACATAAAGGCCTCCAAAAAACTCTCTAAAATGTTTACAAAACACTAAACATACACTAAAATCCAAAAAAAAAAATCCCTAATAATTATACAACGCTCTTCTAAAACCGCTTTAAAAAAATAGTACAAAAGAACCCAAAATTTTCCATACATTTTCTTACTTACAGTCTTTATTCCTTTCTTGCTTCTTCCTTCCTTTCTTTCTTCCTTCCTATCTTTCTTTCTTCCCTTTCTTTCTTACCTTTTCTTTCTTTCTTTCTTTCTTTCTTTCTTTCTTTCTTTCTTTCTTTCTTTTTTTCTTTCTTTCTTTCTTTCTTTCTTTCCTTCCTTCCTTCTTTCCTTCCTTTCTCTTTTTCTTCCTTCCATTCTTTTTTCTCATTATTTCTTTTTTCTTTTTTTCTTCCTTCCTTCCTTTCTTTCTTTATTTGTTTCTTTCTTTCTCTCCTTCCTTCCTTCTCTCGTTCATTTCTCTTTTTCATTCCTTCCTTACTTTGTCTCTTTCTTTCTTTTTTCTTCCTTCCATTCTTTTATTTCACTCTTTCTTTTCTGTAATTTTTCTTTCTTTTTTTCTTTCTTTTTTTTCTTTCTTTCTTTCTTTCTTTCTAACTTTCTCTCTTTCTCTCTCTCTCTCTCTTAGATTTTTAGAGATTTATTTGAATTTTTTACAAAATAAATTTTACTTTTTTTGAAAAATATTCAAGAACACAAACACACATATACACACACACAAGTAATAAAACCCTAATAAATAACAGTAAAGCCAAAAAAATAATCCAAAAACATTTTAAAATATTAACCTCCAAAAAAAAAAACTATACAACTCTCTTCTAAAAACTCTTTAAAAACCTTAGTATTCATTAAAAAAAAAGAAACAAACTTTTTCATACAGTAAATTTCCTACATACAGTATTTCATTCTTTCTTTCTTTCCAACTTTCTTTCCATCTTTCTTTATTTCTTTAAGCCTGACCATGAACTCAGAAATCCAAGACTCTTTCTCCAAAATGTTGAGATAAAAGGCATGGATCACTCCAGACAGTTGGCAACCCTAAAATTCACAATCCACAAAATAAGACCTTTAAATTTTTTGAAAACTATTCAGGAACACACAGATACACACACACAGACACACACAGACACACACAGACACACACAGACACACACACAGAAACACACACAGACACAAACACAGATACATACACACACAAATGGTAATACCATGAAATATAAATATAAAGCAAAAAAAAAAAAAGTCTCTCTAAAAAGTTTTTTTAAAAACTAACCATACACAAAACCCTTTAAACGAAAGAAAAAAAAAAAAGAAAAAAAAAAGAAAAACGGAAAAAAAATACAAGGAAGCCCAATATATGCATACAGTAATTTGTTTCCTCATAAAGTAATTTGTTTCCTCCTTCCTTCCTTTACTTCATTCCTTCTTTCCTTCTTTCTTTCTTTCTTTCTTTCTTTCTTTCTTTCTTTCTTTCTTTCTTTCTTTCTTTCTTTCTTTCTCTTTCTTTCTTTTTGTCTGTTTTGCACAATGGGTTTCTCTTTGTATCCCTGCCAATAGTGGGCATGCCTCTCTAGAGCATGCTGGCCTCGAACTAAGAAATCCAACATTTATTCCTCTCAAATGCTGGGATATAAGGCATGGGCCACCACAGCCTGGCAATCCTGAAACTCTTTTTTTGTTTGTTTGTTTGTTTGTTTGGGTTTTTTGCTTGTTTTGTTTTGTTTTGAGACAGGGTTTCTCTGTGTAGCATTGGCTGTCCTTCAACTCACTTTGTAGACCAGGGTGGCATCGAACTCAGAAATCCTCCTGCTTGTGCCTCCCTAGTGGTGGGATTAAAGGCATGTGCCACCACGCCCTGTAACCATGAATCTCTTAAACTGACTAAATAAAACTTAAAATTTTAAAAAGAAAAGATAAGAAATCTCAAAAACTCACACAAAAAACCCTGAAAAACAAAGATAAAAACTTAAACACACTTAATAAAACACCCCAAATCCAAAAATACCCTAATATCATTTAAAAAAAAGTACAAACATTAAAAGTGCACTAAAATATTGAAAAACAAAACAAAACAAAACAAAACAAAAAAAAAAACATCTTATAAAAACCCTACAAAAGCCTTAACAAAAACACTAAAATTATAAATAAATAAATAAATAAATAAATAAATAAATAAATAACAATAATAATAATAATAATAATAATAATAATAATAATAAAACAAGGACACAGTATGAACTTATAAGTCTTTTTGTTTTATTTTGTTTTTGTTTTTTTTGATTTTTGTTTGTTTGTTTTGTTTTGTTTTTGAGATTGGGTTTCTCTGTGTGTCTCTGGTTGTCCTGGACTACCATCTGTAGACCATGCTGGCCTCGAAATCAAAAATCCACCTAAATCTGCCTCCCAAGTGCTGGGATTAATGCATGGGAAACCAATGCCTGGCAATCCTATAACTCTAACTATAAAAATAAAACCTAAACATTTCAAAAAATAATAATAGTGAAATACTCGAAAAATAAATAAATAAATAAATAAATAAATAAATAAATCGAAATAAAAGATAAACCTTAAAAATTTTTGATTAAAATCCCCAAAATCCTAAAACACCATAAAATTCTAAAAAAAAAAAAAAAAAAAAAAAAAAACACTAAAAATACATAAAGTACTGAAAACCAAAAATAAAACTCTAAAACACTCCAAAACTAAAACATAAACATACACTAAAACCCTGAAATCCAAAAAATACTCTAAAGCAATTATCAAAAAGGCCTAAATACCCTTTAAAAAAACGTTAAATTCTAAAAAATAAAAATTAATAAAAAGGAAAAACAATACATAGAAAGCCTGATATGTCCAAAGAGTCATCATCTTTTCTTTCTTTCTTTCTTTCTTTCTTTCTTTCTTTCTTTCTTTCTTTCTTTCTTTCTTTCTTTCTTTTCTTCCTTTCTTTGTGTGTGTTTTTGGAGACTGGGATTCTATGTGTGTACAGTAGTAGTCCAGGAAATCACTCTGTAGACCAGGATGGCCTACAACTCAGGAATACACCTGCCTCTGCCTACCAAGTCTTAGATTTTTGGCACGGATCACCACTGCCTCGCAACACTAAAACTCTTAAACCCCCAAAATATAACCCTTTAATTTTTAAAAATACTCAAGAACGGACACACACACACACACATACACACACACACACACACACACACACAGTCAAATAAAACAGTAAAACATTAAAAAAATGAACTAAACCCCAATCAGAACCGAAAATCAAGAAAAAATCCTAAAATTCTTTTTTTTTTTTTATATTTTTATTACATATTTTCCTCAATTACATTTCCAATACTATCCCAAAAGTCCCCCATAGCGCCCCCCACTTCCCTACCCACCCATTCCCATTCTTTTGGCCCTGGCATTCCCCTATATTGGGGCATATAAAGTTTGCAAGTCCAATGGGCCTCTCTTTCCATTGATGGCTGACTAGGCCATCTTTCGATACATATGCAGCTAGAGACAAGAGCTCCGGGGTTCTAGTTTGTACATCATGTTGTTCCAACAATAGGGTTGCAGATCCCTTTAGCTCCTTGGGTACTTACTCTAGCTTCTCCATTGGGAGCCCTGTGATACATCCAATAGCTGACTGTGAACATCCACTCCTGTGTTTGCTAGGCCCCAGCATCGTCTCACAAGAGACAGCTATATTTGGGTCCTTTCAGCAAAATCTTGCTAGTGTATGCAATGGTGTCAGCGTTTAGAAGTTGATTATGGGATGGATCCCTGGATACGGCAGTCTCTAAATGGTCCATCCTTTCATCACCGCTACGAACTTTGTCTCTGTAACTCCTTCCCTGGGTGTTTTGTTCCCAATTCTGAGAAGGTGCACAGTGTCCACACTTTGGTCTTCATTCTTCTTGAGTTTCATGCGTTTAGCAAATTGTATCTTAAATCTTGGGTATCCTAAGTTTTGGGCTAATATGCACTTATCAGTGAATACATATTGTGTGAGTTCTTTTGTGATTGTGTTACTTCACTCAAGATGATGCCCTCCAGGTCCATCCATTTGGCTAGGAATTTCATAAATTCATTCTTTTTAATAGCTGAGTAGTACTCCATTGTGTAAATGTACCATAATTTCTGTATCCATTCCTCTGTTGAGGGACATCTGGGTTCTTTCCAGCTTCTGGCTATTATAAATAGGGCTGCTATGAACATAGTGGAACATGTGTCCTTTTTACCGGTTGGGACATCTTCTGGATACATATGCAGCTAGAGACAAGAGCTCCGGGGTTCTAGTTTGTACATCATGTGTGTTTTTGGAGACTGGGATTCTATGTGTATACCCTGGTAGTCCCAGAAATCACTATTTAGACCAGGATGGCCTACAACTCAGAAATACACCTGCCTCTGCCTACCAAGTCTTAGATTTAAGGCATGGATCACCACTGCCTCACAACACTAAAACTCTTAAACCCCAAAAATATAAAACTTTAATTTTTAAAAAATAATCAAGAACACACACACACACAAACACAAACACACACAGACATACACACACACACACACACACACACAGAAAGAGTCAAATAAAACAGTAAAACATTAAAAAAATTAACTAAACCCTAATAAGAACCGAATATCAAGAAAAAAATCCTAAAATTCTTAATAAACAAAGAAAAAAACAAAACAAAACAAAACATATACTAAAAACCTTAAAGAATAAGTTCTAAAAAACGTTGTTCTAAAACCCCAACAAAAACCGTAAAAAAAAAAAATCTAAAATTCTAAATATATATATATTATTGTGTGGTATCCTAATGCAGTTGCCTCAAATTGCACTTCAGGGGATAAAAGCAGCCATTACTCATTTGGGGAAGGAACCTCATATTCTAATTGTGCCTTATACCTCTGCTCAAGTTCACGTCCTGGCAGCAACAACTAACTATTGGGCAGAATTGGTTGCCTCCTATTCAGGACAAATTAATAATCATTATTCAAAACATCCAATTTTACAGTTTGCCTAAGCCAAGTCATAGTGTTTCCAGTAGTAACAGCCAAACACCCACTTACAGATAGGGTAGTAGTGTATACTGTTGGATCCAAATCTGGCAGATGTGCATATGTAGTAAATGACCAAGTAACATCTAAACAGTATAATGAGACATCACCCGAGGTTTTAGAGTGTTTGGTGGTTCTAGAGGTCCTTGAAACTTTTCCTGGACCGCCCAATATTGTATCTGATTCCTTATATGTGGTTAATGCAGTTAATATGCTTGAAGTTGCTAGCTTAATTCTACCCTCTGGAAAGCTTGCTCACATTTTTCAGCAAATTCAGTCAGCCCTGTTACATAGAATTCATCTTGTGTGTATTACTCCTGTTAGGGCTTATTCTGGCCTTCCTAGCCCTATGTCTCATGGAAATGACTTGGCAGACAAAGCCACTAGAATCGTGGCTGATGCTCTGTCTTCACAGGCTTTCATAAACTCTTCCACGTGATGGCTGAAACATTATGCTGCCATTTCACTTTAACCAGGAAGGAAGCTCATGACATTGTTACCCAATGTCAAAACTGTTAATTTCTGCCTATTCCTCATGTAGGGATAAACCACCGAGGCATCAGGCCATTACAGGTCTGGCAAAGGGATGTCACTCGTATTTCCTCCTTTGGAAGAAATCAATATTTGCATGTTTCCATTGACACCTGCTCTGATGTTATGTTTGCTACAGCTTTAACAGGTGAGAAAGCCTCTCATGTTATATAGCACTGTTTAGAAGCATGGTGTGCTTGGTGCAAGCCCACAATCCTTAAAACTGATAATCTGCCAGGATATACCTCTGCTGAATTTCAGCATTTTTGTCATCAAATGGATATCACTCACTTGACTGGCCTTCCTTATAACCCTCAAGGACAAGGCATGGTCTAAGGTGCCCACCATGCACTCAAGTCTTATTTTATAAAATAAAAGGGGGGAGTTGATGAGACTCTGCCCTCAGGGCCAAGAGTAGCTGTCTCCATGGCACTCTTTACAATTAATTTTTTGAATCTTGATGAGCAAGGTCGCTCTGCAGCCGATCAACATAGCTCAGACACTGATAGACCAAAAGAAATGGTGAAATGGAAGGATGTGTTATCTGGTCTGTGGGAAGGCCCTGATCATACTTTGTTAAGATCCAGGGGAGCTTTTTGTGTTTTTCAACAGAGTGAAGACAACCCATTTTGGCTTCAGGAATGACTCACCCGCAAAATAGTAATCGAGGATGGTGTGGAAGATGCTGACTTCCCAAGGACTGCTCCTGATCCTGACAATGCTGAACTTGTCTCAGGTTCCTAGTATGATGGGCAAACAGAGATGGGCCATTCTCTCGACTTTCCCTAAATCAATGCCAGTTCGCCATGACGCTATAGTTTTTCCAAAATTCTTTACTACTAATAAAACATTAGATTTACCATATCTACCCTACGATCCCACCCGAGCATCATTAGGAGAAAATCGCTCTTTATTAGAACAGGGTTCTTTATGTCATCAAATAAATGGGCCAAGAAAATGTATAAACCTCACATTCCGAGCCTTGGGGATGTTTAATGAGTACCGAGGAGGCTGGGTGAGCACAATCCAAGATACTTCCAAAGCAGATATAATCATTACATATCGGACCTTATGGCAGGAGGCAATTTGGGTCAATGGTACATTTCCACCACATAACTTTTCAAACAAAGAATGTCCTCCACAACCAAAAATAGCCCTATATTATAGATTGGAAGATGAAGGGCTGATCTTGCCTTGGTCTGATTATCAATCCTCCGTCACTCGTTAGGCATACCAGAGTAAAACCTTTTCCTAATCTCCTAACATGTTGGTAGCCCAGAGAATGAATTTATTATGAAAAAGTGACTTTACATACAGGACTTTACACTGCATCCCTTTCATAGTGGGTGCTTTGTGGAGTCAATGGCAGTTGTACAGATCTCAATCCTTTGATCTTTATCCAGGGAGGAGCAGTTGGAAAGGATTCTTTTACTGGCATCTCCAGATTTGCTCAGTATTGGGAAATATATTGACTCCCTGGACTCTTATGGATAAACTAATACCAGCGTAGAGATCACTGGGTTCAATAAAACTTTCGTAAACCAGATTAATTACCCACCTATGCCAGTCTGTGTTTACCCCACTTTCTTGTTTATTCTTTCAAATGATTCATTTGAAGTCTGTTTCAATGATTCTTGTTGGATTTCTCAATGCTGGGATGTAACAAAGGACACCCATGCCATGGTGGCATGCATCCCTTGTTGGATCCTTGTTCTGGTGGAAACACCCTCCACTATATCCCTGTTTCGACAAAAAAAGAGATTTTGGCATTACTGCTGCCATAATCATAGCAATTTCAGCCAGTGCAGCTGCTGCTACAGCTGCAGGATACACTATGGCTAGTATGGTTCAGTCAGGCACAAAATTAAATCAGCTTTCAGCAGATCTGACTGATGCCATCACTCTCCTAACTTCTGCTAGTACTAAGTTAAAGGGAGGGCTGATAAATTTGAATCAGTGCCTTGACCTGTCATAGGAACAGATAGGCATCCTGTACCCGATAGTCCAGTTAGGTTGTGAACGAAAGTTGAATGCTCTGTGTATTACCAGGGTCCAATATGAAAATTTCACTCATTCAGCTAATCTGTCTAGACAGCTTTCCTTGTATCTTGCAGGAAATTTGTCTGAGGGATTCGATGAGAGTCTTGAGGCCCTGAGGGTGGCAGTTTTAAACATCAACTCAATGCGAGTGGACCTGTCATTGACAGAGGGCCTCTCCTCCTGGATTTCATCTGCATTTTCTTATTTTAAGGAATGTTTAGGGGTAGGCTTATTTGGTGTTGCCACCTGCTGTGGAATGTGTTCATGCTCTGGTTTGCAAGCTTAGAACTCAACAAACAAATGACAAGGTTGTGATAGCTCAAGCACTTGCTGCCATTGAGCAAGGGGCCTCCCCCGAAATCTGGCTATCTATGCTCAAGAATTAGTTGACACTGGTGGCTGACCTCTTTTGTAGAGTTTGCCCTAGGTCATTTAGTAGTTAGTGTCACATAGCATTGCAATATCCAGGAACAGGCAACTTTCCTCATGCACAGATCAACCTAAGACAGGGGACCCAGTTGTGATAGTGTTACCCTATGACAGGAAAGGCTGTGACATTAGAGGATGTGACCTAAGACAGGAGCCACAGCAGATGGGCAAAATGACACAGACCTAGTTCAGCCTCATTTTAATAAAATAAAAAGGGGAAGATGTGGAGAACCGTGCTGTGCTGCTAGCAATTGCCATTATAAGATGGTGCTGGTCTCTGCTGTGCCTAATTAGTAAACAAGCCTTATGCGCAAGGGCAAGAGTGAACTCACGCCTAGTCACTGCCCATCTCAGGGCCTAATAATGGGGTGATAGGAAAGCAATGAATCAGGAGGTGACAGGCCACATCAGGTGATGAAACGCCATGGCTGAGGGCTATATAAGCAACGCCATTTTATGGGGTTGGGGTTTTACCTCCTGAAGAAGCAATAAAGCTTTTTGTTTCAGAAGAATAAGGTTGTCCGAGTTTGTTCTTGCTGGCGAGAACAATAGCTTGGACTTTCTTTCTTTCTTTCTTTCTTTCTTTCTTTCTTTCTTTCTTTCTTTCTTTCTTTCTTTCTTTCTTTCCTTCCTTCCTTCCTTCCTTCCTTCCTTCCTTCCTTCCTTCCTTCCTTCCTCCTTCCTTCCTTCCTTCCTTTGTTCCTTCCTTCCTTCCTTCCTCCCTCCCTCCCTCCCTTCTTTCCTTCCTTCCCTCCTTCCTTCCTTTCTTTCTTTCTGTCTTTCTTTCTTTCTTGTTTTGTTTTTTTTTTATTTTTTTTGATTTTTTGGACAATGGGTTTCTCTTTGTATCCCTGCCAATACTGTACATGCCTCTGTAGAGCATGCTGGCCTTGAACTAATAAATCCAATACTTCTTCCTCTCAAGTGCTGGGATTTAAGGCATGGACCACCACTGCCTGGCAACCCTGAAACACTTAAACTCTCGAATTAACATTTAAAATTATATAAAAAAAAATGTAAAGAAAAGAAAAGAAAAGATAAAAATACAAACAACAAACAAAAAAAAAAACCTTGAAGAAAAAAGATAAAACCTTAAAAAAATACTTAATAAAACAACCCAAATCCAAAAACACCCTAAAATCATTAAAAAAAGAAGAAACACTAAAAATGCATTAAAAAAACTCGAAACAAAAAAAAAAGTCTAAAACAGTTTAATAAATCCCTACAAAAGCCTTAACAAAAACACTAAAACTATAAATAATTAATAATAATAATTAATAATAATAATAATAATAATAGAACACAAATTGAACTTAAAAGTCTTTTTTTTTCTTTGTTTGTTTTATTTTGTTTTGTTTTGTTTTTAGAAACTGGGTTTCTCTGTTTATCTCTGGCTGTCCAAAAGCGCCATCTGTAGACCATGCTGGCCTTGAAATCAAAAATCCACCTAACTGTGCCTCCCAAATGCTGGGATTTAATGCATGGGACACCACTACCTGGTAACCCTAAAGTTCTTAACTCTAAAAATAAATCCTTAATATTAAAATGATAATAATAATAGCCAAAAACTCTAAAAATAAATATATAAGTAAATAAATAAATAGATAAAAAACTAAACAAATAAATATATAAATACAAATAAAAGATAAATCTTAAAAAAAATTTGAAAAAAAATCCCCAAAATTCTAAAACATTATAAAATTATAAAACAAAACAAAACAAAAAAACAAAAACAAAAACAAACCACTAAAAATACACTAATATACTAAAAACTAAAATTAAACTCTAAAACACTCTTTTAAAAGTCCCTACAAAACCATTTACAAAAACACTAAAAGTCTACAAAAAATTTTACAACAACCCAAAAATAATCTTAAAACTTTTTTGTTTGTTTCCATTTATGTGTTTTTTTTTTTTTTTTTTTTTTTTTTGGTTTATATTTTTGAGTTTTTAGAGACTGGGTTTCTCTGGCTGATCAAGAACTCCCTCTGTAAACCATGCTGGTCTTGAACTCAAAAATCCACCTAACTGTTTCTACAAGGTGCTGGGATTTAAGGCATGGGCGACACTGCCTGGAAACCGTGAAACTCTTAAACCCCAAAAGTAAAACTTTAAAATTAAAAAAGAAGTACCCAAGAACACAAACACAGACAAACATACAAAAAAAAAAAGAAAAGAAAACCCATAAAGAATATTAAACACAAACAAACAAACAAACAAACAAAAACTCTAAAATCCTTTTTAAAAAACAGTAAACATACACTAAAACCCTGAAAACCAAAAAAAACTCTAAAACAATCATCAAAAGTCCTAAATACCCTTTTAAAAAACCTTAAATTCTAAAAAATAAAAAATAATAAAAAAAGTACACAGAAAGCCTGAAATGTCCATAAAGTCTTTATCTTTTCTTTCCTTATTTTTCTTTCTCTTTCTTTCTTTCTTTCTTTCTTTCTTTCTTTCTTTCTTTCTTTCTTTCTTTCTTTCTTTCTTTCTCTCTCTCTCTCTCTCTCTCTCTCTCTCTCTCTCTCTCTCTCTCTTTCTTTCTTTCTTTCTTTGAGTTTTTGTTTTGTTTTCTTTTGTTTTGTTTTTTGTGACTGAGTTTCACTCTTATAAAAACCCTACAAAACCCTTTAAAAAACTATTATATATATATTATATATATATATATTTATAATATATATATACCCCAAAATGTTCTTTAAAATATTTTTTTTTTGGTTTGATTTATTTTGTTTTTGGAGACTTGGTTTCTCTGTTTAGCCCTGGCTATCCTGGAACTCATTCTGGAAACCAGGCTAGCCTTGAACTTAAAAGCCCACCTGCCTTTGCCTCCCTAGGACTGGAAATAAAGCCATGGACCACCACTGCTTGGCAAAACTTAAATACTATACACCAAATGTAAGAACGTAAGATTTTTTTCAGAAACAAACACACACACACACACACACACACACACAAACACAAACCTAAAAAAAGTAAAACACTAAAAGAAAACCCCGAAGCCTAAAAAACAAACATAAAAACAAACAAACAATCCTAAAACCGGAGACCCACAATTCCCTTAAAAAATAAAAGAAAGAAGGAAAGAGAGAAAACAGAAAAAAAAAAAAAAGGACACTAAAACCAATAAAACTCTACAATAGTCTTCTAAACACACTACTAACCCTTAAAAAGACCGTAAAATTGTACAAAAATACACAAGTAGCCAAAAATTTCACTAAAACTGTTTCATTTCTTTCTTTTCTTTTTCTTTTTTCTTTTCTTTTGTTTTGTTTTTTGTTTTTTGTTTGTTTGTTTGTTTGCTAACTTTTTTGGTGACTGGGTTTCTCTGAGTATTTCTAGCTGCCCTGGAATTCACTCTGTGGACCATATTGGCCTCGAACTCAAAAATCCACATACCTCTGCCTCCCAAGTGCTGGGATTTATGACATGGCCACCACAGTCTGTCGACCCTTAAACTCTTAAACTCCCCAATTAACACTTAAAATTAAAAAAAAAAAAAAAGAAAGAAAAGAAAACTCAAAAACACATGAAAAAAAACATGGAAAAAAAGATAAAACCTTAAAAAACACATAGTAACACACCAAATCCAAAAACACCCTAAAATCCTTAAAAAAATAAAAGTAAAAAACACTAAAAATGCACTAAAATACTCGAAACCAAAAAATCATCTAAAAAAGTCTTATAAAAACCCTACAAAAGCCTTAACAAAAAAGCACTGAAATTATAAATAACAACAACAATAATACTAATACTACTACTACTACTACTACTACTAATAATAATAATAATAATTAATAATAATAATAATAATAAACAAGAACACAAAATGAAACTAATTTTTTTTGTTTTTTTCCTTTTTTGTTTTTTGGTTTATTGTTTTGTTTTGTTTTGGATTTCCCTCTGTAATCCATGCTTACCTCAAATCCTCAAATCCACCTACCTCTGACTCCCAAGGGCTGGGATTTAATGCATGGGAAACCACTGCCTGGAAAACCTCAAAGACTTACTTCTAAACCTAAAACACTCTTCTAAAAACTCTACAAACCCATTTTTAAATGCTCTAAAATTCTAAATATATATAAATCCCAAAATGACCCTTATAATATTTTTTTGTTTTATTTATTTATTTATTCATTCATTCATTCATTCATTCATTCATTCATTCATTCATTCATTTATTTATTTATTTATTTATTTATTTTGGAGACTGGGTTTTTTCTCTATAGCCCTGGCTAACCTGGAACTCACTCTGTAGACCAGGCTGGCCTAGAACTTACAAATCCACCTGCCTCTGCCTCCCAAAGGCTGGGAAAAAGGCATGGACCATCATTTGATGTTTGGATTATTATATGATGGCTGGAATTTCTCTTCTGGTCTAAACTATTTGGAGTTTTGTAGGCTTCTTGTATATTCACGGGAAACTCTTTTTTTAGGTTAGGGAAATTTTCTTCTATAATTTTGTTGAATATACTCACTGTCCCTATAGTTTGGAAAAATTACTTTTCATCGATACCTATTATCCTTAAGTTTTGTCATCTCTTTGTGTCCTGGATTTCATCGATGTAATTATTTCCTTTCTAAAATCTCTTTCAAAAACTCACATGGGCAGTTTCTTGAGAGAAATTCAAATCTTTAGTACTTTATTAACTATTACTTATATAGCATCCATTCAAATGTTTCTATTTTCTCTTGTTAATACAGTTAGAAAGAGCCCAGCATTTGACAAAGATGAGAATATATCGACTCACGTAAAAAAGGATGGAGATATGGGGTAAAATTTTAAATAGAGTATTTCAATAGAGTTCAATAGAGTACTTCATAAGTAGTGTTTGTGATCCCTTCACTGGAGAAGTAGATTCAGGAAGATGAACAATTCAAAGTCAGACACTGCTATATGTTGTGTTCAAGCCCAGATTGAGGTCCTTGAGACATTGTGATCACAAACACATAGCAACTCATACAGTAGGACCACCTGCATGAGATCTTCCCAGATATACACAAAAAGAAAAGGAAAAACATCAAAAGAATAAGAGGGGGGGCATCTGGGAAAAAGAAGGGTCTCAGCAAGAGTCGTAGAGGTATGAATAATCTACTGTGGGGTGTAAATGTATGAATTGTAAAAAGTAAATCATACAAGTTCACTATGGTAGTCCACCATGTATTTTATATGTATATGTCATTTGTTCCGAACCAAACATATATTTATTATAAATAATTAAAAGAAGGTTCTGTTTAAAGTTTTCTGTGGGGAAGAAAAATGTCCTACCAGTTCACGATATTTCTTACATTAATTTTTATATTCCTTTCTTAACAGAGGTGAACTAGACAGTATGTTGGATAAATCTGGAGGTATGTGTTTTTGGAGGTTTTTGCCTGGATTTTGAAGAGGTCAGAAGAGGGAATCAGATCTCTATAACCCCTATACCATAGGGGATAATTTTAGATTTCACAGTAATTGTAGTTCTCTTTAAAACCCATATGAGATGACTTCTCAACCAACATTCAGAATGAATGATTAGCTGAAGGTGTAGCTCAGTGGTAAAATACCATGTAAAAGTTATGAGTTTCATCTTCAGTGGGCAAAACAAAAAAAGAAAAAAACAAAAACCAAACAAAACCCAACCAACCCACCAAATTAACAAAAAAACTACCAAACAAACAAAACTCTGCAATAAGCCTCTCAAATGAAATGTTAGTTTGTGCAGTTTTCCAAATCAACTTCAGATTGTAAAGTGAGCAAGAAACCCAATTTGTTGTTGTAAGGAAATGAGCAAAACCAGCATTAAGCATTTTAGGAGACTAAACTTAGGCATGATTAGAGAGAGAGAGAAAAAAAAGGAAGAGAGTGGCTACAAGCTGTTTTGGTAAAGTGCTTGCCTTGAAAGTATATGGAGTTAAGGTGGGGACATAGAATCCACTTAAAAAAATGCAGGTGGCAACCCAGTATTGAGTAGGTGGAGACACCTTGCTGGCTAGCAAGGCTAGTGGCATTGGTGAGCTGCAGATTCTGAGAGACCATGTCTCAAGTTTTAAGTTTGGTCAGCTAGTGATGTCACATGCCTTAATTCCAGCAATTGGGAGACAGAGGTAGGGAGATTTCTGAGTTTGAGGCCAGCTTGGTATACAGGGTGAGTTCCAGGACAACCAAGGCTATACAGAGAAACCCTGTCTTGGATAAAAAAAATAAAATAAAAGTAAGTTGGAATATGATTAGAATGCAGTAGATGTCTATTTGTGGCCTTCTTGTGCACACTCATACTGAAATATATACACATCATTTTTTTGCCAAAACTCTTAAGATTTACACAATTCGGTAAATTATGGTGTTTTTTCTCTTTCTTGAAATAGATAATATTAAGAAAGTGTCATAATTTTATGATCTCTCCTGTATAGTAAAAATGAAAATCTATCCAGAGACATGATCCAGCACACCTTAAAACATGCAAAGGACAGGGATGGAAAGATGGCTTAGAAATTAAGAGCACTTGTTGTTCTTGGACAGAACCAAGTTTTAGTTCCTAGAACCCACATAAAGGCTCACAACCATTTTTAATTCTATATCCAGGGGTTTTGGAATTCTCTTCTAGTTTCTATGAACAACATACATGCAGGTTGTATAAATACAAACACGCAAAAACACATTACATAAAAAATAAAACAATTTAAATTACAATCAAGAAGCCCTTCATCGGAAAAAAAAAAGTAGGAGAGTCTTTTTAGGGGTTCATTTATTTTAACTTTCAAGTTAGTATTGCAAACTTGGAAAATGGAAAGCCTCTGGGTATTAGTAGCAGCTAAAATACTACCTCCCTTTTGCTGCTTGGATGACAGATGAGTGATAGAGCCTAACTTGCCCTTAGTACACATGTGAAAACACGGCCAATCAGCAAGGGGCTTTGCTGAGATTGCTTTCCTGCTATCCAAACCCTGTTACCCAGTATGCTTTGTAGTGGTCATGATGCCCAGTTCTTGAGGAAGAAATGTGCGTGAGGAAGCATGGTAGGGAGAAGTCTCAGTGGAGGTAGTCAATTGTCTGTTGAAAGATGGTTAATCCTGTTTGAGCTGGAGGTCTGTGTTGGGATGAAGGTGGAAGGGTGGACAAGTTATTTCAGGAGTAAGGCGAGGAGGTGACTCTCACTGGACTCAGGAAGGTACTGCTTCCAAGTTCACAATTGACTTTCCCATCGGCATCTGCTGAGAAAAACAGAGAACTTCACTAAGGGCAGGAGTTTGCACAGAATAGCTCCTAGCAGAAAGCAGGAATGCCAGGGTATTGCAGACCCTGAAAGTCTTCTTGGGGCCTGGAGATGTGAGGTGTGAGTAAACTGGATGTCAGTTAGTGGCACCAACAGACTAAAACATTCTGTTTGCTGCTTCTGCCAAAGAGGAATTCATTATAAATAAACTAAAGACCTGTCTTCATTTTCTTCTACCTGTTGTTAAAATGCCAGATTGCTGAAATTTCTATATATAGTCTCCAAAATGCCTCAAAATACAGGGGCTGCTCTCAGCCTCAGAAGTACTGGGACTTCAGACATAATTTAGGCCAGACATTCTTTATTTATATGTTGTTTTGGTTTAGGGAAGTAAGCTGTAACTCTATATCTCAGGATTGTCTGAATCCTCAATTGCAGCTTGGACTGGCCTTGAACCTAAAGTCCCCATCCTTACAAATGTACCTGGACCTGAGGAAACATGTATATTTTATTTTTTTATATTTAATTTTTTTTATCCTTTTTTTTTTTTTCATTGTTGAAGTTTGAAACCAGTACTTCTTGCTGTAGCTGTAAAATATTTGTCCAACCAGGAAGAACTTTATATTTTAGATCTGCTTTAGGTTTGTATTGTGATGAAAAAGATTGAGGAGCTTGGTTGTGATAAAAGCAACCATGATTTCATTTGGAGACTGAGATGCAGAGACATTTACTCTAATTTATCAAAAACTTAGCAGGAAGGGTACCAAAATTTATATCATCCTGAGATTACATATAAACCTACTTGAAGTCACAGTTAAAGCCATCATTTTGTTTGTTTGTGTGTGTGTGTGTGTGTGTGTTTGTGTCTGTGTGTGTCTGTGTTTATTTACATTTCAAATATTAGCCTTTTCCTGATTTCACCCCAGAAAGTTTCTATTCCATTCGACCCTCCCTGTGCTTCTATGAGCATGTTCTTCCAACCACCCACTCCCACATTTCTACTGTGGCAGTTGCCTGCACTGGGGCATACAGCCTTCACAGGATCACAGGGCCAAGGACCTCTTCTCTCACTGATGTCTGACAATGCCATCCTCTAATATATATATAGCTGGAATCATGGGTCCCCCTCTTTGTTTGGTGGCTTAGTCCCTGGGTGCTCTGGGGGGTTACTTGTTTCATATTGATGTTCTTACTGTAAGGTTGCAAACCCATTCAGCTCCTTCAGTCTTTCCTCATCCCCTCCACTGCGGACCCCATGATCAGGCTGTGACCATCACCCTCTGTTCTTGCCAAGCTCTGGCAGTGCCTCTTTGAAGACAGTCATATTCAGCTCCTGTCAGCAAGCAAATGGTATCGACAATAGTGAATGTGTCTGCTGTCTGTATATGGGATGGATCCATATGTTGGGCAGACCCTGGATCGTCTGTTTGGTTCTATTGTGGATGCCAACAAGTGATTACAGACAGGTGCCTGATATAGCTGTCTAGTGAGAGACTCTGCCAGTGTCTGACAAATACAGAGGTGGATGCTCACAGCCAACCAAATGGATAGAGCCCAAGGTCGGCAATGGAGGAGCTAGAGGAAGGACCCCAAGAGGTGAAGAAGCTCACAGCATCATTGGAGGAGCGAAATATGAACTAACCAGTAGCTCAGAGGTTCCAGGGTCTAAACCACCAGCCAAAGAGTTCACATGGAGGGACCCATGGCTCCAGCTGCAAATGTAGTGGAGGATGGCCTTGTTGAAGATCAATGGGAGAAGAGGCCCTTGATCCTGAGAAGGCTCTATGCTGAAAGGATGTGTTCAGAGGGGGAAACCAGGAAGGAGGATGACATTTGAAATGTAAAATTTTAAAAATCTAATAAAAAAAGGAAAAAAAAATGGAAAAATTAATGGGTTTCTCCTCGGCACAACAATCAAAGATAATACAGGTCGATACCACTGTCTAAGAGTTTTAGTGTTTCCAGGCAGTGGTGATCCATCCCTTCAGTCTCAGTCTTGGTAGGCAGAGGCAGGTGAATTTCTTAATTGAAGGCCAGCATAGTGTACAGAGTGATTTCCAGGACCTCCAGGGTATACACAGTAAAAACTAGTCTCCAAAATCCCATGAAAGAAAGAAAGAAAGAAAGAAAGAAAGAAAGAAAGAAAGAAAGAAAGGAAGGAAGGAAGGAAGGAAGGAAAGAAGGATGGATGGAAGGGAGGAAGGAAGGGAGAGTGAGAGAGAGGGATGGAGAGAGGGAGGGAGAGAGGGAGGGAGGAAGAAAGGAAGGAAGAAAGAAAGAAAGAAAGGAAGGAAGGAAGGGAGAAAGAAAGAGAGAGAGAGAGAGAGAGAGAGAGAGAGAGAGAGAGAGAGAGAGAGAGAGAGAGAGAGAGAGAGAGAGAGTGAGAGAGAGAGGACATCCTGAGTTTTGCAATAAAATGGATGGAACTAGAAAATATTATCCGGAGTGAGGTAACTGAGACCCAAAAGGACATGCATGGCATGTACTCAGTAATAAGTTGATGTTAGCCAAAAGAGTACACAGCACCCATGAAACAGTCCATAAAACTCAAAAAGTTTAACAAGATGGAGGTCCCAAGTTAGAATGCCTCCATCCAACTTGGGAAGAAGAAGAAGAAAGAAATCACATGGGAGGGAGGCAGGGATGGAAGGAACTGGTTGGGAAATGGGACAGGGAGATGGAGAGGAGAACGTGATAAGGTATTGGGTGGAGGGAAAGGATTGAAGCCCTGAGGGCCAGCAGAAAGAATGGAAACAGGCAACCTTTGAGGTAGGAGGATGGGAGACCCTGCAAATTGTACCTGAGAGCAGGGAGATGAGAGACTCTCATGACTCAAGGGAGTGACAAGGAAATACTGTGCAGTACGTAGAGGGACCTTGTAGAGCCCACTTCCTGGAGAATGAAAGGGCATCAAATTTTAGATGGGGTTTCCATTCTACAGTCCAAACTCTAACCCATAATTGTTCCTGTCAAAAAGAACTGCAGTGAAAAAAATGGAGAGGAGGCTGAGAAAAACGAGGTCCCACCACAGGCTCAAAGTGGTGTCCACCTCAAGGGGAGACCCAAAGCCTGACCCTATTACAGAAGCCATGGTGTTCTCCCATCACTGCCTTCCTAAAGAACCAACATGCAGCTGAACGAGGTAGATGCAGATATTTACACCCAACCAATGGAGAGAAGCTACTGACCCCCTTGGTTGCATTATGAAAAAACTGGAGGAAACTGAGCAGGAGGGCAACCCTGTATGAGTACCAGCAAGTAGTCTCAATTAACCTGGACCTTGAGATCTTTTAGACATTGGACCACAAACCATGCAGCATAAATCAGCTGATATGAGACTACCAACACATATACAGCTGAGGAGTGTGGGGTTTGTGTTCAGTTAGAGAACATGTACCAAAACCTCCAGAGACTTGAGGCCCAGAGAACGAGGAGGACTAAAGGGGTCCAGTGTGGGGAGAAAACCTCAGAGATAGGGGGAGGACATATGGGATATGAACAGCGATAGGGTAGACCAGCAGGGTGATAACGACTGTAGTATAAGAAAGATTATATAAAAATATTAAAAATGTGTATAAATTGCCTGATATGATAACTAGATATAGAACTCCAGTCCTCGACCAAAAGAAAATATAGCCATTTTCATTGATTTCTTTGCTTATTCCTTCATTTATTTATTCATTTACAAATTCACTTTATATCTCTTGTGTAGTGGCAGTTCCTTTTCTCCACCTAGTCTCCCTTCAAACAGCCCCACCCCTCATTTACCCACGTCTTCTCCTCTGAGAAGAGGGATTCCCGTTTTGGGTATGAACTTACCCTGGCCCATTAAGTAACTGCAGTACCAGGCTCGTTCTCTTCACCATCTTCAAGTGAGTCTGGACAACACAGTCCTGTCAGGGTGAGCAGGATCCAGAGACAGGCATCAGAGACAGGGACAATGCCCAAACCAGTTGTTGTGTGACACACAAAGACAATGCTGTACATGGTTTAAACGTGTTTGGAGGCCTATATCAAGCCCATGTTAGCATTTTGGTGGTTTGTTGTTGAATCACAGTGAGTCCTCAAAGGACCAGGTTGGTTGTTTCTATTGGTCTTCTTGAGTCTCTATCTTCTTTGGGTCCAGGGATCCTTCCCCCAGAAGAGACGTTCTGCATCCGGCCCAATGTTAAACTGTGTGTCTCTGCACTTGTTTCCATTGTTGGAAGGAGCCTCTCAAGCCCAGATATGCTAGGCTTCTGTCTGCAAGTACAACACGGTGTCATTAATAGTGCCAGGGAGTGGTTTTTGTTCATGAGATGGTTCTTCAGTTGTGCCAGTCATTGTTTGGCCATTCTATCAGTTTCTGTTTCATTTCTTCACTGAATGTCTTGTAGACAGGACACATTTTGGGTTCTGTTCATGTTTTCGTGCCTTCATTCATCCACTGGGAGTCCTGCCAGGTTATATGAGGTGACCACATTGGCTTCCATATCTCCCAATACTAGGAGTCTTATAGATTCACAGGAGACAACTTCTAGCATGGCCCCAGGCACATCTTAAAGATGCCACCATACCACACGCCAATTATTTCCTTTCTGTTAACACTGCTCTCCCTCCATATGATGTCCCTACCACAGCCAGTCTCATACATTGCCCTCCCAACATATACCATCAAAACAATTTTATTTTGCCTTCTGAGTGAGATTCAAACACCTTCCCTTGGGCCCTTATTGAATAAGCAATTTGTACTGTAAAAACATTTTGTCTAACTTCTACAAACATTTTATATTTGGGAAAAGGACGGCCAGTGGTTTTTGGAGATGATTTTATACCCAGCATCTTTGATGAAGATGTTTTTCAGCTAAAGGAGATCTCTGTTAGACATTTGGAATCACTCATGTACATAATTATACAATTTAATTTCAGGTAACATGAAATTGCTAGTGGTAGCATATATGTTTTTCTCCATGTGTGTTTGTGTGTGTGCCTTGCTTTCTTTGATTCTCCAAAACAAAAACAAAAATGGAAATATGAAGAATCATACTAAAATTCAAACGTAAAAACGTTCTGTTTATTGATCAAGCAATAGTGTAAAGAAAGGAAAATGTGTGGACATTATAATATTTATGATTCATTATACCAGTTAATGAAAGCTCCTAGGACCATAGTTCAAGAGGACCAGAATGTTGCCACTACAGTATGCAAAATTTTCAGTGATGTAGTAAATGTAAAATTTGATTTTGCAGCCATATCCAACTAAGGGTCACTGTAGGTCTCATAAACAGCCAAGGAATTATATACAGCTGCTTACCAAATATTTTTGTTTACCATACATAAAGAACTATAATCTAAATTATATAAAGAATAAAAAAACTAAATATAAAGAAATAATTTAGCTTGATTTTCAAAGGATACAAGACTTCATATTCTCACAAGTTGAAATTTAAACGACTGAACAACAAAACATGAGGAAGGTAAACATTAGCCACAAAGGAACAGAAAATTAAAACCAGTTTGAGGATGAACTGGAAAGAGGGGCAGAGACAAGTAGAAAAGGAGGAAATGTTTGTAGAAACAGCTAAAATTAAATTCACTTATTGGGTATTATTTTTTCCTTTTTCCCCTTTTTTATTGGATATTTTCTTTATTTACATTTCAAATGGTTTCCCCTCTGAAAGCCCCCCCATCCCCTTCCACCTCTCACTACCCACCAGCCCACCTACTCCTGCTTCCTCACCCCAATATTGCCTACACTGGGGCATAGAGCCTTCACAGGACCAAGGGCATTTCCTCCCAATGATGACTGACTAGGCCATCCTCTGCTACCTATGCAGATGGAGCCATGGGTCCCACCCTGTGTACTCTTTGGTTGGTGATTTAGTCCTTCGGAGCTCTGGGGGTACTGGTTAGTTCATATTGTTGTTCCTCCTATCGGACTGCCAACCCCATCAGCTCCTTGGTTCCTTTCTCTAGCATTAGCGATCCTGTGATCACATCAATGGATGGCTGTGAACATCTGCTGCTGTATTTGTCAGGCACTGGTAGAGTCTCTCAGAGGACTGCAATATCAGGCTCTTGTCAGCAAGCACTTGTTGTCATTCACAGTAGTATCTGGCTTTGGTGACAGTATTTGTGATGAATCTCCAAGTGTGGCCATCTCTGGATGATCAGTCTTTCAGTGTCTGACCCACACTTTGTCTCTGTAGCTCCTTCTATGGTTATATTGTTCTCCCTTCTATGAAGGATCAACCAATGTATCCATACTTTGGTCTTCCCTCTTGAACTTCATTTGGCCTGTGAATTGTATCTTGGGTATTCTGAGCTTCTGGGCAAGTATCCACTTATCAACGAGTGTATACCATGTGTGTACTTTTGTGATTGGGTTACCTCACTCATGATGATATTTTCTAGTTCCATCCATTTGCCTAAGCATTTCATGGATTCATCACTTTTAATAGCTGAGTAGTACTCCATTGTTTAACTGTAACACATTTTCTGTATCCATTCCTCTGTTGAAGGACATGTGGGTTCTTTCCAGTTTCTAACTATTACAAATAAGGCTGCCGTGAACATAGTGGAGCATGTGTCTTTATTTCATGTTGGAACATCTTCTGGGTTTATTCCCAGGAGTGGTATTTCTGGGTCCTCAATTAGTACTATGTCCAATTTTCTGAGGAACAGCCAAATTGATTTGCAGAGTAGTTGTACCAGCTTGCAATCCCACCAGCAATGGAGTAGTGTTCCTCTTTATCTACATCCTCACTAGTATGTGCTGTACCCTGAATGTTTGATCTTAGCCATTCTGACTGGTGTGAGTGGAATCACAGGGTTGTATTGATTTGCATTTCCCTGATGACTAAGGATGTTGAACTATGCTTTAGGTGCTTCTCTGCCATTCTCTATTCCTCAGTTGAGAATTTTTGTTTAGCTTTGTACCCAAATCTAAGCTCATCTTTCATTCAGATTTCAAGAAGAAAACCAGTGATAGAAAAGAAGAAACACATATTAATGTGAGAACATTTTCTTTCACAAACTTATTGACAATAGTATATATTATACCTGCAGAGAAAGTTATTATCCATGAAAACTAGAAGTGGTGTCAGGTGGTTTTGTTGGTTCATGTTTTATCCAAGCACTTTAGAGGCAGAGGCCTGAACATTTCTGTCTGTTTTTTCCCAGGCAGCCCTATATTGTGAGTACAAACCAGCCATGTGTGATATAGATAGCCTACCTTAAAATAAATTAACATAAATTAGAAAAGTATGCCAATTTCCCTTCATCGAACTCAAAATAGTCTTTAAATTATTACAAAGTGTTAACATATTTAAAGAAAATGATGGGGGAAATAATGAGAAAATGAATTCTGACCTTCACTGGAAACATTAAACTACTGATACTTCCTAGTAAGACCTTGTTTCAAAAATAAAAAAAAAATGTAGGAATAATATTCCAAATCTTCAATTAACGTTAAACAATTTAATTTTATCCAGCTTTTCCCCTGTATTTGCAGCCATTGCAGAACCTTTGACCTCAGGAACCACTCTGTATTCAAGGTCACTATATATCTATTTATCCTTTCCAACAATATTACACCAGTGCCTGCATATTCTGTTGTTTCTTTTATAAACTGTTTCTCATTCTATGCAATGCTAATTTATACAAGATTATATTTGTTATCTGATACTTAAGGACATATTTTTTTTCCTATTTCAAATTTCTTCAAATATTAACTTGCTTCTCTGTTGCTTTGATTGAACTTTTATCATAAACAAAGTGAGGAGGAAGGGGTGAATCGATGTATGGCTTATAGTCATAGAAAGACAACTATGGATATCTGGAGCCTTGAACTAACATATAGATCTGAAAAGAACACTTTTTCCTGGTTCTAGTGTCCACAGTGAGACAGGGGCTCCTCTATTACTGGTTTATTAATGGTTCATCTCCTGAATGCAGGTATTAAAAATGTAGACCAATATACCTGGACTTAAATTTTTCTCAGCTTGGAACTTGCTCAATATAAGGCTAACCTCAAACTCATAGATCAGCTTGTCTTTGTCTCCTGGGATAAAGTTGTGTACCACCATGTTTGAACATAAGATTAGCTGGGAGGGATCTTGGCAAGGCACCACTCCCTTATTCTGTTTATCTCCTTGAACACAGGATTTAGCTCCATTTTATTTCCTACTGCCCCTTTTTTATTTAAACCAACATTTTACATTTTTCCTTTCTCAGCTTTATTCTTTTCATTAATGTGCTCTTCCTGTAATAGTGAACTTTAGTAACCACAAGAGAATTCATATCAGCCTGTGTTGTGACTTGGGGCAACTTTCAAAGAATAACTGTATGGCTTCTATGACTGTACTTCTAACCCACATCCTATTTTGAACACGTATCAGGCACCTGTACATAATGAGGCAGGTCATCTTTCCTCCTCTGAATTCATCCTGGTGTTTGCACTCAGTACTATTTAATTACTTTTGTTGATGAATGGGGGCATTTTGAGGAAGGGATGAGCCATTCCTTAGCAGGCTTTGGAATGTGAAGACTCAGTTCCCCATCTTGTAAGAGATCAAGTGTTTAAATTCAAGCCAAGAGAATTATATGGCTTTGGAAGGAGGGGATTCTCAAGGGCTATGTCCCTGGAGAGTATCTCGGAAAGTACCCTTCAAATTCTCATCAACACAGCAAGAACAATAACAGAGAGTTAAAGGCCATTCCCAATGAGATCAGACGTACCTTCTCAGTAGATACTTTTATGTCCTGGAGAGCCATTAGCATCTTCTGTTATGTCAACAGTGTTATAGCTATAACAACAGCTCTTAGGATTTTCAAACAGTACCTATTGGATACATTTATATACATACTGGAAAAACTGATGAGTCAAATTACTAGAAAGGATTTTAAGTGTAGAGAGGTAATAGTGAGTCAGAAGTGAGCTTGCATCCATTGAGAATCGATAAATAGGCTCTTCCGGCCGGACCAGCCCCAGGGTAGCTAGAGCGCAGGGTCGGCTGAAACCCGCCAGCTACCCAGGACCCCCACCACAGGATTTTGAGACTGCTGGTGAGTGGAACACAGCTTCTGCTCCAGTCCAATCACGCGGGACCTGAGACTGCTTTGGTTGGGGAGGCAGAAATCCGCCCTCAGTAGGGCCACAAGCCTATCCGGTCAGAAAAGCTGACCCTCGCCAGCTACCCACAACACCTGCCACAGGATCTTAAGACTTCTGGTGAGTGAAACACAGCATCTGCTCCAATCCAATTGTGCGCAGGACCTGAGACTGCATTAGTTAGGGAAGCAGAAACCGGCCTGAGTAGGGCCACAGGCCTCATCCGGCCGGAACAGCACTGGTGTAGCTAGAGCGCAGGGTTGGCTGACACCCACCAGCTACCCACAACCCCCGCCACAGGATTTTGATACTGCTGGTGAGTGGAACACAGCTTCTGCTCCAATCTTTAAACAGTGACAACGACAACAACTAACCCCAGAGATTACCAGATGGCGAAAGGTAAACGTAATAATCTTACTAACAGAAACCAAGACCACTCACCATCATCAGAACCCAGCATTCCCACTTCGCCCAGTCCAGGGCACCCCAACACACCGGAAAAGCTAGACAGGGATCTAAAAGCATATCTCATGATGATGGTAGAGGACTTCAAGAAGGACTTTAATAACACACTTAAAGAAATACAGGAGAACACTGCTAAACAGGTAGAAGACATTAAAGAGGAAGCACAAAAATCCCTTAAAGAATTGCAGGAGAACACTGCTAAAGAGTTACAAATCCTTAAAGAAAAACAGGATAACATAATCAAACAGGTAGAAGTCCTTAATGAAAAACAGGAAAACACATCCAAACAGATGAGGGAAATGAACAAAACCATAATAGACCTAAAAAGGGAAGTAGACACAATAAAGAAAACCCAAAATGAGGCAACACTGGAGATAGAAACCCTAGGAAAGAAATCTGGAACCATAGATACGTGCATCAGCAACAGAATACAAGAGATGGAAGAGAGAATCTCAGGTGCAGAAGATTCCATAGAGAACATCGGCACAACAATCAAGGAAAATGTAAAATGCAAAAAGATCCTAACTCAAAACATCCAAGAAATACAGGACAAAATGAGAAGACCAAACCTACGGATAATAGGAGTGGATGAGATTGAAGATTTTCAACTCAAAGGACCAGCAAATATCTTCAACAAAATTATAGAAGAAAACTTCCCAAATCTAAAGAAAGAGATGCCCATGAACATACAAGAAGCCTACAGAACTCCAAATAGACTGGACCAGAAAAGAAATACCCCCCGACACATAATAATCAGAACAACAAATGCTCTAAATAAAGATAGAATACTAAAAGCAGTAAGAGAAAAAGGCCAAGTAACATATAAAGGCAAGCCTATCAGAATTACACCAGATTTTTCACCAGAGACTATGAAAGCCAGAAGATCCTGGACGGATGTTATACAGACACTAAAAGAACACAAACTCCAGCCCAGGCTACTATACCCAGCTGTAGTGGCTATTCTTGGTTGTCAACTTGACTATATTTGGAATGAACTACAATCCAGAATTGGAAGGCTCACCAGTGACCCTTATCTGGAGGCTTGGAGATCCTTATCTGGATCTTGTTATGGAGATCTTGAGACATAGTGGCTATGGATTCCAGAAGATTAAATCTCCGAGTTTAAGGAGATTTAATCTGGGCTACACCTTTCATCTGGGATTAAAGGTGTGGTGGAACACACCTTTAATCTGGGCTACACCTTCTGCTGGAGACAATATAAGGACATTGGAAGAAGGGAATCTAGCTCTTGCTCCTTCGCCTGCTTGCCGTGTGAGACTGAGTAACTGCTAGATCCTTGAACTTCCATTCACAGCTGCGACTGAACCATTGTTGGGAATTGGGCTGCCGACTGTAAGTCATCAATAAATTCTTTTACTATATAGAGACTATCCATAAGTTCTGTGACTCTAGAGAACCCTGACTAATACAGAATTTGGTACCAGGAGTGGTTCTAGAGTAACAGAAGTACAAGGATGAATCTTTTAAAATACTGGAATTGGCTTGTTGAGCCACCAGCACTTTCAACTACTGAAACCTCTCCAGATTCTCTTCCTCCTGGGAGCTCAGAGAATTTTGAAGACCCATGGTTGAAACTATATTTCAAACTTAAAGAAGCTAATGCCCTTGATTTTCTTAATGAATTAGGTGATTCAGTGCACAAAGCTTTCTACAAGATGGGGAAAAAATCAGAAAATGATTTTACTGGCTGGCTGCTCTTAGTATCTGGGGAAAAAATGATGAATGAAAGGAAGGAGTTGTGTGATAAAATCGAAAGGCTCCAGACACAAGTAAACGATCTAAAAGTTGCTAAGTGTGTCCTTGAAGAGAATCTTCTCTCTTGCAGCAATAGAGCTCAAGTTGCAGAAAATCAAACTGAAACCCTCATTGTAAGGTTGGCTGAACTACAGCGAAAATTTAAGTCTCAGCCTCAGAATGTGTCGACAGTTAAAGTAAGGGCACTAATTGGCAAAGAATGGGATCCTATAACTTGGGACGGGGATGTGTGGGAAGACCATGTTGAAGCTGAGAATTTTGAATCTTCAGATTCTCAAGGGTTTGCCCCACCTGAGGAAATAGTACCCTCAGCCCCACCCCTTGAAATAATGCCTTCCCCACATGAGGAAATTAATTTTGCAGAGTCTGATAAACCAGCAATGACTTTCACTACTGATGTTTCTCAAGGCCCACCAATAGTTTCTTCTAGACCTGTAACCAGACTCAAAGCAAAACAGGCTCCTAGAGGGGAGGTAGAAAGTGTAGTCCATGAGGAAATTCGCTACACTACTAAGGAGCTTAATGAGTTTGCTAATTCATTCAAACAGCAACCTTGTGAATATGTGTGGGAATGGATTTTAAGGGTGTGGGATAAGGGTGGAAGGAACATAAAACTAGAGCAGGCTGAGTTTATTGACATGGGCCCTCTGAGTAGAGATTCGAGGTTTAATACGGAAGCTCGCATGGTTAAAAAAGGTGTCAAAAGTTTGTTTGAATGGTTGACTGAGGTGTTTATCAAAAGATGGCCTACTGGAAATGACTTGGAGATGCCTGATATTCCATGGCTTAGTGTTGATGAAGGGATTTTAAGACTTAGGGAAATTGCAATGCTAGAGTGGATATATTGTGTAAAGCCTAATTGTCCACAATGGGAGTGTCCAGAAGATATGCCCTTCACCAGCTCTATAAGACGCAAATTGGTGAGAGGGGCACCAGCACATTTGAAGGGTTTTGTTCTTTCCCTTTTCCTTGTGCCAGATCTTAGCATTGGAGATGCTTCTGCTCAATTAGATGAATTAAATTCACTGGGTTTAGTTGGATTCCGAGGTAACAAGGGCCAGGTGGCAGCATTGAATCGCCGGAGACAAGGTGATCCTAGTTATTATAATGGACAGCGTAGGCAAAAGAATGTTTATAATGACAGACCCAGTAACGGTCAGCACAGGAAAGGTGAAATTTATAATGGCATGACTCGCTTGGACCTTTGGTACTGGCTAGTCAATCATGGTGTTTCCAGGAATGAAATACATAAGAAGCCTACTGCATATTTGTCTGATTTGTATAAGCAAAAAAATTCTCAAACAAATGAAAGAAAGGCTACATTAGATCGTGGTAAACAGCAATCTCGGCCAGTGAATCAATTTCCAGACTTGAGCCAGTTTGCAGATCCGGAACCCCTTGAATGAAGGGGTGGCCAGGTTCCCCTGAGGAAGGATCCTGATAAGACACCCAAAGGTTTTGCTGTTACCCTTTCTCCAGTTCTTCCCCAGAGGGACCTACGGCCTTTTACAAGGGTAACTGTACACTGGGGAAAAGGAAATAATCAGACTTTTCGGGGTCTGCTGGATACTGGTTCTGAGTTGACACTGATCCCAGGAGATCCCAAGAAACATTGTGGCCCTCCAGTTAAAGTAGGGGCCTATGGAGGGCAGGTGATTAATGGAGTTTTGACTGATGTCCGACTTACAGTAGGTCCAGTAGGTCCCCGGACACATCCTGTGGTGATTTCCCCAGTTCCAGAATGTATAATTGGGATAGATATACTCAGAAACTGGCAGAATTCTCATATTGGTTCCCTGAACTGTAGAGTGAGGGCTATTATGGTTGGAAAGGCAAAATGGAAGCCTTTAGAGTTGCCTCTGCCAAAGAAAATAGTGAATAAAAAACAGTATCGTATTCCTGGAGGCATTGCAGAAATTACTGCCACTATCAAGGACTTGAAAGATGCAGGGGTGGTGGTTCCCACCACATCTCCATTTAACTCTCCTATCTGGCCAGTGCAGAAAACAGATGGATCATGGAGAATGACAGTTGATTATCGAAAACTAAATCAGGTAGTAACTCCAATTGCAGCTGCTGTACCAGATGTAGTTTTGTTACTTGAGCAAATTAACACATCTCCTGGCACCTGGTATGTGGCTATTGATCTGGCAAATGCCTTCTTCTCAGTACCTGTCCATAAGGACCACCAGAAGCAATTTGCTTTCAGTTGGCAAGGCCAACAGTATACCTTCACAGTTTTGCCTCAAGGATATATTAACTCTCCTGCCCTGTGTCATAATTTAGTTAGAAGGGATCTTGATCGTTTGGATATTCCACAAAATATCACATTGTTGCACTATATTGATGACATTATGCTGATTGGACCAAGTGAGCGGGAAGTAGCAACCACTTTGGACTCATTGGTAACACATATGCGTATCAGAGGATGGGAAATAAATCCAACCAAAATTCAAGGACCATCTACCTCAGTGAAATTCTTAGGAGTCCAGTGGTGTGGGGCATGCAGAGATATTCCTTCGAAGGTGAAAGATAAGTTATTGCACCTGGCCCCTCCTACAACCAAGAAAGAAGCACAACGTTTAGTGGGGCTATTTGGATTCTGGAGACAACACATCCCTCACTTGGGTGTGTTACTTAGGCCTATTTATCAAGTGACTCGGAAAGCCGCTAGCTTTGTGTGGGGCCTGGAACAGGAGAAGGCCCTTCAACAGGTCCAGGCTGCTGTGCAGGCTGCTCTACCACTTGGACCATATGACCCAGCAGACCCGATGATACTTGAGGTGTCTGTGGCTGATAGAGATGCTGTTTGGAGCCTCTGGCAGGCCCCTGTAGGTGAATCACAGAAAAGACCTTTGGGATTTTGGAGCAAAGCTCTACCATCATCTGCAGACAACTATTCTCCCTTTGAAAAACAGCTCTTGGCCTGCTATTGGGCCTTAGTGGAAACTGAACGTTTGACAATAGGACACCAAGTTACTATGCGACCTGAATTACCCATTATGAGCTGGGTACTATCAGACCCTGCAAGTCATAAAGTGGGACGCGCACAGCAGCAGTCTATTATCAAATGGAAGTGGTATATACGTGATCGGGCCAGAGCAGGTCCTGAAGGCACAAGCAAGTTACATGAAGAAGTTGCTCAAATGCCTATGGTTTCTACTCCTGTTACAATGCCATCTGCTGCCAAGCATGCGCCTATAGCCTCATGGGGTGTTCCCTATGATCAACTGACCGAAGAGGAAAAGACTAGGGCCTGGTTTACTGATGGCTCTGCACGTTATGCAGGCACCACCCAGAAGTGGACAGCTGCAGCATTACAACCCCTTTCTGGGACAACTCTGAAAGACACAGGTGAAGGGAAATCTACACAGTGGGCAGAACTTCGGGCAGTACACATGGTATTACAGTTTGTTTGCAAGAAGAAATGGCCAGATGTACGATTATTCACTGACTCGTGGGCTGTAGCCAATGGATTGGCTGGATGGTCAGGGACATGGAAAGATCACAATTGGAAAATTGGTGAAAAAGACATCTGGGGAAGAAGTATGTGGATAGATCTCTCCAAATGGGCAAAGGATGTGAAGATATTTGTGTCCCATGTAAATGCTCACCAAAAGGTGACTTCAGCCGAGGAGGAGTTCAATAATCAAGTGGATAAGATGACGCGTTCTGTGGACAGTCAGCCTCTCTCCCCAGCCATACCTGTCATTGCTCAATGGGCACATGAACAAAGTGGCCATGGTGGTCGAGATGGAGGTTATGCTTGGGCTCAGCAACACGGGCTTCCACTCACCAAGGCTGACCTGGCTACAGCTGCTGCTGATTGCCAGATCTGCCAACAGCAGAAACCAACACTGAGCCCCAGATATGGCACCATTCCTCGAGGTGACCAGCCAGCAACCTGGTGGCAGGTTGACTACATTGGACCACTTCCTTCATGGAAAGGACAGCGTTTTGTTCTTACTGGAGTAGATACTTATTCTGGCTATGGATTTGCCTTTCCTGCACGTAAGGCCTCTGCTAAAACCACCATTCATGGACTGACAGAATGCCTTATCTATCGTCATGGTATTCCACACAGTATTGCTTCTGACCAAGGAACTCATTTCACAGCCAGAGAAGTACGACAGTGGGCCCACGATCATGGAATTCACTGGTCTTACCACATTCCCCATCATCCTGAAGCAGCTGGCCTGATAGAAAGATGGAATGGCCTTTTGAAGACGCAGTTACAGCGCCAATTAGGTGGTAACAGCTTGGAAGGCTGGGGTAGAGTTCTTCAGAAGGCAGTATATGCTTTGAATCAGCGCTCCATATATGGTACAGTTTCACCCATAGCCAGGATTCATGGGTCCAGGAATCAAGGGGTGGAAAAGGGAATAGTTCCACTTACTATCACTCCTAATGACCCTCTAGGAAAATTTTTGCTTCCTGTCCCCATAACTCTAGGTTCTGCTGGCTTAGAAGTTTTAGCTCCAGAGAGGGGAGTGCTCCTACCAGGAGCTACAACAAACATTCCATTGAATTGGAAGCTCAGACTTCCCCCTGGTCATTTTGGGCTTCTAATGCCCTTAAACCAACAGGCTAAAAAAGGAATAACCGTGTTAGGAGGAGTGATAGATCCAGATTACCATGGGGAAATTGGATTACCTCTTCACAATGGAGGTAAGCAAGATTATGTCTGGAGTGTAGGAGATCCCTTAGGGCGTCTCCTAGTACTACCATGTCCTGTGATTAAAGTCAATGGGAAACTACAACAGCCTAATCCAAGCAGGATGACAAAGGACGCAGACCCATCAGGAATGAAGGTATGGGTCAATCCTCCAGGAAAAGAGCCAAGACCTGCTGAGGTGCTGGCCGAAGGTGAAGGAAATACAGAATGGGTAGTAGAGGAAGGTAGTTATAAATACCAATTAAGGCCACGTAACCAGTTGCAGAAACGAGGATTATAAAGTAATATGAATGCCCCATTGTAAATTTACAAATGTGTTTGCGATTGTACGAGGGATAGTTATATCATGTTAGGCGTATTCACAACCTTGTTATTGTTTCATGTAAACATGGGATATTATTTGTGTCAAGTTGACAAGGGGTGGATTGTAGTGGCTATTCTTGGTTGTCAACTTGACTATATTTGGAATGAACTACAATCCAGAATTGGAAGGCTCACCAGTGACCCTTATCTGGAGGCTTGGAGATCCTTATCTGGATCTTGGTATGGAGATCTTGAGACATAGTGGCTATAGATTCCAGAAGATTAAATCTCCGAGTTTAAGGAGATTTAATCTGGGCTACACCTTTCATCTGGGATTAAAGGTGTGGTGGAACACACCTTTAATCTGGGCTACACCTTCTGCTGGAGACAATATAAGGACATTGGAAGAAGGGAATCTAGCTCTTGCTCCTTCGCCTGCTTGCCGTGTGAGACTGAGTAACTGCTAGATCCTTGAACTTCCATTCACAGCTGCGACTGAACCATTGTTGGGAATTGGGCTGCCGACTGTAAGTCATCAATAAATTATTTTACTATATAGAGACTATCCATAAGTTCTGTGACTCTAGAGAACCCTGACTAATACACCCAGCCAAACTCTCAATTAACATAGATGGAGAAACCAAAGTATTCCACGACAAAACCAAATTCACACATTATCTCTCCATGAATCCAGCCCTTCATAGGATAATAACAGAAAAAACCAATACAAGGACAGGAACCACGCCCTAGAAACTACAAGAAGGTAATCCCTCAACAAACCTAAAAGAAGACAGCCACAAGAACAGAATGCCAACTTTAACAACAAAAATAACAGGAAACAACAATTACTTTTCCTTAATATCTCTTAATATCAATGGACTCAACTCCCCGATAAAAAGACATAGACTAACAAACTGGCTACACAAACAAGACCCAACATTTTGCTGCTTACAGGAAACTCATCTCAGAGAAAAAGATAGACACTACCTCAGAATGAAAGGCTGGAAAACAATTTTCCAAGCAAATGGTATGAAGAAACAAGCTGGAGTAGCCATTCTAATATCTGATAAGATTGACTTCCAACCCAAAGTCATTAAAAAAGACAGGGAGGGACACTTCATACTCATCAAAGGTAAAATCCTCCAAGAGGAACTCTCAATTCTGAATATCTATGCGCCAAATGCAAGGGCAGCCACATTCATTAAAGAAACTTTAGTAAATCTCAAAGCACACATTGCACCTCACACAATAATAGTGGGAGACTTCAACACACCACTTTCATCAATGGACAGATCGTGGAAAGAGAAACTACACAGAGACACAGTGAAACTAACATAAGTTATGAAACAAATGGTCTTAAGAGATATCTACAGAACATTTTATCATAAAACAAAAGGATATACCTTCTTCTCAGTACCTCATGTTAACTTCTCCAAAACTGACCATATAATTGGTCACAAAACAGGCCTCAACAGATACAAAAATATTGAAATTGTCCCATGCATCCTATCAGATCACCATGGACTAAGGCTGATCTTCAATAACAGCATAAATAATGGAAAGCCAACATTCACCTGGAAAATGAACAACACCCTTCTCAATGATACCTTGGTCAAGGAAGGAATAAAGAAAGAAATTAAGGACTTTTTGGAGATTAATGAAAATGAAGTCACAACATACCCAAACTTATGGGACACAATGAAAGCATTTCCAAGAGGGAAACTCATAGCTCTGAGTGCCTCTAAAAAGAAACTAGAGAGAGCACACAGTAGCAGATTGACAACAGACCTAAAAGTTCTAGCAAAAAATGAAGCAAATCCACCCAAGAGGAGTAAACAGCAGGGGATAATCAAATTCGGGGCGAAATCAACCAAGTGGAAACAAGAACTATTCAAAGAATCAACCAAATGAGTAGCTGGTTCTTTGAGAAAATCAACAAGATAGATAAACCATTAGCCAGACTCACCAGAGGGCACAGGGTCAACATCCTAATTAACAAAATCAAAATGAAAAGGGAGACATAACAACAGATCCTGAAGAAATTGAAAACACCAGTAGATCCTTCTACAAAAGGCTATACTCAACAAACCTGGAAAACCTGGACGAAATGGACAAATTTCTAGACAGATGACAGGTACCAAAGTTTACTCAGGATCAAGTTAACGATCTAACCAATCCCATAACCCCTAAAGAAATAGAAGCAGTCATTAATAGTCTCCCAATCAAAAAAAAAAAGCCCAGGACCAGATGGGTTTAGTGCAGAGTTCTATCAGACCTTCAAAGAAGATCTAATTCCAGTTCTGCACAAACTATTCCAGAAAATAGAAGTAGAAGGTTCTCTATCCAAATCATTTTATGAAGCCACAATTACTCTGATACCTAAACCACAGAAAGATCCAACAAAAATAGAGAACATCAGACAAATTTCCCTTATGAATATTGATGCAAAAATAATAAAATTCTTGGTAGCCGAATCCAAGAACACACCAAAACAATCATCCATCCTGACCAAGTAGGTTTCATTCCAGGGATGCAGGGATGGTTTAATATATGGAAATCCATCAACGTAATTCACTATATAGACAAACTCAAAGACAAACACCACATGATCATCTCGTTAGATGAGGAGAAAGCATTTGACAAAATCCAACACCCATTCATGATAAAAGTCTTGGAAAGATCAGGAATTCAAGGCCCATACCTAACCATGATAAAAGCAATCTACAGTAAACCAGTAGCCAAAATCAAAGTAAATGGTGAGAAGGTGGAAGCAATCCCACTAAAATCAGGGACAAGAAAAGGCTGACCACTTTCTCCATACATATTCAACATAGTATTTGAATTCCTAGCCAGAATAATTTGAAAACAAACGGAGATCAAGAGGATACAAATTGGAAAAAAAGAGGTCAAAATATAACTTTTTCCAGATGATATGATAGTATATAGAAGTGACCCTAAAAATTCCACCAGAGAGAACTTAAACCTGATAATCAGCTTCAGTGAAGTAGCTGGATATAAAATTAACTCGAACAAGTCAATGGCCTTTCTGTACACAAAGGATAAACAGGCTGAGAAAGAAATTAGGGAAACAACACCCTTCACAATATTTACAAATAATGTAAAATACCTTGGTATGACTTTAACTAAAGAAGTGAAACATATGTATGATAAGAACTTCAAGTCTCTGAAGAAAGAAATTAAAGATCTCAGAAGATAAAAATATCCCCTATGCTCATGGATTTTCAGGATCAACATTGTAAAAATGGCTATCTTGCCAAAAGCAATCTACAGATTCAATGTAATCCCCATCAAAATTCCAACTCAATTCTTCAACGATATAGAAAGGGCAATCTGCCAATTCATCTGGGACAGTAAAAATCCTAAGATAGTAAAAACTCTTCTCAAGGATGAAAAGAACCTCTGGGGGAATCACCATGCCCGGTATAAAGCTGTACTACAGAGCAATTGTGATAAATCTGCATGGTAATTGTACAGCGACAGACAAGTAGACCAATGGAAAAGAATTGAAGACCCAGAAATGAACCCACACGCTTATGGTCACTTGATCTTTGACAAGGGATCCAAAACCATCCAGTGGGAAAAGACAGCATTTTCAACAAATCGTGCTGGTACAACTGGCAGTTTTCATGTAGAAGAATGCAAATTGTTCCATTCCTATCTCCTTGTACTAAGGTCATATCTATGTGGATCAAGGAACTCCACAAAAAACCAGAGACAGTGAAACTTATAGAGGAATAAGTGGCGAAAAGCCTCGAATATATACAAACAAGGAAACAATTCCTGAATAGGACAGCATTGCCTTATGCTGTAAGATTGAGAACTGACAAATGGAACCTCATAAAATTGCAAAGCTTCTGTAAGGCAAAAGACACCGTCAATAAGACAAAAAGGCCACCAAAAGATTGGGAAAGGATCTTTACCTATCCTAAATCAGTTAAGGACTATATTCCAATATATATAAAGAACTCAAGGAGATGGACTCCAGAAAATCAAAAAATTCCCATTAAAAATGGGGCTCAGAGATAAACAAAGAATTCTCTCCTGAGGAATACGGAATGACTGAGAAGCACCTGAAAAAATGTTCAACATCCTTAATCATCCAGGAAATGCAAATGAAAGCAATTCTGAGATTCCACCTCACACCAGTCAGAATGGCTAAGATCAAAAACTCAGGTGACAGCAGATGCTGGCGAGGATGTGGAGAAAGAGGAACACTCCTCCATTGTTGGTGAGATTGTAAACTGGTACAACCACTCTGGATATCAGTATGGTGATACCTCAGAAAATTGGAAATAGTACAACCGGAGGATCCCGCAATACCTATCCTGGGCATATATCCAGTAATGTTCCAACTGGTAAGAAGGACACATGCTTTACTATGTTCATAGCAACCTTATTTGTAATAGCCAGCAGCTGGAAAGAACCCAGATGTCCCTCATAAGAAGAATTGATACAGAATATGTGGTATATTTACACAATGGAATAGTACTCGGCTATTAAAAAGAGTGAATTTATGAAATTCCTCTGCAAATGGATGGACCTGGAGGGCATCATCCTGAGTGAGGTAACACAATCACAAAAGAACTCACATGATATTTACTCACGGAAAAGTGGATATTAGCCCAGTAACTTAGAAAACCCAGGATAAAAGATACAATCTGCAAAATACATGAAACTCAAGAAGAACCAAGACCAAAATGTGGACACTTTGCCTCTTAGAATTGGGAACAAAACGCCCATGGAAGGAGTTACAGAGACAAAGTTTGGAGGTGAGACGAAAAGATGGACCATCTAGAGACTGCCGTATCCAGGGATCCATCCCATAATCAGCCTCCAAACACTGACACCATTGCATACACTAGCAAGATTTTGCTGAAAGGACCCAGATATAGCTGTCTCTTGTGAGACTGTGCCGGGGCCTAGCAAACACAGAAGTGGATGCTCACAGTCAGCTATTGGATGGATCACAGGACCCCCAATGGAGGAGCTAGAGAAAGTACCCAAGGAGCTAAAGGGATCTGCAATCCTATAGGTGGAACAACAATATGAACTAACCAGTACCCCTAGGCTCGTGTCTCTAGCTGCATATGTATCAAAAGATGGCCTAATCGGCCATCATTGGAAAGAGAGCCCCATTGGTCATGCAAACTTTATATGCCCCAGTACAGGGGAACGCCAGGGCCAAGAAGTGGGAATGTGCGGGTAGGGGACTAGGGGGTGAGGGTATGGGGGAGTTTTGTGATATCATTGGAAATGTAAATGAAGAAAATACCTAATTAAAAACTCAGAACTTGGATGATAGATGCAGGTGGATTTCTGTGAGTTTCAGGCCAGCCAGGTCTGTAAAGCTGGCTCGAGTACAGGCAGGGCTCCACATGAATCATTATCTCAAATCCCATGCCCCAAATGAATGTGAATCATTTACTAGCCAGCATCAAAGAGCAGGCTCATGCCACAGAGCATCTCGGAACCTAAGCTCAGGGGGACAACATTTTTAGAGGCAAAAATCACAAAGACCAATTCACATCAAAGTTTGATGAGGGCCAGAGTAACCTTGAAAAATTCATTTCTGGCAGAACATAGTAATTCCCTCAGACAACCTGACAGTTATTTTTAGCTTATACTTTCTTCATTTATTTTGGTTTATAATAATTATTTTGTTTAATATATCTAGATTATGATCAAGGCCATGGAAATCTCAAGTGTTTTGCCAAGGGAGACATGACTATTGGGAAATAGAAGGGTAAGGACTATCTAATCAAATTATAAAATAGAATTAAGTCAAGAAGATGTCAAAATAGTCATGTGAGTTCCAGGACAGTCAAGGTTGCATAAACTCTGACTCTCGTTGTCTCTGTCTCTCTTTCCCTCTGTGTACACCCCCCCTCTCTCTCTCACTCTCTCTCTCTCTATATATATATATGTCTCTATCTGTGTCTCTGTTTCAGTCCTTCTCTTCTTCGGAAAAAAACAAAAAACAAAAAAAAAACAAAAAACTTGCTGCTCTTGTAGAAAACCTGGGTTACAGGTGTCTGTAGACCCAAGAACCATCTCCTGGCCTTCGTGAGCACTAGGTATACACACAACTCACTTAAAAACATGTGGAGAGCCAGACAGTGGTGGCACACGCCTTTAATCCCAGCACTCAGGAGGCAGAGGCTGGCCGATTTCTGAATTCGAGGCTACCCTGGACTACAAAGTGAGTTCCGGGACACCAAGGCTACACAGAAAAGTGTAGTGGGTGGATGTTTGGTGGAGAACAGGCATGGAGGCAGATGAGAGGGTGGAATGGGAGTGTTCAAAGGGGAAATCTAGAAGGCAGATAACATTTGAAATGAAAATAAACCAGAAAAAAATCAAAGAATGATTAGAACAGACCTTTTTACATTCAGCGATAGGGTTATTGTTACTTACTAAAAATTCTCAAGATTTCAGTGTCCCTACAGTCAGGTGAGGATGCAAATGGGTGCATGTTATATCTAATTTCGCAGTTTTCAAAGATAAATATTAAAATATTACAACATTGATCTCTCACACTTATATTCCCTCTGCACATATATAAAACAAATAACTACCTAATTTACAAGCACTTTTGTTACATTTACATACACACACAGAAACACAAATACACACAAACACACACACACCTCTTGGGTGTAACTACACATTGGAAGTATTCCTTTCTGACTCTGATTCAGAATGACAGTTTACATGAGCTCAGATACCTTATTTTGGAATCTGAATGAATGTGTGACTTTGGTATTAGTTGAATGCTAAGAGAAAACACAAACTGTGTGAGAGAGTGAATTAATGTTGTAGATGACATCGCAATATCATCCCCTTTGCAGGAGAGAAGATAAGAGACTCTTTTTTCATATTTATTTCATTATATATAATAGCCAGTTGCTGAAAAGAACTTAGATGTCACTCAACAGAGGAATCGATACAGAAATTCTGGTACATTTGCAAAATAGGGTACTACTCAGCAATTATAAACAATGAATTTATGACATTTTTAGGCAAAATGGATGTATCTGGAGGATATCATTCTGAGTGTGGTAACCCAATAACAAAAGAACACCTATGTATGCACTAACTGATAAGCAGATGTTAGCCCAGAAACAGACTAACCAAGATACAATTTGCAAAACACATGAAACTCGAGATGAAGGAAGATCAAAGTGTCGATAGTTCGTTGCTTCTTAGAATGGAAAACAATATACCCAAGGAAGGAGTTACAAAGACAAATATTGGAGCTGAGAAAGACAAAAAGAACCATCCAGAGATTGCCCCACCTGAGGATCCTTCCCATATGCAACCACCAAACCCAGACACTATTGCATATGCTAGTAAGATTTTTCTTACAGGACCCTGATATAGCTCTCTTTTCTGAGGCTATGCCAGTGAAATATATAGAAGTGGATGCTCACAGTCATCTATTGGATGGAATACAGGGCCCCTAAATAAAAAGCTAGAGAAAATACCAAAGAGCTAAAGGGGTTACCAACCCTATAGGAGGAACAACAATATGAACTAACCAGTACACCCCAGAACTGTGCCTGTAGGTGCATATGTAGCAGAGGATGGCCTAAGCAGATCTCCTGAAAGAGTAATACCCACCACAACTTACTTTAAGATTATCCATGGCATATTTTTAAATGAAAATATAGAAAGGTATAAAATAATATATACATGACATCCCAAATAAAGTAATGACTATTTTCCTGCTTCCATCATATTCAGCTGATAAGTCCAACTGAGATTTCTGTTGCTTATACAAATCACTTGCTAAATTTGTAATAGCATAAAACCTAGCCATCTACTGTGTTTTTTTTATCTTCAGGAAAAATATTATACTCAGTTGTATTAAGACAAATTCTCACTCTCGGTTATATAACCAACAAATGCTCTAACATGTTATAAGGCCACATACTCCAGAATGTGTATCACAGCCTTATTTATAATAGCCAGGAGCTGGAAAGAACACAGATGTCCCTCAACAGAGGAATGGATACAGAAAATGTGGTACGTTTTCACAATGGAGTACTACTCAACTATTACAAGCAATGAACTCATTGAATGGAAGAAACTAGAAATTCTCATCCTGAGTGAGGTAACACAGTCACAAAAGAACACACATGGTATGCACTCACTGATAAGTGGATATTAAACCAGAAGCTTGGAATAATCAAATTACAATTCATGAACCACATGAAACTCAAGAAGACAGAAGTCCAAAGTGTGGCTACTGCAGTCCTTTTAGAAGGGGAAACAAAATATCCATGGGGAAGATACAAAGTGTAGAGCAGAGACTGAAGGAATGACCATCTAGAGACTGCCCCATCTGAGGATCCATCTCATATGAAATCACCAAACCCAGACTCTACTGTGGATGCCAACAAGTGATTACTGACAGGAGCCTGATATAGCTGTCTAGTGAGAGACTCTGCCAGTGTCTGACAAATACAGAGGTGGATGCTCACAGCCAACCAATGGATGGAGCCCAAGGTCGGCAATGGAGGAGCTAGAGGAAGGAATCAAAGAGGTGAAGCAGCTCACAGTATCATTGGAGGAGCGAAATATGAACCAACCAGTAGCTCAGAGCTTCCAGGGTCTAAACCACCAGCCAAAGAGTTCACATGGAGGGACCCATGGCTCCAGCTGCAAATGTAGTGGAGGAGGGCCTTGTTGAAGATCAATGGGAGAAGAGGCCCTTGATCCTGAGAAGGCTCTATGCTGAAAGGATGTTTTCAGAGGGGTAAACCAGGAAAGAGGATAACATTTGAAATGTAAAAATTAAAAAAAAAACTAATAAAAAAAGGAAAAAAATGGAAAAATTAATGGGTTTCTCCTTGGCAATAAAGAGTTTATCTAATGTCTCCACATCCAACGTTCATTATAAAATGCTTTGTAGTCATAGTTGGGTGTTTTCCATACCAGGATTTTCATAACAAGATTCATATTCATTGGAGCATAATGTGCCTGAATATTTGGTACTCTACACATGAGCAGGCCCTATCTTAGCAATAAATTTCAAGAACAGCTCTTCTGTAATGAATGATTATTAACAAATTGACTCTGATCTCAAATCCTATGATAACCTCTCTGGTTCAGGGGATCTCTCTAAAGTCATACTCTAAAATCAATAGATAACACTTTGTTTTATAAAGGTTACTTTAAAAATATGGATTTTTTTACCAATATTTTAAGGAGATATATGTTACATGAATCGAATTAGAAAAAGTAATTTAGAGAATAGACTGAACAGATTTTCTCACAATTGAACCACATGAAAGGATGAACGCTCGGGTCCTTTTCTCTTCAGCAATCATTGAAAAGTATGTAGGACACAGTATTACATGCATAAAATACACCATGATGATTAAACATTTATATTTACCATAAAGAACAGGTTTGTTCTTCAAAGTCATGTTATGTAAATATGTTTGAATGATTCAATCCATTGACATAAAAGGGATTTCCCTATCTGGTATAGTATATTCAGGAAGAATAAACATATGTAAATGCGTACAGTACTTAAGGTATCTAATAGTCCTCACAAACAGTAGACATCTGGAATGGGACTTTTATCCCTAATGCACACACCTAATTAAAAGAAAAAAATCTGGGTTCATAACTGTGGAATAAGTAGTTACGTATGGCAAACCATCATCAAAGGACTGAACAATTCATCCAATTGAAAGACCTAAACAATCTTGAATTGGAAAAAGTACCTGTCTCTGATTCTGACAGTTGTTTTCCTCTATTAAAGACACGTCAGACACACAAACTGCTGATTCAGGATGCGTAGGATGTCACTATCAGGTGTTGGTTTTCAGAGTTCAGAGAATGTAATGTCTCATAAGAAAAATTTGCTCTGAGTTAGTACAGTCTGATAGCCACTGTAACTAGAAGAACAAACTGGGAATATAGTAAACTATAGAACTGATATAAACTAAGAAATATCATTTCCTCCCTGAATTTTTATGGTCTCCTTTTGGCAACACAAAATCCAATAAAATAAAATATAAAAATTCACACTATACTAGCTTTGGAAATGCCTGCTCCTGTCTCCCTAGATGGACAAACTAATGTACTAGAATCCTCACCATTCAGAAATTATGATAAGCAGGAAAGTTCCTTAAATTCACAGTGGCAGCATTTTCTGTTATTCATTACTGGAAAGCCAGACTCAAGTATGCCTACTCCAGGAATTTTCACATCACTGTTCCGTGACTCACTGTGCCAGTCCCAGGAACACATCTTCCTTGATGCTTTACAGTGAGATGTAAAGCCAGCTTCCTTAGGTCTCTCTCTTATTTCTCTAAACTCTCAATTCTCACTCTCAAATAGACTCCTCCACCATCTTGCAAACATAAATGTGGTTGAACTCTCTAGGGACTGTTTCAAATCCCTAAGTGTAGTTGGTGTTGTTACAACACTGATGACATGACAAGGGATACCAAGACCTCTCCATGATACAATAGAATGTTCAGACAAGGAATTGTTTATGTCATGGGAAAAAGGCTTTGCCTTTCTGTAAAAGTTCTCCCTCTACTGAACAGAAGCTGAGTTGCCTGTCCTGGAGACTCTCCTGAGACATAAATACTGATCACCTCCTTTTCAAAAACCAGAGATCTCAGACAATGAGCTTTTTTTCCATGTAAGAGCAGTGGGAAAATGGCGTGCTTTATTTCCAAAGGGGTTAACTAGAAAGAAGTTTGACAGGATCAAGAGAAGAGCAAGCCCATCAAGTTGGTAGTAGAACACTTGAGATGTCTACTTTCATTCTATGCCTTAATGGTACTTACTTATCATAAGTACCTCATGTGCTTATCTCTGTGGAGGTCCTAAATGATGTGGGAATTCAGCCAAAGGTTTCCCCTATGTTTCTAATTATGGAAGAGCTCCTGTTAGGCAGGTAGGTTGGTAGGGCTGGGTGGTACACCCTGCTTTCATAGGTTCAGACTGCAGATGTCCTTCAGGTGTAAATTTTTTATATAATATTGAAATTCTAATTTTGGTATTCAATATTATTGTAGTTATGTATATCTGACAATGAAGATCGGAAGGGAAATTGAACCCCTTATTGTAAGCTAAGTTCTACGTATTAAGGGATTTTAGGGGATACCTTGGAAGAATCACCATCAGCCATCCTGCATGGACATTGAGTGTGAGTGAAGTAATATGTCTTGCGAATTATGATGCATTGGGTTAAAAATCCTGTGTCTAAACAAGCTATATCATGACAGATTTAGTTCCATTAGAATAAGTTGAATTTTGCACAAAAATCATTTAAATTATATTAGACTAAGATGATATTTGTAATGAAACTGAAATTATATTTGTTGGTGCATAGTTGTATAATGGGCATCCCATTGCCTTTCAGATATCTGTGGTTCATGAATAACATCTTTGCTATCACATATATTTTAATGAAAGAGGATGACCTTCCATCCATGTAGATTGATGAGTGCATATACTCAAAAGTGCTTCAATGCTTTGTATAAATGGTACTTCTGTGCCATATCAAACCTTGTTTCAAGTGATTGAAGAATCACAAATCAGTATCTGATTAATGGGGAAAAACAGGATAAGAATGGTTTAATAATAAATGACCTCAGAATTTAATGAATATACAGCAGCAACACTTTTAAGACAATTCTCTGACATGAAAATAGGATAGAGGCCATCACCTGTTACACATAAAATATCATGGAATCAGATATCTGATTTCAACAAGAAATAAAGGGATAAGCAACTAGAAAGAATCTATGAATATTATCTGTGAAACAGAAGAAAACTTTGTTTTATAAACTCAAAATGTACTGTAGTGGATAGCTTAAAATTGCAACCCAACAGAAAAACTTAAAGGAAAATAGAAACCAAATATTGCCTTGATAATCAAGAAGGACACGATGATGTGTGCTCTGCCTTCTTGCCTCCAAATCAAGAACATAATATGAGTTTTAGGCAAAAAGAAAAGAGATTTTAAGAAATACTATTTTTGTTCCAAGCAACATGGAGGATGTCGTTGTAGAAAAGCACATGGAGCCTCACCTCCAAATCTGAGCAAAACCAAATTCAAGATTATTAAAGACCTGAATGTTTGACCTATTGTCTTGTTTTAATGAGTATTGAATGGATCCCATTCCATTGCTCATGTGCTCCAAATGACTTCCAAAAGACTGCCACAGCCCAGGATGGCACAATAGCAATCACAGTGGAGTGAAGAGTCTGCCTCCATGCAGTTTCCCAGTTAATTTGACATGGTATTAGCACAAGGTATATAACAATTTTAGAATATGACAACAGAACTCTTAATTTATCCAGTCTATTGGTTTGAACTGAAACAAATTTGCAATGAAATAGTCGTAATTCAACCAAAGAATGAAACAAATGTTTATTCATAGTAACAAAGATAGTAAATTAAATTCCATAGCAGGATTTTATTATAATCCATTGACATACCAACCACTCCAAAATTGAAATGTAAGACTCACTTAATTCAGTATGGACATTTTGAACAAATATATAAGGTAGTTAAAAAAATAACAAATCAAATCAATCCTTCATCTTTGTCACTCATTGCAATCTAACCAAATTACATAAATTAGTTTAGCAGCTAACATCTATGTTATTGAAATGTAATCTAAATAGAAATATTTCAAAACAAATGCCAAGTAGAAATAAATGAAAATGTGAGGTATATACCAGCATTAGCAATCAAATTCTACCTCTTAAATGACACCTAAATTCTTTTCCTTGAGCAAAAAATATGAAATTAGTCTCTAACTTCTTAATGAGGTGTGAACATACATCAATCAAAGAAATGTTTCATCAAATGTCATTGACTGCCAGGGACTGATTATCAGGAAAAAGTTCAGCATATCAGTGACTGTCTGCACATGTATTGATATTAGACCAGATGGGTTTTGAATCTTTAAAATTCAGGTACTTTTGGATTTAGCATATTGACGTGTTCTCCAGATGGCAGGAATCACAGGAAGTTTGAAGAGATTTTGTAAACATGAGTATCATACAATATATGAACAACAGAGAGCATGGTCAACTCCAGGCTCAATGGTGCATGTGAGACTGCCCTTCCCTAAACTAGACAATGTGTTACATAATGTTCCATGATTAAACGCAACATCTGAATGATATGGAACTTTTATGACCTTCTCAACTTCTGTCACAGTGTAGAACTTTTGATGAAATCCATTGTGTTTGTGCATAATGGCTGTTGACACATGGTCAGGTATGAACTATACAGGAGAAGATTGTCCTTGGGATTTACTCTATGCACATGAATGCAGTCATGGCCCCTGAGGGTAGAAAACATGATCTCAAAACATGTTTTCAAAAATATGTTGATGAAAAGTTTTCAGACCTCAGATGTAGAGCCTGAGGCCAGAATTTTCCCTATGTATCTAGGGAGCCTGACATAGGAAGAATGGAAAGGAACTGTGAATATAATAAGTGAATCTCCAAACAGCAGTAGCCTTAAAACAGACACATAGGTGTAACTGTGTGTGTGATGTCTTTCTACATCAGAAACGGATTTCACAACAGCTCCATCTTAGATCCTAGCAGACATGAAGAAGCTCTGTGCTTCCACTATTTTATTTTTGTATCTGAAGTTTTCTCTCATCTTGTGCTGTTTGACTGAACCCAGTTGCTTTTGGATGATAAAGAATAGTGAAGATAGTGATGGAGATTTGCAAAGGGAATGCCATTTTTACCTTTGGTTAATTGATGAACCTAATTCAAAGATAAAATGTAAGTTTCTTCCTTGACAGTGTATCTATGTCAAAGATTCTTCATTGAAACTCATTTGAATCTAGAGTTTACCTTGAACTGAAGGAAAAATCTGAGAAACATTAGGAAAAATATCTAAGGTTAATTCCATAATATCAGCAAGTTTTGTGGGATTCCTCGACCTAAATGAATGTCCAATCCTCCTTTGGACAAACTGGTATGATCAGAGGCTCCCTTTGCTTCAGTGGGAAGATGTGATGCCTCCTTAAGCAAAGGTAGAAGGAGTGAATACCCCTGGGGAGGAAGGAGGTGTTGATATTCTTGTAACAGGAGAGATGTCAAGAATATGAAAATCCCCATAATATTTTGAGAAAAATTAAATTGCTTACCTTAGCTCACGAGGTCCTAGCATTGCCACATTTTCTAACAGTTCTTCACAGCCTGGGGTATACATATCCTTTGCTGAATTAGCAAGACACCAAATACAGATACCATGATCCGTGAAAAGCTTGGGATTGTGTCCTCAGCATGATTGTCTCCTAAGAATTACGTTCAATCAACCAGAACTGAGTTAGAATGATGATTTCTCACCATGTCATGTGACTGCACTCAAGGAAGTGGCATAAGGTTCCAGGACTCACTTTCTCTTCTTGATTTCTGTGAATTTTGACCAGGGGGAGAAATGCTCCTTGGTCAGAGGTAAAATATCTCATGGTTTCCTGGACAGAAGGGATTTTTTAAGACCTCGATCATCACGGGAAGGAAAATACTATAAGTTTGGAAAAGAGAAAGTCCCTCAACCCTGTTGGACAGTAGGGGAGTTGCCCTGTTCACCTTCTGTAGAGGAGGTTGGTCTAGGCACTCCAGGCCTCCACATCTTCAGAGAACTCTAAAAAATTCTTATCTCAGAGGACTCCATGCAGATTTGATAGAAATCTGAAGTTTCTTCTGACAAGTCGGCTCTAAGTTACTGGATTTGTTCCCTATTAAACTTACAACAGGGCACACAGGTGTGGGTGTGGAGGACAGTTACCTTTCTGATGACCAGCTTAAAGAGAGCCTTGGATCCAGGCTGTGGTTTTTATACATTGGCCATGGGACTTGACTCTGGAGTTCTCTGAGATTTGGTTTTTTTTTATTTGTTTGTTTGTTTGTTTTTGGTGGTGTAAAGTGTATTCCCTAACCAATAAGGTCTGAGGGAGAAGCTCTTAGTTGAATGGTAGACCTGAGTCTGTCATGAACAAAGAGCGAAGCTCCTGTGTATTCTTGGTACCAAGGATTCAGCCTTAAGCACACTAGAGCTGAGCCTGAATATTTGAGATACACTTCTCACTCACAAGGTCAGTTCTGCACCTTGCTTCATCAGAGTGGTGTGCCTCAGACCCTTCCAGTGCAGAAGGAGGAAGAATAAAGCATTTTACTCAATGTCAGCTGATCCCTTTGGCATACCCTTAATGTCAGGGGATAGTATGGTCAGAGGAAGCAAGGTTTAGGCCCTCTTCAAAAGATAAACTAACTGGGTGTCAGCCCCCTTGAAGTTATGGGATACTTTACATCTGAGGGGGCCTGATGTGATGGGGTTGGTATTTACCCTGGAGGTATAAATTATCCTGGGTCTAGAAGGGTACATCTGAGTCCCCATTGTGACTTCATCAATGCTATTGCATGCTGATAGTAAAAGAGCCATATTTGTGGCCTTCTTAAAATGTTGTTGAGGTCTGAAGTCCTTTGCTTATCATGCCATATGTATCAGGGCATCTTCAGTCATTGAGGACCTATATGACACCTTTGTTCTGAAGTGGTAATTCTGAGGGGAATTAAAGAATTTCTGAGGTTTCTGGTTCTCATATGTTAATGCTGCCTTCAACACTGGGGAGTTTCAAACATATTTGATTTTGGGGGGGTACATCTGAAACCCCCTTGAGTTATTGGTGGAAGTTGTGAGTCACATAGGTTCTATTTCATGTATGTGGGTATACTGTCATTGTTTTCAGACACACCATAAGGTGGTATTGGGTCCCATGACAGATGGTTGTGAGACAGCAAATGGTTGCTGGGAATTGAACTGAGGACCTGTGGAAGAGCAGTCAGTGCTTTTAACTGCTGAGCCATCTCTCCAGCCCCAGCACATTGGTCCTAGACAGGTAGGATTATGGTCACTTAGGCTATTGGGGAACCTCTGAGTATCCCTGGTTCAGAGTGGGCAGATCAGAAGTCCCCTTGGTCCATACAGTAGTTTGGAAGATCTGTGGTTCTTAAGCTGTAGGCCTGAACCTTACTAGAGAAGAATGTCTGGAGTGTATTTGAATTCCTGGTTTAGACAAAGTGTACCTGATGACTCCTTGAGCCATTGAGGGTGATTTAAGCCCCACTTCAAGAATGGGGGGCACTGTGAGTCTTCATGGTGCTGAAGGAATAATTCTGAGGTTTCTGTGTCAGAAACAGGACTTGGGAGACCCATTGACAGAGTGAGAATGTTGACGTATCCACAAACAAGCTATAAACGATGCCATCCTTTAGAGGCAGAAAGGTTCACACCATGTTGGGGCACTTAGAAATGCCAAAGACTCTTGGATCTGTACAAGATCAAGTGTCGATTTGGAGAGGAGAGAAGGCCTGAATATTTCATTATCGAGGCTTCCTGGGAACCTAGAACACACATATCATGCAGGCCATGCAACAGCTTAATCAATCTCCAGTATGCTAGGAGGCATTTCCCAGGTAGTTCTCTTGATAAATCAGCTGCCTACTTCTGAACATGGCAAGGCTTTATCGTTTCTGCTGGCCAAATTAGTGTCTGTGTCCTGGGTTCATGAACCAGCTGGCTACTCTTAGGATCTTCGACCTCAGGCACCCGGGTCCTGATCCTTGGACAGAGGTACTGAGGTCAGAGGATCAGAATAAGAAGCACTCACTGCACCTTAGATCAAGGGAGTCGATTTGTCATGGACTGGATCAGATCTAGTAGGTAGGTCTAGGTCCTCAATGATCAGAAGAGTCACATAATATTCTCCATGAGGTGAAAATTATATAGCATGCTCTTCTGGCTACAAATTGTGAGCTACTCTTCATCAGAAAGGGGATTCTTGTCCTGCTTTTAGTCACAGGGGCATAGATGATGTTTCAATGTGCATCTGAGGCAGGTAGGAGTGGAAATTGTAAGTTTGATAGACAGTTGATGAGAAGAAAAAGTTCAAAATTCATGTTGCTCATAAGGGGCGTAGAAAGGGAAAAAATGAGGGCAGCTTCTGGATCAAATAAGAAGTCAAAATGCCAGGGTAAGAGATAGTAGGGCCCAGGCTGCCCTCTTGAGATGGACTGCCTTACAGGTTCCATTTGGCAGGCTGGGAAGCTCTGGTGTGACCCTGGGCAGAAGGAGTAAGTCGTAAGCCTCCTAGAGCATTTTCGATATCTCTTTTGTCACAAAAAGTATCTCGGAGGCCCAGTTTCTTAGATGGGGCATTTGAGAGGTCACCTCTTTCAGCCTGAAGCATTCTGAGTCTTTCTGAAACAGGGATAACATAGCCAGTGACCCTCTGGTGAGAACTGGAAATTCTGAATCCACATTGGTCTGATTGAGAAGGTCCTACACCTCCTTTAGGGGAGAGGGAAGAACTAGAACTCCCCTTTTGCCATGCGATCCTGTTGAGATTGATTTTCATATAAAGTGTATATTTGTGGCCTCCTAGGACAGAATGGTCACAAAGGGGGAACCCAAATTCATATTGTAATGATGGGTCTCTCCAAGGACAGGAGAGAGCAGGTACCACATCCTCTGCTTGACATATTGTAGGTCTGTACTATCTTTGCATAACAGAGAATGTTTCAAAAGGGAATGTGGTACTCCCTTTTGGAGGTATCAATCCCCATAGGGTAGGTACCAAAGCTATGGGATCCCGTTTGGCACTTCTGGAAGGTTTCTCTCCCTCTTGGACAACAGGAATATGTTTTGAGCCCTCCTTAGTAGAAACAGGGTGGCTGATATCCTCTTGGGGTGATGATGAGAATTTCACCCCTCTACGGGGACTGTCTCTATCTGGAGATGACTCAATGTATTCTTGATCTGCAGGAGAAGTTTGCAGGGCTCCTTGGGTAAGAGAGGCTTTCCTCTGTTTTCTCCTGGTAGAAGTAGCTTGTCTGGGAATCTCATGAGGAGAGGTGGGATGCCTGAGGCTCTCTTCATGAGAAAGAGTGGTTCGCATGCACTCTTCTGTAGGGAAAGAGGATAGTTTGCCAACCTCATGCTCTGAATTGGGAGATTGGGTGTCCCATTGGTCAGAAGGGGCTTTTTCTGATGGGGTTTCAGTAGACTTGGATGGTCTGTGAATGCCTTGGTTTGTTAGGGGACTTCTGAGGCCCTCCTCATGAGATGGTGAGCATCTGCAGGCTCCTTTAGCAGAATTCGAAGTGGCGAAGTTTATGTTAGTCACAGTTTTAAGCTTTACACCTCTTTTCTTAGATTTGCAAGCTCTTACCTGCATTTTGTAAGAATGGCAGTGTTTCCAGCAGGCATGTTTTGAGCATACCGATTTCAGGCCTGCTTGATCTACAGAGGAAGGGCTTGGTCCAGTTTTCCACAATTTAGAAGGTGTGGGGCAATCCCCTGGAGGAGGAGAATGACTGAGACGTTTTTTACAAAGGACACTAGATCTGAAACTCAATTCTGGTGATTTTAAGAGGGAGATGGGCCGGGAGGTGGTGACACACGCCTTTAATCCCAGCACTTGGGAGGCAGAGGCAGGCGGATTTCTGAGTTCGAGGCCAGCCTGGTCTACAAAGTGAGTTCCAGGACAGCCAGGGCTATACAGAGAAACCCTGTCTCGAAAAACCAAAAAAAAAAAAAAAAAAAAAAAAAGAAGAAGAAGAGGGAGATGCTCCTTTGAAGAGTAGAGGTAGGACTGGATTCCTTTTCTGCATACTTGGAAGATGTGAGGCTACTTTCGGCAGAAGAGATACATGTTAAGGCATCAAGTTCTGAAAGGCAGTATCTGATATCCCCTTCAGGAAGTAGGACAAGTTTCAATATCCTTTGGTTAGATTTGAAAGGTCTAGGGCTATTCTTGAGATAAGAGGAATTTCTCTGGCCACCTTCATGAGGAAGGGTAGGAATAAAGTCCCCTTCTGCACAAAGGGACAGTCCCTGAAACTCTGTTGAAAAGGAAGTACCCACAGTTTTTTGGGGAGATGTCACAGGTTCTAGAGGCCCCTGGGCTGCTTGAGAAAGTTCTAGACTTTCCTGGGGAAATGCTGGTGTTCCCAGGATCCCTTGTTCAGATACTAAAGTGTCCAGAGCACCTTCACTGGATTTCAAAAGACACAGAGACCCTAACACAGATGGCAAAGCTTCTGGAGTCCCTGACACAGATTCTGAACTCTTTGAAATGGATTGTGTATATGTCCTATACCTTGTATATGTCAGAGGCTCTTCTGCCTCTGGACTAAGTGGTGAAGGAGTTGGTAATTTGGGAGAATCTTGTGTGGCTGACAAAGATTCTATGACCTCTTGGGTGACAGGTAGTATTTCTGCACTATTTTGCATACATGCCAGTGTTTCTAGTGTGTCCTGGGCAGAATCAGAAAGCCCAAGATCTTCTGGATTGGATGGTGAATATCCTAAAGACTCTTTTTCCAAACAGGGTCCTGGCGGCTCTTGAGATAACAAGGAAGTTTCTGGAAGCCCTTGGGAAGATATTGATGTTCCTAGTACACCTTGGGCAGACAGGGAAGGTCTCCGAGACATTAAGCCAGATTGTGACACTTTTAAATCCAATTGGACAGATGGAGAAGGTCCTAGACTCACTATGGTAGATGCTGAAATTTCCAAAGTGCCTCGTGAAGCATTGGATATTCCTGGCTTGCCATGTGTACAGGTACAACCTTCCAGATTCCCCTGTAAAGATAGGCAAGGGCCTCCAGCTTCTTGAACAGATAACAAAGGTCCTGGATTCACTTGAGCAGATAGGGACATTGTCAAAGGCTCTAGGACAGATGATACAGATCCTAGTGTTCCTCGTCCAGATAAAGAAATTACCATGTGTCCTTTGGAAGAATGTATAGATCCTGAAGGATCTGAAGCAGATGGATCTGTTTGTTGAACTTTTTGTGAAGATTTCCAAGACTCATTTGGTCCCTGGCTTGAAGTCAAAGGACCCCCTGTAGGTTTAGAGAGAACTAAAGGCTCTTTTGTGGAAAGGGAAGGATCAAAAAGGCTTACGGAAGAAAGTGAGGAACTAAGTTGTTCAGAAATTGCAAGTTCCAGAGGTAAGTCACTGGATATCACATGTCCTGGGGTAGCTGTTGGAAATTTATGTGCACCTGATGCAAATGATGTATATCCTATAGTCCCCTGTGGTGGCGGCAAAGGTTCTACAGAGCCTTGTGTAGTTGCTGAAATCCTCAGAGATCCCTGGTCAGATTTCAAAGTCCTGGCTGTATTTTGAGCAGGGTAGGTATATCCCTGACACACTGGGAAAGATGGTGAGTCTGCTACTGTGTAGTGTTTAGATGTGGACTGAGTTCCTATACCTTGTGTATGTAAAGAAGGACTTGAAAACCTTTTGGAAGATGTAGAATGTTGGGTAGACCTTTGTGGACATGTGGACAGATATATGGTCCCATGTGCAGAGGGACTGGGACTCACACCTCCATGAGCAGAATCAGAAGATGCTGGAGTCCCTTGTTCTGAGAAGGAAAGACTCAGAGGATTATGAGAACATTCAGAACATTGTGATGGATTCATCATTGCCTTGGCTGACATAGAATGTTTCAGAGGCCCCTGGGCAGATTGCAAAGGTGCTAGATACCCTTGGCCAAATGGGAAAGTCTTTGCACCTCCTTGGGTAGATGAAGAATGTCTACCAGTTGGTAAAGTGGTGGCAAAGTTCCTAGGGTGGCTGAAGTAGACTGAGAAGTTGCTACAGTCTTCCTCACTTGTGGCAAACGGCCTAAAGCACTCTGATTCTTCATATTGTGCCAATATCCCAGTGGCATCTGTTGAATTTTCCAGATTTCTTTGTTTGGAGAAAAAAGAACTTTGCATGGGCAAAGTTCCCTCTTCTGCCCTGGAAAGTTCCTTGGGCTTTTGAAAAGATGGCAAAGCTTCTAGAACCACTGGAGTAGGTACAAGATGCTCCTGAACACCCAGTACAGGTGGGCAATGTCCTACAACTGATGGTGAAAGACAAAAGGTTTCTTGAGATTTCTGGCTAGGGAGGAAAGATACAGTGTCCCTTGGGAAATCTGGGGATCTTTGTGCAAAATGTTGGGCAGTTGGGGAAAATCCTACATCTGTCTGTCAACAAGTTGGAGGATGCAAAGTATCTTGAGCAGATGAAACATTTTGTGTATTCCCCTGTTTAGATATGGGCAGTTTTAGAGACCCTTGAGTAGAACAGAAATATCCAAAAGCCTCTTGGGAAGATGAGGAGCCTAGGATTCCTTGTGAAGATAAAGAAATTCCCAGAGTCATCTGATCAGATGGCACAGTTTCTCGTAGCACCTGATTATTTTGGGTAGGCCCCAGATGTCCTGGAGTGGGAAGCGAAGTTCCCACAGACTCCTTTGCAGACATGGACATTCCTACTGTGGCTTCTGCAGATAAATAATTCCCCTCAGTGCGCTGAGAAGATGTAGAAAACTCTAGAGTTGTTTCTAAAGATTTAGTAACTTTCAGACCACTTTCTACACATAAACATCTCAAACATGGAGTTATATGAAGTGATGCTGAAAGATTCAGATGCAGTCCAGAACATCTGGAAGCTTCTAAAGTCCCTCCAGGAGATGGAAATATTTGATTTTTTTTCTGAAAATATTGGGGATTGTGTTGAATGCAGTTGAGACATTTCAGCAGATCCCCAGATATGGGTCATTGCCTGGGCTGAGATGGAAAGTGTCAGAGGCCCCTGGGCTGATTGCAAATGTGCTAGGTTCCCGGGACCAGATGGGAAAGTTTCAGCACCTCCTTGAGTAAAAGATGAATGTCTACCAGGTTCTCGAGGTGATGGTGGCGAAGTACCTAGAGTAGGCAAAGCAGATGTAGAAGATTCTGAATCCCCCCTCACTTGAGGCAAAGGACCCAAGATATTCTCTGTGTGTTTACATTGTCCCAAGTCAAAAACCCCTGTGGAATCTCCGGAAGGTTCTAGATTACTGCGGGTGGATGACAAAGAACTTTGCACAGGCAAAGTCCCCTTTGCAGCTGTGGAAAGGTCCTTAGACTTTTGAGAGGTTAGCACATATCCTTGAGAGTCTTTACTTGATAGAGGATGCTCCTGAGAACCTAGTACAGATGGTGAGTGTGTTACATCTGCTGGTGAATATGAAATGGAATTTTGAGATTTCTGGCTAGGTAGTAAGGGCCCAATGTCCCTTGAGGAAACCGGGGAATTTTGTCCAGAATGTTCAGAAACGGGAGAAAAGCTCATAGCTTTCTGGCAATAAGTTGGATGTAGCACAGTCTTTGGAAAAGATGGCACAGTTTGTACAGTCCCTTGCTTATTTGTGGACTGGTTTAGAGACACTTGGTCAGAAAGGGAATGTCCAAAAGCCTCTATGGAGAATGAAGAGCCTTGAGTTCCTGGTGAAGATAAAGAAATTCCCAGAGGCTTCTGAGCAGATGACAAAGACTCTGAGACCACCGGAGTGATTTGGGTAGACCCCAAAGGTCCTGGAGTGGAAGGCAAAGGTCCCTCAGTCTGATTTGCAGACATGGCCTTTCCTACTGTGGCTTCTGCAGATAAGGAATGCCCCTTAGGGCCGTGAGTAGATGCAGAAAACACTACAGTTGTTTCCCTAGATTTGGTCCCTTTAGATAAGCAAAGTCCCACAGTTCCTTGCCTTTAATCCTACTCTTGGGCGGCAGAGGTAGGTAGATTTAAGAATTCAAGGTCAGCATGGTCTACAGAGGGAGCTCCAGGACAGCCAGGGCTACACAGAGAATCCCAGTCTCCAAACTCAAAAAAAAAAAAAAAAGAACAAAAAGTGTTTTAGGGTTTTGGATTCTTATATATATATTAGAACTTAAGGGTTTGATAAAAATGGGCTTGTAGGGTTTTTAGAAGGATGTTTTGGAGGTATTTTTGATTTTCATGGTTTTAGTGTATGTTTACAGTTCTTTCCTATAACTTTTAAGGATTTTAAGGCGTTTTAGTGATTTTCAGTTCTTATTAGGCTTTAGTTTATTTTTTCAGGATTTTAATGTTTTATTTAGGTGTTTTTAGTGTGTTCTTGAGTATTTTTTGAAATTTTTATGATTATATTTTTTGGGATTATGAGTTTTCGTGTTGCCAGGTAGTGGTGGTCCATGCCTTTAATCCCAGCAATTGGGAGAGAAAGGTAGTTGATTTTTAAGGTGGAGGCCAGCCTGGTCTACAGAGGGATTTCCAGGACAGCCAGGGCTACAAAGAGAAACCCTGTCTCCAAAAACTCATATAAATAAATAAATAAATAAATAAATAAATAAATAAATAAATAAATAAATAAATAAATAAATAAATAAGAAAGACAGACAGACAGACAGTCAGACAGACAGAAAAGTTTTAAAAGGATTTTGGCTTCTTGTGTATTTTTTTAGATTTCAAGGGTTTTTTTTTTTAAAGAGTTTGTAGAGTTTTTAGAAGAGTATTTTATAGTAGTTTTTTGTTTTTTTTGGTTTTTTTTTTTTTGGATTTCAGTCTTATAGTGTATTTTTAGTGTATTATCTTGATTTTTAAAGGATTTTAGAGTACTTTAGTATTTTGGGGTTTAATCTAGGCTTTATTTTATTTTAAATTTTTAGCATTTTACAGTACTTATTAGGGTTTTTTGTTGTTCTTGACTTGTTTTGTAAAAATTTTAGGGTTTTATATTTGTGGTTTAATTGTTTTAGGGCTGCCAGGCAGTGGGGGTCCATGCCTTTAATCCTAGCAATTGGAATGCAGAGGTAGATGGATTTTTGAGTTTGAGGCCAGTTTGGTCTACAATGGGAGTTCGAGGACAGCCAGGGCTACACAGAGAAACCCTGTCTCCAAAAACTCAAAAAACTCAAAAAAAAAAAAAAAAAAAAAGAGTTTAGGGTCATTTTTGGGTTCTTGTTTATTTATATATTTTTTTAGAATTTTAGTGTTATTAGTTAAGGGTTTTGTAGTGTATTTAGAAGAGTGCTTTAGCTATTTTTGTTTTTAAGTGTTTTAATATATGTTTAAATTTTTTGGTTTATTAAAGATTTTAGGATTTTTAATTTTTTTATTGATTTTCAGTTCGTATTAGGCTTTAGTTTATTTTTTAAGTGTTTTACTGTTATATTTAGTTTTTTTTAACGTGTTCTTGAGTATTTTTTTTTAACATTTTAGGGTTATATTTTTTGGGTATAAAAGTTTTGGTGTTGCCAGGCAGTGGTGATCCATGCTTTAATCCCACCCAAGGTAGGCAGAGGCTGGTAGATTTCTGAGTTCAAGGGCACAGCAGTCTACAGACTGAGTTCCAGGACAGCCACAGATACACAGAGAAAACCAGTCAAAAAAGAAAAAGGAAAAAAAAAGAAAAGAAAAAAGAGTTTTAGGGTCATGTTTTTATTCCTCTGTATTTTATTTTATTTTTTTTGAATTTTAGTGTTTTTTAAGAGTTCTGTAGGCTTTTTAGAAGATCATTTTAGATTTTTATATTTTGTTTTTCAGGCTTCTAGTGTATTTTTAGGTTTTTTAATTATTTTTTTTTTCTTTTAAGGATTTTAACGCATTTTAGGGCTTAGTGGTTTTATTTAGGCTTTATTTAAATTTAACTTTTTTAGCATTACTCTGTATTTCTTAGAATTGTGTTTGTTGTTGTTGTTCTTGATTTGTTTATTAAAAATTAGGGTTTTATATTTGGGGTTCAATTGTTTTAGGGTTCCCTGGCAATGGAGGCCCTTGCCTTTAGTCCTAGAAATTGCAAGGCAGAGGTAAGTGGATATTTGCGTTCGAGGCCAGCATGGTCTACAGAGGGAGCTCCAGGACAGCTAGAGATACACAGAGAAACCCAGTCGCCAAAAATTCAAAAAAAAAAAAAAAAAAAAAAAAAAGAAAAAAAGAAAAAAGAAAGAAAACAAAAGAAAAGAAAAAAGGACCCAGAGGTCGTGGATTTCTGAATTTGAGGCCAGCCTGGTCTACAGAGTGAGTTCCAGGACAGCCAGGGATAAGCAGAGAAACCCAGTCTCGAAAAAAACAAACAAACAAAGAAAGGATTTTTAGGGTTTTGTGTTCTTCTGTTTATTTATTTATTTATTTATTTATTCGTTTATTTATTTATAGAACTTAAGGGTTTGTTAAAAATGGCTTTGTAGGGTTCTTAGAAGAACGTTTTGAGGTATTTTTGGTTTTCAGGGTTTAAGTGTATGTTTATAGTATTCGTATATTTTTAAAGTATTTTAGGGTGTTTTAGTGATTTTCAGTACTTATCAGGTTTTCGTTTATTGTTTTAGGATTTTACTCTTTTATTTAGGGTTTTTTTTTCAAATTCTTGCGTATTTTTTAAATTTTTAGGGTTATATATTTTGGGTATAAGAGTTTTAGTGTTGCCATGCAGTGGTGATCCATGCTTTAATCCCACACAAGGGATACAGAAGCAGGTGGATTTCTGAGTTCCAGGCCAGCCTGGTCTACAGACTGAGTTCAAGGACAGCCAGAGATACACAGAGAAAACCAGTCTCCAAAATCAAACAAACAAACAAACAAACAAACAAAAACAAAACAAAACAAAACAAAACAAAAAACAAAAGGAGAAAAAAAGAATTTTAGGGTCATTTTTGGGTTCATGTGTATTTTTTGTTTGTTTGTTTTTTTAAAGGGTTGAAAGTGTTTTTTTTCTTGGTTTTTTTTTGGGGGGGCTTGAGGAATATTCTTTAGGAGTTTTCTATTTGTTTAGTTTGTTATTTCGTTTTTGTGTGTGTGTCCTTGAGTATTTTAAAGAAAATTTAAAGTTATATTTTTGGGGTTTAAGAGTTTTAGGGGTTGCCATGACTGAAATCCCAGCACTTGGGATGCAGAGGTAGGTGGATTTTTGAGTTTGCAGTCAGCCTGGTCTAGAGACAGAGTACGAGGACAGCCAGAGATACACAAAGAAAACCAGTTTAAAAAAAAAAGAAAGAAAAAGAAAAAAACCCCTGAGTTTTAGGGTCATTTTTGGGTTCTTGTTTATTTTATTTTATTTTTTAGAATTTTAGTATTTTTAAAGGGTTTTTAGAAGATTGTTTTAGATTTTTATTTTTTGGTTTTAAGAATTCTAGTGTATTTTTAGGTTTTTTTTCTTGTTTTTTTTTTGTTTTTTTGGTTTTTTTTTAAGGATTTTAATGTGTTTTAGAGTTTTGGGTTTTTTTTTAGGTTTAATTTTAACTTTTTTTAGCACTATTCTGTATTTCTTAGAATTTTGTTTGTTGTTGTTTTTATTTGTTTTTTAAAAATTAGGGTTATATATTTGGGGTTCAATTGTTTTAGGTATGCGTGGCAATGGTGGCCCATGCCTTTAGTCCCAACAATTGGGAAGCAGAGGTAGGTGGATTTTTGAGTTCCAGGCCAGCATGGTATACAGAGGGAGCTTCAGGACAGCTAGAGATACACAGAGAAACCCTGTCTCCAAAAACTCAAAAACTCAAAAAAAAAAAAAAAAAAAAAAAAACAAAACTCAAAAAAAAACAAAAAAAAAAACTCAAAAAAAAAAAAAAAGAAAGAAAAGAAAAAAGAAAGGAAAAGAAAAAAATATTAAGGACATTTTTGGATTGTTGTGACTTTTTTTTTTTAGAAATTTAGTGATATTTAAAGGGTTTTTAGGGTTTTCAGACGAGTGTTTGAGAATTTTTTTGGTTTTCATGGTTATAGGGCAAGTGCAGTGTTTTTTCAAAGATTTTAGGCTTTTTTAGGGTTTTGGGGTTCTTTTTTTGGCTTCACGGGTTTTTTTATGGTTTTACAAATTTTGGGCGGAGGCATTTGGTGTTTCTAAGAATTAAAAAAAAAAAAACTGTTAGGGTTTTATTTTTGGAGTTTATGAGTTTTAGTCTTGCCAGGAAGTGGTGGCCCTTGCCTTTAAACCCAGAGGTCGTGGATTTCTGAATTTGAGGCCAGCCTGGTCTTCAGAGTGAGAAAGATGGATGAAAGAAAATTATTTTATTGACATTTTGGACTTCCTGTGTATATATATTTTTTTAATTTTAGGGTTACATTTTAAGTGTTTTTACGGTTTTTTGAAGATTATTTTGGTTTTCAGGGTTTTAGTATATGCTTAGCTTTTGTTCTTTCAGTTTGTTTTTTTTTTAATGAATTAGAGTGGGTTTTTTTTTGACTTTAGGGATATTCTTTAGGCTTTTTCTATTTTTTTAGTTTATTATTTTGTGTGTGTGTTCTTGAGTACTTTTTAAAATTTTTTAAAGTTTTATTTTTGGGGTTTATGAGTTTTACTGTTGCAGGCAGTGGTGTCCCATGCCTTTAATCCCAGGAATTGGGAGAGAGAGGTAGGTGGATTTTTGAGTTCCAGGCCATCATGGTCTACAGAGTGAGCTCCAGGACATCCAGGGCTACAAAGAGAAACCTAAGCTCCAAAAACTCTAAAAAAATAAAATAAAATAAAATAAATAATAATTAAATAAATAAATAAGAAAAAGAAAAAGAAAAAGAAAATGAAAGAAAGGAAGGAAGGAAGGGAGAAAGAACGAAAACTTTTAGAGTCATTTTGGCTTCCTGTGTATTCTTTTTTTTTTTTTTTAAGCTTTCTAGGGATTTTGTTTAAAGGGTTTGTAGAGTTTTTAGAAGAGTGTTTTATAGTGTTTTGGTTTTCAGGCATCAAGTGTACTTTTAGTGTTTTTTTCTGTTTGCTTGGTTTTTTTAAAGGATTATAGTGTATTTTAGGGTTTGGGGGTTTAATTTAGGCTTTATTTTAGTTTTTATCATTTTACTCTATTTCTTAGCTTTTTTTTTGTCTTTGTTCTTGATTTTTTTTTTAATTAGGGTTTTTTATTTGGGGTTTAATTGTTTTAGGGTTGCCATGCAATGGTAGCCCATGCCTTTAATTCAAGCACTTGGTGGGCAGAGGTAGTGAATTTCATAGTTCAAGGCCAGCCTGGTCTACAGAGGGAGATCCAGGACAGGTAGGGATACACAGAGAAACCCAGTCAGGAAAAACAAACAAACAAACAAACAAACAAACAAACAAACAAACAAAACAACAAAACAAAACAAACAAAAAAACAACCGAAAGAAAAAGAAAGAAAGAAAGAAAGAAAGAAAGAAAGAAAGAAAGAAAGAAAGAAAGAAAGAAAGAAAGAAAGAAAAAGAAAGAAGGAAAGTACTTTATGGAAATTTTTTTCTTCTTGTGTAATTTTTTTTAGAATGTTATGGGTATTTTTTAAGCATTTTTAGGGTTTTTAGAAGTGTTTTTAGAGGCTTTTTTGTTTGTTTTCAGTATTATAGTGTAATTTTATGGATTTTTCTTGGTATTTTAAAGATTTTAGGTTGTTTTAGGTTTTGGGGGGTTTTGGGGGATTTACAGTTTTTTTTTTCTTTTAGGGCATTATCAGCTCTTTTTTTAATATTAAGGATTTGTTTTTTGGAGTTTTAGAGTAAGAATATAAGGTCCCATGATAATATTTTTCTCTGAGTTACTAGAGCCACCGTACCTAGAAGAATAAACTGGGAGTACCGTAAATACTTGAACTGATAAAAGCTGGGAAGTATCATTTCCTTCCTGACTCATTATAGTCTTATTTTGTCCCCAGGTTACACCTCCATGCCCAATAAAATGAAAATATAAAAGTTCACAGTATACTAGCTTTGGACTTCCCTCTATCTTTGGGTATGTACAAACTAACGTTCTAGAATCCTCACCATTCAGCAATTATGATAAGCAGGAAAATTCAATAAATTCCCAATGACACCATTTCCTGTTACCCATTACTGGGAAGCCAGGCTCAAGTATGTCTACTCCAGGAATTTTCACAACACTGCTCCATGACTCACTGTGCCAGTCCCAGGACCACATCTTCCTTGCTGTTTTACAGTGAGGTGGAAAGCCAGCTTCCTTTGGCCTCTCTCTTATTTCTCTAAGCTCTCCATTCTCACTCTCAAGGAGGCACCTCCACCATCTTGCAAACATAAATATGGGTGAACTCTCTAGGGATGTTTTGAAAGCCCTAAGAGCAGTTGGTGTTGTTACAACACTGGTGACATCACAAGGGATACCAAGAGCTCTCCATGATACAATAGAATGTTCAGACAAGGAATTGTTTATGTCACTTGAAACAGGCTTTGCCTTTCTGTTAAAGTTCTCCCTCTACTGAACAGAAGCTGAGTTGCCTATCCTGGAGTCTCTCCTGGGACATAAATACTGATCACCTCCTTTTGAAAAGCCAGAGATCTCAGACCATGAGTGTTTTTGGTGTAAGTACAATGAGAAAATGGTGTGATTTATTCCCAAATGGGTTAACTAGGAAGAACAGTGACAGGATGAAGAGGAGAGCCAGACCATCCAATTGGTAGCAGAAGACTTGAGATGTCTACTTTCTTCCTATGCTCTACCAACAAAAAAATTAAAAAAACAAGCAAACAAACAAAGAAACAAACAAACAAAAACTTGTTATAAAGACATTCCAGAATCACTTACAGCAAGTGTTAATTCAGGATCAGAGGGACCTTCTCCGGGCGACCTTGCCTGGAGATGATGCCCACAGATGGAGATCAGGAAAACAAGATCCCTCAGATCTGACACTCTGACCCTGAGACAAGAACAAAAGATGCACTATATTCTTTGTGTTCCATGCTTGGTCAGCCAGGTTCTAAAATACTCATCTCAGCAGACACTGGCCACCAGATGTTTACCCCAATTTGTCAATAAATGTTCAAATTCTATATGTCTAAAAGAGTTCTTGTCTGTCTCTTAGCCACTTCCTATTTTTTGACCGAATTAACCACAGTATACCAGAACTGACTGCCTCCATATGTGGTCTATATGTCTAGAATCTAAAAACAACCCCTCATTTTATGCAGATTGCAGGACCTATTAGTCAGTGAAGTGTTTTCTGGAGAGAGATAATGACCACCAAGCCTGAAAATGGACACTGATCTCTAGAGTTCTTCCTTTCTTGGGAAAGATATACCCGCTAAGACCTATGGGGCCATATACTCATAAATTTCATATTAACATGGAAAACACAACTTTTTGCCCTTGGTGATTAAAATCCTAATTACAATCTCAAAATTAAGCATTTTATTATAAAGACTGTCACCTTGCTTCTTCAGCCCACACACTCTCCTGAGCAGACAAGTCTCTGAGGGACCTGGGATGCAAGACGGTGTTCTCACCTGGTCCTGGACTCAGGACTCTCCCTGGAGGCCAACACTCCTCTGGTGAGGAAAGTAGAGGGAGGTGTGGGTCTCAGCTCTTCCTTTTGGCTGAAGATGAAGGCACCAAGGGACACTCTCCAAGAAGCTATGTTGCTTCTGCAGCTGACCTGCACTTCTGCACAGGTTGCTCTCTGAGGGACACAGGATAGAAGATGGCGATCTCACCTAGTCCTGGAGTCAGAGCCCTCTCTGGAAACCAGCTAGAGCAATTAGACAACAAAAGGAGATCAAGGGGATAACAATTGAAAAGGAAGAAGTAAAAAAAAATCGATATATATATTTTTAAAAATCAATATTTGCAGATGATATGGTAGTATATATAAGTGTCCCTAAAACCTGATAAACAGCTTCAGAGAAGTAGCTGGATATAAAATTAACTCAAACAAATCAAAAGTCTTTCTCTACACAAAGGATAAACAGACTGAGAAAGAAATAGGGAAACAACACCCTTCACAATAGTCACAAATAATATAGAATATCTTGGTGTGACTCTAAGTGAAAGTTCTGTATGATAAGAACCTCAAGTCTCTGATGAAAGAAATCTATGAAGATCTCAGAAGATTCAAAGGTCTCCCATGCTCATGGATGGGAAGGATTAATATAGTAAAAATGGCTCTCTTGCCAAAAGTAATCTAGATTCAATGCAATCCCTACCACATTCCAACTGAAGTCTTCACTGAGTTACAAAGGCCAATTTGCAAATTCATCTGTAATAACAAAAATCCTAGGATAGCAAAAATTCTTCTCAACAATAAAAAAAATCTCTGGTGGAATCACCATGCCCAGAAGATGTTCTAACTTTTAATAAGCTGACCTCAAGCTGTACTACAGAGCAATTGTGATAAAAATTGCATGGTATTGGTACAGTGAAAGACATGTAGATCAATGGAAAAAATTGAAGACCCAAAAATGAACCCACACACCTATGATCACTTGATCATTGACAAAAGAGCCAAAACCATCCAGTGGAAAAAAGACAGCATTTTCAAAAAATGGTGCTGGCTCAACTGGAATTTATGTTGTAGAAGAATGTGCATTGATCCATTCTTATCCACTTGTACAAAGCTCAAGTCTAAGTGGCTCAAGAAACTCCACCTAAAACCACAGACACTGAAACTTATAGAGGAGAAAGTGGGGAAAAGCCTGGAAGATATGGGCACAGGGGAAAAATTCCTTAACAGGAAAGCAATGGCTTGTGCTGTAAGATTGAGAATCCACAAATGGGACCTCATAAAATTGCAAAGCTTCTCTAAAGCAAAAGACACTGTCAATAAGACAATAAGGGCCGGGCAGTGGTGGCACATGCCTTGAATCCCAGAACTTGGGAGGCAGATCTGGCGGGGTTCTGAGTTTGAGGCCAGCCTGCTCTACAGAGCGAGTTCCAGGACAGCCAGGGCTACACAGAGAAACCCACTCTCGAAAAATCAAAACCAAACTCAACCAAACCAAACCAAACCAAACAAACAAACAAACAAAAGACAAAAAGGCCACCAACAGATTGGGAAATAATCTTTATCCATCGTAAATCTTATAGGGGACTAGTATCCACTCTATACAATGAACTCAAGAAGGTAGACTACATAGAATCCAACAACCCCATTAAAAGATGTGTTATAAACTTACACAAAGAATTCCCAATTGAGGAATACTGATTGGCTTAGAAATACCTGAAAAAAATCTTCAACATCCTTAATCATCAGGGAAATGCAAATCAAAACAGCCCTGAGATTACACCTCACACCATTCAGAATGGCTAAGAACAAAAAATAAGGTGGCATTAGATGCTTGGGCCGATATGGAGACAGAGTAACACTATTTCTGGTGGGATTGCAAGCTTGTTTAATGACTTTGGAAATCAGTCTGGCGGTTCCTCTGAATATTGGACATAGTACTACCAGATGTCCAGCAATACCTCTTCTGGGTTTATACCCAGAAGATGTTCTAACTTTTAATAAGGACACATGTTCCACGATGTTCATAGCAGCCTTATTTATAATAGCCAGAATCTGGAAATTACCCAGATGTCCCTCAACAGAGGAATGGATACAGAAAATGTGGTATATTTATACAATGTAGTATTACTCAGCAATTTAAAACAATAAATTTAAGAAATTCTTAGGAATAAAGATGAGATCCATCATCCTGAGTGAGGTAACCCAATCACAAAAGAGCACACATGATATGCACTCACTGATAAGTTGATATTAACACAGAAACTTAAAATACCCAAGATACAATTTGTAAAACACATGAGTCTTAACAAGAAGGAAGACCAAAGTCTGGATACTTCATTCCTTCCAAGAAGGGGGAACAAAATATCAATGGAAGGAGTTACAGAGACAAAGGTTGGAGGTGAGACAGAAGGAAGGACCATCCAGAGACTGCCCCACATGGGGATCCATCCCATAAACAACCACCAAACCTAGAGATTATTGCAGATGGTAGCCAGGTTTTGCTGACAGGACCCTGATACAACTGTCTCTTCTGAGGCTATGCCAGTGCCTAGCAAACACATAAGTGGATGCTCACAGTCATCTATTGGATGTTACACAGGGCCCCCAATGGAGGAGCTAGAGAAAGCACCCAAAGAGCTAAAGGGACCTGCAACTCTATAGGAGGAACAACAATATGAACTAACCATTACATTCCCCCCCTCCCAGAGCTTTTGTCTCTCTTTTCATATGTAGCAGTGGATGGCATAGTAGGCCATCAATGGGAGGAGACGCCCTTGGTCTTGGGAAGATTATATGCCCCAGTCCAGGGAGTATTCCAGGGCCAGGATGCAGGAATGGGTGGGTTGGGGAGCAGGACACAGGGAGGGTACAGGATTGCATTTGAAACATAAATAAAGAAAATATCTAATAAAAAAGAAAAAGAATGACAAAACCAATGGCAACAAAATTCTCTTTTCAGACCTCCAGTTCTTTTTGTTTCAGAATCCTTAGATCACATGAAGGTGGGAGGAGAGTTCGTAGGGGAAAGGATGTAGTCCTGGGCTCTCATGCTGCTGAGTGAAACTTGGCCTTGTGCAGGGGTCTCAGAGATCAGGGAAGATGGGTGGTGTAAGGGAAGCTTTCCTGTATGTGTCTGGAGTATGATGAAGGTGCAGAAGAGGTTTTGAATTTCTTTATTGTTTCTTTTCCAATTTTTCAGGGTTGGCCTGTTTGTTCCATTCCAACACCTTTTAAATTGTATTTTCTTGTATGTCTTCAACTAAATTATTTGTTTCCTCTCTAAGGGCTTCTACAGGTTAGTCTATGGTTTTCTGTATTTCTTTAAAGATGTTATTTTATCCTCATTAAAGGTATTTTTTGATATACATGAGATGAAATTTTAGCTCAAAATCTTGCTCTTCATGAGTGTACAAGTATCCAGGGTAGGAAAACTGGGTTCTGATAATGCCAAATTACATTGGCCTCTTTTGGTTATGTCCTTTCATTTTTCTTTCACCATCTGGTCATTTTATATACTAATAAATGACATCTGTTGTTAACTTGCCTGGGTATCTGGGATTGGATCAGTACTCTTTGGAAACAAATAGTGTAGTGTGACCTCGATTCCAGAAGGCCTCCTGGGAGTCAGGAAGTGCTATATCTGGTTAGGGCATGCCTTCAGTGTCTTTGCTTGGTACAGCCATCATATCCCTCTGTCTCTGGTTTAGGCAGATCTAATAGAAGCCAAGTTGGCTTTGGGGTCTGGGGAAGGCATATAGATCTTAAATAGTTTCAGTTGGAGATTCAAACTGGAAAGACAATAGTACTCAGGAAGAGTTCGATATGTACCTCATGTGCTTATCTCTGTGGAGGTCCCAAATGATGTGGGTATTCAACCAAAGGTTTCCCCTATGTTTCTAATTATGGATGAGATCCTGTTAGGCAGGTAGGTTCGAAGGGCTGGGAGGTACACCCTGCTTTCATAAGTTCAGACTGCAGAGGTCCTTCAGGTGTAAAATTTTTATAAATTATTGAAATTCTAATTTTGGTATTCAATATTAGTATTGTTATGTATATGGGACAATGAAGATTGGAAGGGAAATTGGACCCTTTATTGTAAGCTAAGTTCTATGGATTAAGGGATTTTAGGGGACACCTTGGAAGAATCACCATCAGCCATCCTGCATGGACATTGAGTGTGAGTGAAGTAATATGTCTTGCTAATTATGATGCATTGGGTTAAAAATCCTGTGTCTAAACAAGCTATAACATGTCAGATTTAGTTTCATTAGAATAAGTTGAATTTTGTACAAAATCATTTAAATTATATTAGACTAAGATGATATATGTAATGAAGAAACTGAAATTATATTTGTTGGTGTATAGTTGTTTAATGGGCATCCCATTGCCTTTCAAATATCTGTGGTTCATGAATAACATCTTTGCTATTGCATATATTTTCATGAAAGAGGAAGTCTTTCCATCCATTTAGATTGATGAGTGCAGATATTCAAAAGGGCTTCAAAGCTTTGTATAAATGGTACTTCTGTGCCATATCAAACCTTGTTTCAAGTGATTGAAGAATCACAAATAGGTATCTGATTAAATGGGAAAAACAGGATAAGAATGGTTTAATAATAAATAACATCAAAATTTAATGAATATACAACAGCAACACTTCCAAGATTATTCTCTGACATAAAAATAGGATAGAGGCCATCACATGTTCCTCATAGCATGACGTGGAATCAGATATCTGATTTCAACAAGAAATAAAGGGACAAGCAACTGGAAAGATGCTATTCAATATTATCTGTGAAACAGAAGAAATCTTTGTGTGATAAACTCAAAAAGTACTGTAAAGCTTAAGATTGCCATCCAACAGAAAAACTTAAAGGAAAATAGAAAAAAAATATTGCCTTAATAATCAGGAAGGACACGATGATGTGTGCTCTGCCTTCTTTCCTCCAAATCAACTACATAACATGAGCTTTTGGCAAAAAGAAAAGAAATTTTAAGAAATACTATTTTTGTTCCAAGCAACATGGAGGATGTCTCTGCAGAAAAGCACATGGAGCCTCACTTCTAAATCTGAGCAAACCCAAATTCAAGATAATTAAAGACCTGAATGTTTGACCTGTAGTCTTGTTTTAATGAGTATGGAATGGATCCCAGTCCATTGCTCATGTGCACCAAATGACTTCCAAAAGACTGCTACAGTCCATAATGGCATTTCAATAGCAGTCACAGTGTAGTGAAGAGTCTGCCTCCATGCACATTCCCAGTTAATTTTACATGTTATTAGCACCAGGTATATAACAATTATAGAATATGACAACAGAACACTTAATTTACCCAGTCTATAGGTTTGTACTGAAACAAATTTGCACTGAAATAGTTGTAATTCATCCAAATTATGAAACAAATGTTTATTCATAGTAACAAAGATAGTAAAATAAATTCCATAGCAGGATTTTATTATAATCCAGTGACATACCAACCGTTCCAAAAATGAAGTTTAAGACTCACTTAATTCAGTATGGATATTTTGAACAAAAACATAAGATAGTTAAAAAATAACAAATCAAATCAATCCTTCATCTTTGTCACTCATTGCAATCTAACCAAATTACATAAATTAGCTTAGCAGCTAACATCTATGTTATTGAAATGTAATCTAAATACAAATATTTCAAAACAAATGCCAAGTAGAAATAAATGAAAAGTATGAGGTATATACCAGCATTAGCAATAAAATTCTACCTCTTAAATGACACCTAAATTCTTTCCCTTGAGCAAAATATATGAAATTAGTCTCTAACTTCTTAATGAGGTGTGAACATACATCAATCAAAGAAATGTTTCATCAAATGTCATTGACTGCCAGGGGCTGATTATCAGGAAAAGTTCAGCATATCAGTGAATGTCTGCACAGGTACTGATATTAGACCAGATGGGTGTTGAATCTTTAAAATCCAGGTATTTTTGGATTTAGCATATTGACATGTTCTACAGATGGCAGGAATCACAGGAAGTTTGAGGAGATTGTGTATACATGAGTAGCATACAATAGTATATGAACAACCGAGAGCATGGTCAAATCCAGGCGCCCAATGTTGCATGTGAGATGGCCCTTCCCTAAACTAGACAATGTGTTACATAATGTTCCATGACTAAACTCAACATCTGAATGATATGGAACTTTTATGACCTTCTCAACTTCTGTCACAGTATGGAACTTCTGATGAAATCCATTGTGTTCGTACATAATGGCTCTTGACACATAGTCTCATCTGAGCCATGCAGGAGAAGATTGTCCTTGGGATTTATGCTATGCACATGAATGCAGTCATGACCCCTGAGGGTAGAAAACATGATCTCAAAACATGTTTTCAAAAATATGTTGATGAAAACATTTCAGAGCTCAGATGTAGAGCCTGAGGCCAGAATTTTCCCTATGTATCTAGGGAGCCTGCAATAGGAGGGATGGAAAGGAACTGTGAATATAATAAGTGGATCTCCAGACAGCAGTACCATTCAAACAGACACATAGGTGTAACTGTGTGTGTGATGTTTTTCTACATCAGAAACGGATTTCACAACAGGTCCATCTTAGATCCTAGCAGACATGAAGAAGGTCTGTGCTTTTACTATTTCATTTTTGTTTCTGAAGTTTTCTCTCATCTTGTGCTGTTTGACTGAACCAAGCTGCTTTTGGAGGATAAAGAATAGTGAAGATAATGATGGAGATTTGCAAAGGGAATGTCATTTTTACCTTTGGGAAACTGAAAAATCTTATACTAATAGTAATTTTTTAAATTTAGTTTCAAATTTTAGGTAAGTCGTTAACTTTATTTAATGTATCAATGTCACTAGTTTGAAATATTTAGCTGTATACAGAAACTGTGGGTTCTGTTTTCTTCCTCACCATGTAACTTGAAGAACCCCTGAAAACGAATTTTTATATCAATCACTATTTTAATACTTCGAAATGTGTCACAGTTTAGTATAGTTTTAGTGCAATTATACTCCAGTTCACAATGCTGGACAATGTGAAGGTCTGGATTCTCTCTCTTGAGTCTTCGTTGATAATATATGTTGAAAGATATCTTTTCATATGCCTTGAATTCACAATTCCCTCCTTTGTCAAGAACTCAATATGAATAGACTGCATCACTGCCTATATTCAATTGTCTGCCAACACCTCATTATGATCATGCATCTAAATGCCTTCGTAAAAGTGTTACCTAATTCTGGTTTCCAACAGATGAACATGCATTATTTCATTGAAATATTTGTGAATGGGTTGGTCTACTATATCTGGCTAAATGTATAACATTACTTATATACTTGTGAATATACATATACTTTCCTTCATAAAATAGTCTTTCAATGAGCCTCTTCCTGCAATCCTGAATTTGATACTGAATGTGGATAAAGAATGCTAGATTATATTCAATTACCAGACTAATCTTTTTATTCAATTACACAAATGCACAAGCACAGATTTGGCTTATTATCACAATCAGATACAAGGTCAATATTTCTATTAATTACTCAGTAATTTTAAAATTATTTAGTAGTTAATATTTATTCACAATTCCTTTCCATTCATCCTATGTCATGTGCCCTTGATACATAGGGAAAATTCTGGCCTTAATCTCTACATCTGAGGTCTGTAAAGATAAATCTATGAGAATCATAGTACTTCTTGTGGAAAAGAACCTGTTGTCAATGTGGGTATTAGGTCTGAGATCCAATGAGTGAGATTTTATCATTTGTGGCTGCAGATTATGAGGGAACGAGTGTTGAAACTTTTTTTACAAAATAGAAATAGTAAGAACACACTAAAAGGTAACATTAACTTGATGTGTACAACACCCTAAAGGATAATATTCTGGTCATATGGTATAACGTGTCATTTTGTATATATATCTTGAAATGGATAAATAAAATTAAATATAATATATCCTAAAATAATTAGTCTGGCCGGGCTTTGGTGGCTCACTCCTTTAATCCCCGCACTTGGGAGGCAGATTTAACATATCTCATATTACAAATCTTACAGTATTTGAAATTTCATATTTCAAACATCCCCCTTATCATCACTATGCCTTGTTTTAGAATTGCAGCAAGTGAATATGAGCTTCTTCTGGTAATGTTTTTTGCTACCGATGAGATCAACAAGAATCCTAATCTTTTACCCAACATGACTTTGATGTTCTCCATCATTGGTGGAAACTGTCATGATTTATTGAAAAATCTGGATCAAGAATATACACAAATCAAAGGACATATGAATTTTTTTAATTATTTCTGTTATCTAGATGATTCATGTATGATAGGTCTGACAACCATCATGGAAAACATCCTTAAAACTGGCAATGCATTCTTCAATGCCACTGGTAAGAAATTGTGACACTGAATGGGTTAAGAACATTAAATTACATTTACAGGTGCCTACAAGAAAACTTGGAAAGAATGCATTTGTGGGTGTGCTGCTACACAAATACACACACATACATACACATTATATATATATGAATTAAATAATCAGTTCATAGATGTACTGTGCATACAGGAAAATTGTGTTCTAGGAATTTTAGACTTGTCAGGAATAGTCAAGAATCTAATAGGAATAATACATAATGTGTATAGTACAATCTTACTGTTCTTATCTAGAGTTCTGGAAGGTGAGTAGCGTTACATGTATATGAGTCCAAATATCCTAATAATCATATTCCTCACTGGAAGTTTCATCCTGTCTTCTATATCCTTTAGGTTTTCTTTGGACCATTTAATCCTAACCTACGCGACCATGACCGGCTGCCCCATGTCCATCAAGTAGCCACCAAGGACACACATTTATCACGTGGCATGGTCTCCTTGATGTTTCATTTTAGATGGACTTGGATAGGAATGGTCATCTCAGATGATGATCAGGGTATTCAGTTTCTCTCAGATTTAAGAGAAGAAAGCCAAATGCATGGGATCTGTTTAGCTTTTGTTAATATGATCCCAGAAAACATGTAGGTATACATGACAAGAGCTACAATATATGATAACCAAATTATGACATCTTCAGCAAAGGTTGTTATCATTTATGGTGAAATGAACTCTACTCTAGAAGTCAGCTTTAGAAGATGGGAAGAGTTAGGTGCTCAGAGAATCTGGATCACAACCTCACAATGGGATGTCATCACAAATAAAAAAGAATTCACACTTAACCTTTTCCATGGGACTATTACTTTTGCACACCACAGAGTTGAGATTCCTAAATTAAGGAATTTTATGCAAACAATGAACACAGTCAAATACCTAAAAGATATTTCTCATACTATACTGGAATGGAATTATTTTAATTGTTCAATCTCCAAGAACAGCATTAAAATGCATCATATTATGTTCAACAACACATTGGAATGGACAGCACTGCACAGCTATGATATGGCCATGAGTGATGAAGGTTACAATCTGTACAATGCTGTTTATGCTGCGGCCCACACCTACCATGAACACATTCTTCAACAAGTAGAGTCTCAGAAAAAGGCAGAACACAAAAGACATTTCACTGCTTGTCAGCAGGTAAAGACTTACATTTCATTATGCTTATATATATCAATGTGATCTTTTAAATGGAACCAGAGAAACAACTGTACATTTGTTAGAGATTATTCTCTCAGTGCAATGATTTCTATACTGCAAAAGTCCCTAATGATTCTTTTACATGGATGCATATCATGTACAAAGATAATATTTAATAGGAGGCAATACATTTATATGAATATCAGTGAGTTTTGTGAAAATGTTTCTCAAAATTTCACCAAATGAGTTCAAAATTAAAATAGGAGCCAAGAGTTTTATCATAAAAGTCTTAAGTGATGACAAGACTGAATATTTTTCTAAAATATAGTGTCTCAAAAATTGATACATGGGCTGTGGTTAATAGTTATTCACTTAAATTAACAATTTACAAAAACATAAATGATTAAGACTTCCCATTTTCTTAAGTTTATGTTCATTTTATATGTGTACACTGTATGTACATAAACTCCAACTTTTTTATTTTCACAATATTCAGTCATTCAGACTTCCCCTTCATTCTCACATACATGGCTTCATTTTTTAAAATTATTTTTTACAAACATGTTCACACAGGCACACACACACACACACAAGCACAAACACACCATGTTACTTGCTATCTGGTAATCATTTTTTCTAGAACATTTTACCATCAAATATTAATATGAAGCATATAAATTTTCAATTATCAATTGTGTACAGTTTTTTACTACACAGGTTTATTTCAATATAGCTGTCTTTTCTGACAATCATTAAGAAAAAAGGGAAAATTCTCAACTTGGCATTACCTTTTTTGATATGCATATGTAAGCATGAATCTCTTCTAGGTGTCTTCCTTGATGAAAACGAGGGTATTTACAAACCCTGTTGGAGAACTGGTGAACATGAAGAATAGGGAAAATCAGTGTACAGAGTATGATATTTTCATCATTTGGAATTTTCCACAAGGCCTTGGATTAAAAGTGAAAATAGGAAGCTATATACCATGCTTTCCAAAGAGTCAACAACTTCATATATTTGATGGTTTGGAATGAGCCATGGGAGGAACATCAGTGGGTATACCATAATTTTAATTTTTCAGGATATGTAGATTTTTAAATATGAGACTCTGTGTTTAACACCAATTGCTACTCTTTCAAAAGGCCATTCTTAGTTAAAATCATCAATATTTGATAACTCTTAACTTCATGTTAATCTGGGCATAGAACGATTAATGTCCTCTGGATTTCATGTTCAAAAGCACCCATATGCCAATTCAACCACAATACATGAATAAATTTGATAAATTTATAATATAGCATATATTTACATATAATTAATTAAAATTTTGTAACTATATATGACCCATGGAAATTTCTGATTCTGTGTGAACTAATGTATAGCCTACTTAACTATAGCATGTATTCATTAAATTAATTGCTTCTCCAGATTCAAGGTTTTTTTTTTATTTATATATTTTGGATTAAAAAAACTTATTTACATTTCAAATGTTATCCAACATCCTGTTTTCCCCTCCTTTGTGGAGGATTGCCTTATCTGGCATCAGTAGAAGGGGAGTCCTTTAGTCCTGTGAAGGCTTCATGCCCCAGCAGAGGGGAATGCTTGGGTGGTGAGACAGGAGTGGTTGGGTGGGGGAGCTCCCTCATAGACCCATGGGAGAAAGGGGAAGGGATAGTGTGTTCAAGTTCTTTTACACTTAGGAAAACTTTGTTAAATTTATGGGAGTCTTACCTAACTTATTTTGGTCATAGTCATCAAACTACTCTTCTTAGATTTACCCATTTCCCCTAACTTTTCCCCCTATACAGCTCACTATTCTTTTTTACTTTTTAATTTTTTTGTAGTTTATAAATCATGAGAGAAAAGCAGGTGTCACATAAACATTCTTTTGGATTGATCAGTTTAGGAAGAAAAAAATTTAAATTGCTACAACCTGAATGTTACATATATAATATTACAGGATATAGTAAATATTGTATGACATTCAGTGCATTGCAGGGAAATAGAAAATAATAATGTGCATGATACCTTTAAGTAATACAGAAGAACAAGGAATATCAGAAGAATGTGTATAGTCATATCTGTTAGTGTCCCATGTATCAGTCTATGGGTAATTGTTCATTTGACAAATGTATGACCTACACCCACTCACTCACACGCATATTATATAATATTTATTCACTTCCTCAGGTTCCATCCTCTGTGTGTAGTGTTGCCTGTACTGAAGGATTCAGGAAAATTCATCAGAAAGAAACAGTAGACTCCTGCTTTGATTGTGTTCAATGCCCAGAAAATGAGGTTTCCAATGAAACAGGTACATGCTTGCATGCAGGAGAAAAATTGTTGAATTTGAATACCTGTATTTCCAAACTAGGAATACAATATGGCCTAAATGCAAACTGAAGACCTAAAATCTCCATGTTTCAGAACTTAATCAGTTAAATAATACCCACTTCGTTTGGACCCAGCAAATAATTTACAATATCTTCTTCAAGCAAGGTTTTTTCTCACAATATGATGGTTACTGGTTTTATATTATATAGAAAATCTTTAGGGGGACATACCTGTGTAACAATTTTTAAAAGAAACATTTTAGGCATAATCTATTAACAGGTTTATTTTTCTTTGATTCGTTGTACAGGTAAGCTTGACTAGCTGATCAGTCCATAATCTTTCCTTCCATCACACAGCTTAGTCCCTGACAAAGACTGGATGCTCAGGGTAACACTTGTTGTTTAATGGAATATATTTTAAGAACTTAGATGGCTTAATTGATTAATAATTTCCTGTTAAAGAGTTAGAACAAGAATGAAGTTTTGAAGAATACAGCAACAGATGGGATATTGCTTATCGTCAATCACTCCCTCTCTAAGGAAAGAGGGATGAATATGGACAACCATAGCCTTTATGACATGGATCTTGGAGTTTGTATTTATGAAGAAAGAAATTGTAAAACAATGAGAGGGACATGTATATGTATATGAGGCATATTAATTCAAGAAAGAAAATATTCCTTTATGCAAATAGTACTTGCATGAGTAATTGTATGTTCTGGTTCCTATGTATGTATACAGACAAATGGCATACCCACAAAGAAAACAAAATACATGATGCACTTCATCAACTGGTATCAACAAAGATGTCTGCATACTACCCGTGTCTGTGAATAGTGCATTTATGTTTGGAGGAATTAAATAATCTGAAATTATTATTATTATTATTAGTCATCATATTTTGTTTTTATTTAATAATTATTTTTTTCTGTTCTACTTCATACGATGATGTTTTGTTCAATCACAAACATAGGTTAATACAGAGCAATCTTAAGTTCGTGGTTCTACAGCAAAAAGGAATGGAATAGATGCTCAACAACAAATTATTTATTAATATTTCCTATGAATAACACAAATATAAAATTATTACCTATGTAATTATGATAACTTATAAGGGGTTATTTTCATTTGCCAGCAGATATGGAACAGTGTGTGAGGTGTCCAGAAGATAAGTATGCCAACATAGAGCAAACCTACTGCCTCTCAAGAACTGTATCATTTCTGGCTTATGAAGATCCACTGGGGATGGCTCTAGGCTGCATGGCCCTGTCGTTCACAGCCATCACAATTCTAGTCCTCGTCACATTTGTGAAGTACAATGATACTCCCATTGTGAAGGCCAATAACCGCATTCTCAGCTACATCTTGCTCATCTCTCTAGTCTTCTGCTTTCTCTGCTCGCTGCTCTTCATTGGACATCCCGACCAGGTCACCTGCATCTTGCAGCAGACCACATTTGGAGTATTTTTCACTGTGGCTGTTTCTGCAGTGTTGGCCAAAACAATAACTGTGCTCATGGCTTTCAAGCTCACTACTCCAGGAAGAAGAATGAGAGGGATGTTGGTAACAGGGGCACCTAAATTGGTCATTCCCATTTGTACCCTAATCCAACTTGTTCTCTGTGGATTCTGGTTGGTAACATCTCCTCCCTTTATTGACAGAGATATACAATCTGAACATGGGAAGATTGTCATTCTTTGCAATAAAGGCTCTGTCATTGCCTTCCACATTGTCCTGGGATACTTGGGCTCCTTGGCTCTGGTGAGCTTCACTTTGGCTTTCTTGGCTAGGAACCTTCCTGACACATTCAATGAAGCCAAGTTCCTAACTTTCAGCATGCTGGTGTTCTGCAGTGTCTGGATCACCTTCCTCCCTGTCTACCAAAGCACCAGCGGGAGGGTCATGGTGATTGTGGAGGTTTTCTCCATCTTGGCTTCTAGTGCAGGGTTGCTAATGTGTATCTTTGTCCCAAAATGTTATGTTATTTTAATTAGACCAGATTCAAATTTTATACAGAAGTACAAAGATAAATTTTGTTATTAAAATATTCATAGTATGAAAATATTAGATGATACTCAACATATTTTTCTTTGTCTTAACAAAAGTAGTACTTAATCTTATAAAAATTTAAATAATATACAAATTTGAACTTACAAACATGGTATAATTCATTAAGACACAATTTTGAAGATATTGAGAACTAGGAATCTTAATTGTGAAAACGCTACCATCATCCTGACCTGCAGTTTTGTATGTAAACCATGAACTTAATTAATGATTAATATAAGGTGACCATACTGACTGTGAACACTACCAACTCTAGGCAAGATGTTTTTGGAGTTATAAGATAAAGGTCTGAAGACAACATGGTTGTAACGCCAGTAATCCACATTTTCCCTCATGCTTTCATGGAGTTCCAGCATCCAATTTCAGGCCTTGGCTTCATTCAATATACTGTGACCAAGGTACATAAGTAAATAAACACTTTCCTCACAAGCTTCTTTTGATTGGTATGTGTTTTTTTTTTTCAGCAACGGAATATAAAATATCAACAAAATGGTAAATTGTTTCTGTTGAGATTTAGAATATCATCGATTCCTGATGCAATAGAAGGCACTCATTTGAAAAGAGAAACAAGCATGAATATTAGCAGTATGAAGTACAGTGACAGCACAGAAGCGCTGTACTTTGGAATAGCTTTAAAATGTACTGGGCAGATATAAGAATGTCAGATAACATTACAAAAAAGAAATATTTTATTAAAGGGACTATGCATATCAAATTGTGCGTACAATATAAGGCTCTTTACATTTATGTGAAAAGACACAATGAGGAGCAATGGAGAGACCTGGGAAGGAAAGTGGACAGGGTGGGGGAAATTGGGGGAAGAGGGGATCAGGGTCTGGTATTGGCTGAAGGAAAAGGACTGAAACCCTGAGAGCCAGCAGAAAGAATGTAAACAGGCAACCTCAGGAGAGAGGAGGTTTGGGGAAACCCAGGGTGCACCAGAGACCTGGAAGGTGAGAGAATCCCAGGACTTAAAGGAAGGGACCTTATATGAAATACCTGACAGTAAGGAGAGGGACTTTTGAACCCACCTACAGCAAGATTATCAAGTATGTGATGGGTTTGCCACCCCACAGACACAATTCTGACCCATATTGTTCCTGTCTTAAAGAAGTATAGGGATAGAAATGGAGATGAGCCTGAGGAAAGGAAGGTCCAGTGACAGGCCAAAGTGGGGTCCACCTCAGTGGGAGAACCCAAGGCCTGACACTATTACTGAGGTTATAGAACGCTCACAATAAGGGGCCTATCATGACTGCCCTCCAAAAGACCCAGCAACAGCTGGAAAAGTCAGGTGCACATATTTGCACCCAACCAATGGACAGAAACAGCTGATACCTGTTGTTGAATGAGGGAAATTGAATGAAGCTGCTGAGAAGGGCCATCCTGTATGAGGACCAACAGTCTCAGGTAATCTGGACCCTGAGATCTCTCTAACACTGCGCCACCTAACAGGCAGTTCACACCCACTGATATGAGGCCCCCAACACACATACAGTTGAAGACTTCCAGGTCTGTGTTCATTCAGAGATATTGCACCTAATCCTCAAGGGACTGGATGGCCCAGGGCATATAAAGGACAGGTGAAGTGGGTGTGGAGGTATCCACATGGAGATGGGGTGAAGGCATGGAATATGGAGCAGTAAGAGGGTGGATGGGGCTGTGATGAATGGAATATGTAGTGTAAAATATAAATGAAAAATAAAATTAAATTTAAAAAGAAATATAAAGAAATAAATAATATACCCAATGATAAATAAATAAACAAAGGAAGAAAGGAGAGAGAAGGAGAGGGAGAAGGAAAGGGAGAGGGGAAGGGGCAGGCAGAGGGGAGACAGAGAGAAAGAGAGAGACAGAGACAGAGAGACAGAGAGACAGAGAGAGAGAGACAGAGAGAGAGAGAGACAGAGAGAGAGAGAGAGAGAGAGAGAGAGAGAGAGACAGAGAGAGAGACAGAGAGAGAGAGAAAGGACATCCTGAGTTTTGCAATAAAATGGATGGAACTAGAAAATATTATCCGGAGTGAGGTAACTCAGACCCAAAAGGACATGCATGGCATGTACTCAGTAATAAGTTGATGTTAGCCAAAAAAAGTACACAGCACCCATGATACAGTCCATAAAACTCAAAAAGTTTAACAAGATGGAGGTCCCAAGTTAGAATGCCTCCATCCAACTTGGCAAGAAGAAGAAAGAAATCACATGGGAGGGAGGCAGGGATGGAAGGAACTGGTTGGGAAATGAGACAGGGAGATAGAGAGGAGAACATGATAAGGTATTGGGTGGAGGGAAAGGACTGAAGCCCTGAGGTCCAGCAGAAAGAATGGAAACAGGCAACTTTGAGAGGTAGGAGGGTGGGAGACCCTGCAAATTGTACCTGAGAGCAGGGAGATGAGAGATTCTCATGACTCAAGGGAGTGACAAGGAAATGCTGTGCAGTACATAGAGGGACCTTGTAGAGCCCACTTCCTGGAGAAAGATAGGGCATCAAATTTTAGATGGGGTTTCCATTCTACAGTCTAAACTCTAACCCATAATTGTTCCTGTCAAAAAGAACTGCAGTGAACAAAAATGGAGAAGAGGCTGAGAAAAATGATGTCCCACCACAGGCTCAAAGTGGTGTCCAACTCAAGGGGAGACCCAAAGGCCTGACCCTATTACAGAAGCCATGGTGTTCTCCCATCACTGCCCTCCTAAAGACCCAACATGCAGCTGAAAGAGGTAGATGCAGATATTTACACCCAACGAATGAAAAGAAGCTACTGACCCCCTTGGTTGAATTATGAAAAAACTGGAGGAAGCTGAGCAGGAGGGCAACCCTGTATGTGTACCAGCAAGTAGTCTCAGTTACCCTGGACCCTGAGATCTTTTAGACATTGGACCACAAACCATGCAGTACATCAGCTGATATGTGACTACCAATACATATACAGCAGAGGAGTGTGGGGTCTGTGTTCAGTTAGAGAACATGTACCAAAACCCTCCAGAGACTTGAGGCCCAGAGAACGAGGAGGACTAGAGGGGTCCAGTGTGGGGAGAAACCCTCAGAGATATGGGGAGGACATATGGGATATGAACAGTGATAGGGTAGACCAGCAGGGTGATAACGACTGTAGTATAAGAAAGATTATATAAAAAATTTAAAAATGTGTATAAATTGCCTGATATGATAACTAGATATAGAACTCCAGTCCTCAACCAAAAGAAAACATAGCCTTTTTCATTGATTTATTTGCTTCTTCCTTCATTTATTCATTTACATATTCACTTTATATGTCTTGTGTAGTGGTGGTTCCTTCTATCCATATAGTCTCCCTTCAAACAGCCCCACTCCTCATTTACCCACTTCTTCTCCTCTGAGAAGAGGGATTCCTGTTTTGGGTATGAACATACCCTGGCCCATTAAGTAACTGCAGTACTAGAATCATTCTCTTCACCATCTTCAAGTGAGTCTGGACAACACAGTCCAGTCAGGGTGAGCAGGATCCAGAGACAGGCAGAAGAGACAGGGACAACGCCCAAACCAGTTGTATAACACACAAAGACAATGCTGTACATGGTTTAAACGTGTTTGGAGGCCTATATCAAGCCCATGTTAGCATTTTGGTGGTTTGTTGTTGAATCACAGTGAGTCCTCAAAGGACCAGGTTGGTTGTTTCTATTGGTCTTCTTGAGTCTCTATCTTCTTTGGGTCCAGGGATCCTTCCCCCAGAAGAGACGTTCTGCATCCGGCCCAATGTTAAACTGTGTGTCTCTGCACTTGTTTCCATTGTTGGATGGAGCCTCTCAGGCCCAGATATGCTAGGCTTCTGTCTGCAAGTATAACATGGTGTCATTAATAGTGCCAGGGATTGGTTTTTGTTCATGAGATGGATCATCAGTTGTGCCAGTCATTGTTTGGCCATTCTATCAGTTTCTGTTTCATTTCTTCACTGAATGTCTTGTAGACAGGACACATTTTGGGTTCTGTGTATGTTTTGGTGTCTTCATTCATCCACTGGGAGTCCTGCCAGGTTATATGAGGTGACCACATTGGCCTCCATATCTCCCAATACTAAGAGTCTTATAGATTCAAAGGAGACAACTTCCAGCATGGCCCCAGGCACATCTTAAAGATGCCACCATACCACACACAAATTATTTCCTTTCTCTTCACACTGCTCTCCCTCCATATGATGTCCCAACCACAGCCAGTCTCATACCATGCACTGCCAACATATACCTTCAAAACAATTTTATTTTGCCTTCTGAGTGAGATTCAAACACCTTCCCTTGGGCCCTCCTTTTTATTTGTCTTCTTTGGTTTGTGGACTATTTTATATTTATCCTGTATGTTGTGAAAAATATGCACTAATAAGTGAAGACATACAATGCTTCACTTTTTCATTCCGGGTTACATCACACAGTATACTATTCATCAGTTTTCTCAATTTGTTTGCAAAATTAATCATGTCTTGTATTTAGTAGCTTAATAGTATTTCATTGTATAAAAGAGAAGCATCTAATTCACCCATTCTTCAGGCGAAGGACATGAGTGTTGTGCCAAGTCCCCAGTTATTAAGAACAAAGCTGCTAGGAATATCGTTGAACAAGTGTCCTTGTGGGGTGGCAGAGCAAATTTTGGTTAAATACTCAGGTGTGGCAAAACTGGTTCTTAAGATAGAGCTAATGACAATTGTCTGAGGAACCACAATATGCCATTCTGAAATAAATGTAGAAGTTTGTATTCCCATGTGTACTGGCTAGTTTTGGGTCAACTTGAAACAGCTGGAGTTATCACAGAGAAAGGAGCTTCAGTTGAGGAAATGCCTCCATGAGATCCAACTGTAAGGCATTTTCTCAATTAGTGATCAAGGGGGAAAGACCCCCTGTGGGTGGGACCATCCCTGGGCTGGTAGTCTTGGGTTCTATAAGTGAGCAGGTTGAGCAAGCCAGAGGAGGCAAGCCAGTAAAGAACATCCCACCATGGCCTCTGCATCAGCTCCTGCTTTCTGACCTGCTTGAGTTCCAGTCCTGACTTCCTTTGGTGATAATCAGCAGTATGAAAGTGTAAGCTGAATAAACCCTTTCCTCCCCAGCTTGCTTATTGGTCATGATGTTTGTCCAGGAATAGAAACCCAGACTAAGACAAATTGGGGTATTCCTGTGACAACATGACCATTTTTGGGGGAGGACTGTGGAAGGACTTTGGAACGTTGGGCTAGAATATCCATTCATTGTTAAGAGCTCTGTCAGATGTTGTGTAGGAGCTTGGAAGATAATGTTGAGAACAGTGCAGAAGATGGAGGCCTGGATTGTGAAATTTCAGAGGGAAAATTAAAGACTCTTTTCAGGGCCATTGCTGTTTTGATTGTGAAGATTCTGTAATTCTGGTTAGCTGGGGCTGAAGAATCAGCTGTGATTAACAAGATACCAGAACTACTAAAGCAAAAACTTTGCATTACTGGGACTATTGATGCTGGTTAGCTGGAGCTAAGAAATTAGCCGTGATTAAAAAGAGACCAGCATCATTGAGGTGACATCTTCTGGGAAGTGTTTTCTGAAAGCACAAAGAGGCTGTGTTCCAGAGATAGCCAAGGTTTTACTCCTGCTGCAGCGGGACTTGGTAATGTGTAAGGGTCACCCAGGTGATACTGGTTTTGAAGGCATGAAGCGGTTATGCCGAGCAGCTGAGGCTCGGCACATTGAGATGGCATGGAAGGTCATTGGTGAAGGTGCAGCCTGAGTTGCAATTGTAGGCCCAGGACTGAAGGGGGTCACGCTGGGTTTTGGAGATGCCAGTACCATGAGATGACCACCAAGAGCAGCAGCAGCAGTGGAGTACAGGCATCTGGAGCCTAGAGGACGACACGTGTGCTACAAAGGGCCTGGCTGGAGAAGTGACCCAAGCCCTTGGAGGATCCCAGAAGATCGTGAGTTGGATCCCATACATTGGACGGTTGGAGATTGATTTTTGCTTTTGATTGTGACTGTGCCCTGATATTTTCCCTCTTGAAGGAAGAAACTGTTTTAGTGGAGCCCACAGTTAAGAGACTTTTAATTGTAAAAAGACTTTGAATTTTAAAAAAGATGGATATTTTAAAGAGATTGAAATTTTAAGAATATGTAAAGACTGTGGGACTTTTAAGTTATTTAGATCTTGGGGATGAGTAAGAATGTAAGCGTTGAGGATTACTAGTGATGTGTTTGTGTGTCAAGTTGACAAGGGGTCAATTGTACTGGCTGGTTTTGTGTCAACTTGACACAGCTAGAGTTATCACAGAGAAAGGAGCTTCAGTTGAGGAAATGCCTCCATGAGATCCAGCTGTAAGGCATTTTCTCAATTAGTGATCAAGGGGTGGAAGCCCATTGTGGGTGGGGCCATCTCTGGGCTGGTAGTCTTGGTTCTATAAGAGAGCAGGCTGAGCAAGCCAGGGGAAGCAAGCCAGTAAAGAACATCCCTCCATGGCCTCTGCATCATCTCCTGCTTCCTGACCTGCTTGAGTTCCAGTTCCTGACTTAATTTGGTGATGAACAGCAGTTATGGAAGTGTAAGCCAAATAAACCCTTTCCTCCCCAACTTGCTTTTTGGTCATTATGTTTATGCAGGAATAGAAACCTTGACAAAGACAATCGCAAAGGAAGTCAGGACAGGAAATCAATCAGGTCAGGAAGCAGGAGCTGATTCAGAGGCCACAGACAGAGGGAAGTTACTTACTGTATTACTCAGATTGCCTTCTTTTAGAACCCAAGACTACCAGCCCAGGGATGGCACCACCCACAATGGGCCCTCCCCACCTGATCACTAATTGAGAAAATGCCTTGCAACAGGATCTCATGGAGGCCCTTCCCCAACTGAAGCCCCTTTCTCTGTGATAACTCCAGCTTGTGTCAACTTGACACACAAAACCAGCCAGTACAGTATTTGTTATGAGCAGCCTCTCTCGGGACACGTTGAATTGCCTTTTAGAGACCCTGAGAGTTCATCAAAGCCAGCTCAGACTTCTGGACTCCAGCACTAGGAGAAGATGAATGGGTGTGGCTTTAAGGCAAGAGATTTGTGATTTCTTGCACAGGATTTTGTCTCCCTTTCTCATCCACATAGTTACCACGGAGCTTATGGACACTGGCCTACAGAGCAAGTACCTCAACATCAAAGTGGTACCTAGCATCTTCTGGGAGGTTGAGCAATAGCACGTGCTGGATACTCAGCAGATGGGATTGTATGGCTTAGAGGAAGCAACTCACTGTTCTCTCACCGTCGCCCCCAATTTGAACAGGAACTGACTCTGGGTTAAGACGATGAGACCTGCAGAAGAGTTCCTCAGAATGTGTGTGTATGTGTGTGTGTGGAAGGCTTTTATGCACATGATGTCAAGCACAGGTGGGACTCGACATGGTTAAACAAATGCTTCAGTTCTCCACTGCCCACAAAGAGTCCAATTCTCTCTTTCTGTACCCTACTGCCTTCAACTCCACGGAGGAACTGACAGCCCTATCATTCACTGAGAGAAGAAAGCCAACTTAACTGTACGTCTAAGTTCCGGAGAATGGCAGTAAATGGTGGTTAAAAGCTCAACTTGATCATTGAGTAGCCTGCTAACTTTGGACAAGTCAGGCAACTTCCTCGTGCCGGTGGCAACATCTCTGTGCCCCCAGCCACGCATGGAAATTAGTGACTGAACACACACTTACCCAGAGAGTGTTCATAGAAAGCTGAGATGGAGTCAAAAATGACCATCTCCTCCAGTAGTTTCCTGGCTGGTCTCCTGCCCAAAGACTCAAACCCATCCACACTTGTCCTTCCAACACCAACTTTCATACTTCTAAAACCTGCATCTTTTCTCTTTTTCCCTTGTCCAAACCCTCCACGTCTTTGGCACCTCCCATCGAAGTGTATCAAAAAGAAATTTAGCATGGATTCCAGTGCCCTCCAGAATTTCCTTCTTGGAAAGGGGGACAAAATATTCACAGGAGCAAATATGGAGGCAAAGTGTGGAGCAGAGAGTGATGGAAAGGCCATCCAGAGACTGACCCACCTGGGGAGCCATCCCATATATAGTCACCCAGACACCTCTGCAGATGCCAAGAAGGGCTTGCTATTATTACTTTACTTACTTGTTATTAAAGTAAGGGAGATGTTTGAAATATAAAATTTCAACTGCAGTAAAGTTTGTAATATGAGATATGCTATATTTCTGTCTAAATGTCTTGAAATAAGCCTCATATATTAGGGATCTTTAGAGCCGAATAAAATCTAAGAATTCATACACATTGGGCACTATGATATGATACATTTTGTATTCATGAAAATAAATAAACATTGTTTTATCTCTGAATGCCATCCTTGAACTAAATTACAGTCCTAATGTTTAAGACTGCCATACAATAATCTTGGAGTTGTAATTCCACAGATATATAAAAGAGCATGACTTCCACTACATATGAAATACCTAACAGATTCTCTTTATAATTTTTATTTAAATGCAATTTAAACATTAAACTTCTTAATATTATTGAATACTTTGAGATTCAACTAATATATCTAAGTTTTGTTCAACTTTTTTATTTCTATCCTTTTATACCCTAAAAATATCATTAATGCATATTTAATAATATCCATAGGTGAGGATACTATGTCTAATGTTCACTACTAAATTATTACAAAACATACAATATACTCTTTAGGAATTAAGCATAATGAAGGAGCATAAAACTTTATATATTGAATCATTAAGAAATATTTTCAAAAGCCCTTATTAGATACAACCTGACAGTATTAGAGTATTCAAAACACATTATATAGTTGTGTATATTGACTAACAATCAGCTTACCTAATGAAGATTATGAGTATTTCTAGTAGAAAAATATTTTATCAATAAGAATATTTTACATATTTCCAAATAACAAAAAGTCTTTGAACTTAAACATTAAGAAAATACTAATTTTATTCACAGGAAGAAAATTATGAATAATATTTTAGAACATGCTTTGTATTTGTTTTCTATGTTTATAGATGATGCTTTTAATACGTTCAACTGTTATATCACTAATCAGGCTACTCATTTTAAGATCCATTTTATTTAATTATATTTATCCATTTCAAGATATACACAATGATACAATATAACATATGGCCAGAATATTATCTTGTCTTGTACACATCAAGTTAATATCACTTTTTAGTGTGTTCTTACTATTTCTATCTTGTAAAAATTTTATGAGTTTTCTTTTAATACCTCAGTCTTCCTAATAATTTGAGATCCTTTATGTGATGTCTGAGCACAGAGATCTTTTCTGCCCCAGCACAGGTGGCAGTTCATCAGTTATTATTCTCTATTACCTCTCATCAGGAGTAACGACACCAAAGATGGTCTTTTGCTAAAATTTGTAATTTTCAATGAAGAGTTCAGCGCTGCCGGGCGTGGTGGCACACGCCTTTAATCCCAGCACTTGGGAGGCAGAGGCAGGCGGATTTCTGACTTCGAGGCCAGCCTGGTCTACAAAGTGAGTTCCAGGACAAGCCAGGGCTACACAGAGAAACCCTGTCTCAAAAAAAAAAAAAAAAAAATAGTTCAGCGCTAAATTTTTCTTTCTAATCCCAAAAGTACATTGACACAGTTCATATATTTGTATTTTTAAAACTTATTTTAGCTGAAACAATTGTCCTCAATGAGAATTTCCACAATTTTTGCAAATAGGTATGGGAAAATTCAGAATACATCAGAAATAAAATTCCTACTCACCTAACAGAGAAGGATAATAATGTGAAGCAACCATCACAATCAGAGTGCACAGTGTACTGTGGCTACCAATTGAAAAATATATTCCTTTATTCCCAAAGACATGAAAATTGAATAGGGGATGGGATGAGAGGCAAAAACATAAAAGCACAAGAAACCTTGGTTTATGAAAGAAAAAAGTTGCAACCGCATTGATTCGCTAAAAGGTAAATGATTTTAACACTTTTTTCCCACATTTTCTGCAGCCACAAATGATAACATCTCACACTTTGGATCTCAGACCTAATAGCCACATGGAGAACAGGTTCTTTTCCACAAGAAGTACAATGATTCTCATAGACTTATCTTTTCAGACCTCAGATGTAGAGATTAAGGCCAAAATTTTACCTATGTATCCATGGAACATGACATAGGATGAATGGAAAGGAATTGTGAATAAATATTAACTACTAAATATTGTTAAATTTATTGAGTAGTTAATAGAAATATTGACCTTGTATCTGATAGTGATAATAATCCTAACCTGTGCCTGAGCATTTGTGTAATTGGATAAAAAGATTATTCTGGTAACAGAATATGAGACTAGCATTCTTTTTCCACATTCAGTATCAAATTCAGAATTGCAGGATGAGACTCATTTAAATACCATTTCATAAAGCAAAGTATATGTATATTCACAAGTATATAAGTAATATTATACATATAGCCAGGTATAGTAGACCAACACATACACACATATTTCCATGAAACAATGCATGTTCATCTATTGGAAACCAGATTTAGGTATCACCTTTATGGAGGCATTTAGATTCATGATCATAATGAGGCGTTGGCAGATAATTGAATATAGGCAGTGATGCAGTCTCTTCATATTGAGTTCTTGACAAAAGTGGGGATTGTGAATTCAAGGCAGATGAAAAGATATCTTCCAACATATATTATCAACAAACACTCAAAAGAGAGAATCCAGACTTTCACATTGTCCAGCATTATGAAATGTAGTATAATTGCATTAAAACTATACTAAACTGCAACACATTTCAAAGTATTAAAATAGTGATTGATATAATAATTCGTTTTCAGGGGTTCTTAAAGTTACATGGTGAGGAAGAGAAAGAACCCACTGTTTGTGTATACAGCTAAATATGTCAAACTAATGACATTGACAAAGGAAATAAAGTTAATGACTTACCTAAAATTTGAAACTAAATTGAAAAAATTACTATTAATATAAGGTAGACTGTAGACCTGTATACTGGGTAAATTAAGAGTCCTATTGTCATATTCTATAATTGTTATATACCTGGTGCTAATACCATGTCAAATTAACTGGGAATGTGCATGGAGGCTGACTCTTCACTCCACCGTGACTGCTATTGAAATGCCATCCTGGACATGAGCAATGGACTGGGATCCATACCATAGTCATTAAAACAAGGCTACAGGTCAAATATTTAGGTCTTTAATAATCTTGAACTTGTATTTGCCCAGATTTAGAGGTGAGGCTCCATGTGCTTTTCTGCAGAGACATCCTCCATGTTGCTTGGAACAAAAATAGTATTTCTTAAAATCTCTTTTCTTTTTGCCTAAAGCTCATGTTATGTACTTAATTTGGAGGAAAGAAGGCAGAGCACACATCATCGTGTCCTTCCTGACTATCAAGGGGCTCTTTGGTTTATATTTTCCTTTAAGTTATTCTGTTGGGTGGCAATCTTAAGCTATCTACTAAAGAACATTATGGGTTTATAAAAGAAAGTTTTCTTCTATGTTTTACAGATGATATTCCATAGCTTCATTCCAGTTTCTTGTCCCTTTATTTCTTGTTGAAATCAGATATCTGTTTCCATGTCATGCTCTGTGGATCATGTGATGGCCTCTATCCTATTTTCATGTCAGAGAATAATCTTACGAGGGTTGCTGTTGTATTTTCATTAAATTTTGTTGTCATTTATTTGTAAACCATTCTTATCCTGTTTTTCCCCATTAATTAGATATTGATTTGTATTTTTTGAATCACTTGGTACAAGGTTTGATATGGCACAGAAGTATGATTTATACAAAGAATTGAAGCACTTTTGAGTATCTGCACTCATCAATCTATACGGATGGAAAGTCTTCCTCTTTCATGAATTATATATGTAATAGCAAAGATGTTATTCATTAACCACAGATATTTGCAATGCAATGTGATGCCCACTATACATCTATACACCAACAAATATAATTTCAGTTTCTTCATTACAAATAACATCTCAGTCTATTATAATATAAGTAATTTATTTTTAGAAAATTCAATGTATTCTAATGAGACGAAATTTGACATGTCATAGCTTGTTTACACTCAGGATTTTTAACCCAATGCATCATAATTGGCATGACATATTATTTCACTAATACTTAACGTCCTGCTGATGGTGATTCTTCCAAGGTGTCCTCTAAAAACCCTAATCCATAGAACTTAGCTTACAGTAAATGGTCCAATTTCCCTTCCAATCTTCATTGTCCATATATATATATATATATTGACTATCAAAACAGAATTTCAATATTATATAAAAATTTTTCACCTGAAGGACCTCTGTAGTCTGAATTTATGAAAGCAGAATGCATCTCCCAACCCTTCCAACCTACCTGTCTGACAGAAGCTCTTCCATAATTAGGAACATAGTTGAGCCGTTTGGCTGAATAACCACATCATTTGGGACCTCCACTGAGATAAGCACATGAGGTACCTATCGAGCTCTTCCTGAGTACTATTGTCTTTCCAGTTTGCATCTCCAACTGAAATTATTGAAGATCAATATGCCTTCCCCTGACCCCAAAGCCAACCTGGCTCCTATTAGATCTGCCTAAACTAGAGACAGTGTGATATGATGGTTGCACCAAGCAAGGACACTGAAGGCATGCCCTAACCAGATACAGCACTTCCTGACTCCCAGGAGGCCTTCTGGAATCCAGGTCACACTGCACTATTTGTATCCAAAGAGTACTGATCCAGTCCCAGTTACCCAGACAAGTTAACAACAGAAATGACCAGATGGTGAAAGAAAAATAAAAAGGACATAATCGACAGAGGCCAATGTAATTTGGCATTATCAAAAACCAGTTTTCATACCCTGGATATTTAAACACTCATGAAGAGCAAGAATATGAGCTAAAATTGCATCTCATGAAGATGACAAATACCCTTAATGAGGATAAAATAACACCTTTATAAAATGCAGAAAACCACAGGCTTACAGGTAGAAGCCCTTAGAGAGGAAACAAATAATTCACTTGAAGACAGGCAAGAAAATACAATTCAAAGGCTTTTGGAATGGAACAAAACAGGGCACCCCCAAAAATGGAAAATGAAAGAATAAAGAAGTTCAAAACCTCTTCTGCACATTCATCGGACCCCAGACACATAGAGGAAGCGCTTCCCTTACATCACCCATCTTCCCTGAATTCTGAGACCCCTGCACAAAGCCAAGCTTCACTCAGCAGCATGAGAGCCCAGGACTACATCCATTCCTCCATGAACTCTCCACCCAGGTTCATTTGAGCTAAGGCTCCTGAAACATAAAAAACTGGAGGTCTGAAAACAGAATTCTGTTGCTGTTGATATTATTTTTCTTTTTTATTAGTTATTTTCTTTATTTACATTTCAAATGCTATCCTGACAGTCCCCTGTACCCTCCCCCTACCCTGCTCCCCAACCCACCCACTCGTGCTTCAGGCCCTGGCATTCTCCTTGTACTGGGGCATATAATCTTCGCAAGACCAAGGGCATCTCCTCCAATTGATGATCTACTAGACCGTCCAATGCTACATATGCAACTAGAGACAAAAGCTCTGGGGGAAGTGTAAGGCACATTTCAGTTTAGGAAGGGTTGAGGCTTACTAGTGATGTCTTTGTGTGTCAAGTTGACAAGGGTTCAATTGTACTGGCTATTTTGGGTCAACTTGACACAGCTTGGAGTTATCACAGAGAAAGGAGCTTCAGTTGAGGAAATGCCTCCATGAGATCCAGCTGTAAGGCATTATCTTAATTAGTGATCAAGTGGGAAAGGCCCCTTGTGGGTGGGACCATCCCTGGGCTGGTAGTCTTGGGTTCTATAAGAGAGCAGGCTGAGCAAGCCAGGGGAAGCAAGCCAGTAAAGAACATCCCTCCATGGCCTCTGCATCACCTCCTGCTTCCTGACCTGCTTGAGTTCCAGTCCTGACTTCCTTTGGTGATGAACAGCAGTATGGAAGTGTAAGCCCAATAAACCCTTTCCTCCCCAGCTTGCTTCTTGGTCATGATGTTTGTGCAGGAATAGAAACCCAGACTAAGACACCATGAGAAACTGATATGTGTTCTCTTCACTCCAAATCCATGGCACCATTTGCTATGATTTGTGGTTTTTAATCTCAGCTATTATTACAGGTGACAAACAGTTTAATTGAATTCAGACACATTTTTGATTTGAAATTCCTTGATGACTAAGAAATTTGAATGTTTCTTCAAGTGATTCTAGGCCATTTGATCTTCCTGTTTTGACAATGCTCTGCTTAGCACTGAGCCCTACTTACCCTACTATTAAATTGGGTTATTTCTTTTGTGGTCATCTAATTTTGTCTGTCCTTTATATATGTTTGATTATAACACTGTCAGGTGAAGGATCGGTGATGATATTTTTCTCATTTATTGGTTTCAATTTTGTGGTTTTGAAGCTTAACTTTGCCTTACAGAAGGTTTTCAATTCAATGAGGGCCATGATTAGTAACTGTTAATCTCAATGCCTGAATTATTGGTGTTCTATTTACAAAGGAGTTTCCTGTGCCAAAGTGTTTGAGCAGTAATCCAGTTCCTTTTGTGACAGGTTTTATGTTGCAGTCTTTGATTCACATTTTCCTGAGTTTTGTGCAGACTGATCTATTTGCTTTCCTCTACCTGTAGACATCCAGTTTGTCCAGCATCATTTATTGAGGATGCTTTCTCTTTTGCACAGTTTAGTTTTGGCTTCTTCTTCAAAAGTCAAATGTCATTAGGTTAGATGGTTTGCTTTTCAGTTTTCAGTTTGACTCCAAAATTCCAACTGTCCATTATCATGTAAAATCATGTAGTACTTAGTACTACTGGCCTGTATGACAGCTTGAAATCAGTGTTCATTATACCTTCAGAATTTCCTTTTTTATTTACTACTTTATTTCTTTGATACATAAGAGTTTTAATATCCTGGGATTTTTTTTCATATGAAATTGAGTATTACTCTTTCAGGAATAGAAAGGATAATGCTAGAATTTTTTTTTGGATTTGCATTGAATCTGTAAATTACCTTCGGGAAGATGGCCATTTTTTTACTATGTTAATGTACCAGGAACATTGGGGATTTTCCAACTTCTGATACCTTCCTCAATATCTTTCTCCCGAGAATTATCAGTTCTTTATACATACCTTTCACTTCCTTGTTTAGAGTAATACCAATAAATCTGATATTATTGAGTAAGCAATTTGTATTGTAAAAACATTTTATCTAACTTCTACAAACATTTTATATTTGGGAAAAGGAAGGCCAGTGGTTTTTTGAAGATGATTTTATACACAGCATCTTTAATGAAGATGTTTTTCAGCTAAAGGAGTTCTCTGTTAGACATTTGGAATCACTCATGTATACAATCATACAATTTATTTTCAGGTACAATGAAATTGGTAATGGTAGCATATATGTTTCTCTCCATGTGTGTTTGTGTGTGTGCTTCCCTTTTTTTTGATTCTACAAAACAAAAACTAAAATGGAAATTTGAAGAATCATACTAAAATTCAAACATAAAAATGTTACGTTTATTGACCAAGCAACATTGCAAAAGAAGGAAAATGTGTGGACATTATAATAGTTATGATTCATTATACCAGTTAATGAAAGCTCTAGGACCATAGTTGTAGAGAACCACATTGTTGCCACTACAGTATGCAAAAATTTCAGTGAAGTAGTAAATGTAAAATTTGATTTTGCAGCCATATCCAACCAAGTGTCCATGTAAGTCTCATAAACAGCCAAAAACTATATGCAGCTGCTTACCAAATGTTTTTGTTTACCGTACCTAAAAAACTATAATCTCAATTATATAAAGAATAAACAAAACTGAATATAAAGAAACAATTTAGCTTGATTTTCAAAGGATACAAGACTTGCTAGTCTCACAAGTTGAAATTTAAACGACTGAACAACAAAACATGAGGAAGGTAAACATTAGCCACAAAGGAACAGAAAATTAAAACCAGTTTGAGGATGAACTGGAAAGAGGGGCAGAGACAAGGGGAAAAGGAGGAAATGTCTGTAGAAAGAGCTAAAATTAAAGTTCACTTATTGGATATTGTTTTTTCCTTTTTCCCCTTTTTTATTGGATATTTTCTTTATTTACATTTCAAATGTTTTCCCCTCTGAAAGCCCCCCCATCCCCTTCCACCTCTCACTACCCACCAGCCCACCTACTCCTGCTTCCTCACCCCAATATTGCCTATACTGGGGCATAGAGCCTTCACAGGACCAAGGGCATTTCCTCCCAATGATGACTGACTAAGCCATCCTCTGCTACCTATACAGCTGGAGCCATGGGTCCCACCCTGTGTACACTTTGGTTGGTGATTTAGTCCTTCGGAGCTCTGGGGGTACTGGTTAGTTCGTATTATTGTTCCTCCTATCGGACTGCAAACTCCTTCAGCTCCTTGGTTCCTTTCTCTAGCATTAGGGATCCTATGATCACATCAATGGATGGCTGTGAGCATCTGCTGCTGTATTTGTCAGGCACTGGTAGAGTCTCTCAGAGGACTGCAATATCAGTCTCTTGTCAGCAAGCACTTGTTGTCATCCACAGTATTATCTGGCTTTGGTGACAGTATGCGTGATGGATCCTCAGTTGTGGCCATCTCTGGATGATCAGTCTTTCAGTGTCTTCCCCACACTTTGTCTCTGTAGCTCCTTCTATGGTTATATTGTTCTCCTTTCTTTGAAGGATCAACCAATGTATCCATACTTTGGTCTTCCCTCTTGAACTTCATTTGGCCTGTGAATTGTATCTTGGGTATTCTGAGCTTCTGGGCAAGTATCCACTTATCAACGAGTGTATACCATGTGTGTACTTTTGTGATTGGGTTACCTCACTCATGATGATATTTTCTAGTTCCATCCATTTGCCTAAGCATTACATGGATTCATCACTTTTAATAGCTGAGTAGTACTCCATTGTTTAACTGTAACACATTTTCTGTATCCATTCCTCTGTTGAAGGACATGTGGGTTCTTTCCAGTTTCTAACTATTACAAATAAGGCTGCCGTGAACATAGTGGAGCATGTGTCCTTATTGCATGTTGGAACATCTTCGGGGTTTATGCCCAGGAGTGGTATTTCCGGGTCCTCAGTTAGTACTATGTCCAATTTTCTGAGGAACCGCCAAATTGATTTCCAGAGTAGTTGTACCAGCTTGCAATCCCACCAGCAATGGAGGAGTGTTCCTATTTATCTACATTATCACTAGTATGTGCTGTACCCTGAATGTTTGATCTTAGCCATTCTGACTGGTGTGAGTGGAATCACAGGGTTGTAATGATTTGCATTTCCCTGATGACTAAGGATGTTGAACTATGCCTTAGGTGCTTCTCTGCCATTCTCTATTCCTCAGTTGAGAATTTTTGTTTAGCGTTGTACCCAAATCTAAGCTCATCTTTCATTCAGATTTCAAGAAGAAAACCAGTGATAGAAAAGAAGGAACACATATTAATGTGAGAACATTTCCTTTCACAAACTTATTGACAATACTATATATAATACCTGCAGAGAAAGTTATTATCCATGAAAACTAGAAGTGGTGTCAGGTGGTTTTGTTGGTTCATGTTTTATCCAAGCACTTTAGAGGCAGAGGCCTGAACATTTCTGTCTGTTTTTTTCCCAGGCAGCCCTATATTGTGAGTACAAACCAGCCATGGGTGATATAGATAGCCTACCTTAAAATAAATTAACATAAATTAGAAAAGTATGCCAATTTCCCTTCATCGAACTCAAAATAGTCTTTAAATTATTACAAAGTGTTAACATATTTAAAAAAAATGATGGGGGAAATAAGGAGAAAATGAATTCTGACCTTCACTGGAAACATTAATCTACTGATACTTCCTAGTAAGACCTTGTTTCAAAAAAAAAAATGTAGGAATAATACTCCAAATCTTCAATTAACGTTAAACAATTTAATTTTATCCAGCTTTTCCCCTGTATTTGCAGCCATTGCAGAACATTTGACCTCAGGAACCACTCTATATTCAAGGTCACTATATATCTATTTATCCTTTCCAACAATATTACACCAGTGCCTGCATATTCTGTTGTTTCTTTTATAAACGGTTTCTCATTCTATGCAATGCTAATTTATACAAGATTATATTTGTTATCTGATACTTAAGGACATATTTTTTTTCCTATTTCAAATTTCTTCAAATATTAACTTGCTTCTCTGTTGCTTTGATTGAACTTTTATCATAAACAAAGTGAGGAGGAAGGGGTGAATCGATGTATGGCTTATAGTCATAGAAAGACAACTATGGATATCTGGAGCCTTGAACTAACATATAGATCTGAAAAGAACACTTATTCCTGGTTCTAGTGTCCACAGTGAGACAGGGGCTCCTCTATTACTGGTTTATTAATGGTTCATCTCCTGAATGCAGGTATTAAAAATGTAGACCAATATACCTGGACTTAAATTTTTCTCAGCTTGGAACTTGCTCAATATGAGGCTAACCTCAAACTCATAGATCAGCTTGTCTTTGTCTCCTGGGATAAAGTTGTGTACCACCATGTTTGAACATAAGATTAGCTGGGTGGGATCTTGGCAAGGCACCACTCCCTTATTCTGTTTATCTCCTTGAACACAGGATTTAGCTCCATTTTATTTCCTACTGCCCCTTTTTTATTTAAACCAACATTTTACATTTTTCCTTTCTCAGCTTTATTCTTTTCATTAATGTGCTCTTCCTGTAATAGTGAACTTTAGTAACCACAAGAGAATTTATATCAGCCTGTGTTGTGACTTGGGGCAACTTTCAAAGAATAACTGTATGGCTTCTATGACTGTACTCCAACCCACATCCTATGTTGAACACATATCAGGCACCTGTACATAATGAGGCAGGTCATCTTTCCTCCTCTGAATTCATCCTGGTGTTTGCACTCAGAACTATTTAATTACTTTTGTTGATGAATGGGGGCATTTTGAGGAAGGGATGAGCCATTCCTTGGCAGGCTTTGGAAAGTGAAGACTCAGTTCCCCATCTTGTAAGAGATCAAGTGTTTAAATTCAAGCCAAGAGAATTATATGGCTTTGGTAGGAGGGGATTCTCAAGGGCTATGTCCCTGGAGAGTATCTCGGAAAGTACCCTTCAAATTCTCATAAACACAGCAAGAACAATAACAGAGAGTTAAAGGCCATTCCCAATGAGATCAGACGTACCTCCTCAGTAGATACTCTTATGTCCTGGAGAGCCATTAGCATCTTCTGTTATGTCAACAGTGTTATAGCTATAACAACAGCTCTTAGGATTTTCAAACAGTGCCTACTGGATACATTTATATACATACTGGAAAAACTGATGAGTCAAATTACTAGAAAGGATTTTAAGTGTAGAGAGGTAATAGTGAGTCAGAAGTGAGCTTGCATCCATTGAGAATCTATAAATGGGCTCTTCCGGCCGGACCAGCACTAGGGTAGCTAGAGCGCAGGGTCGGCTGACACCCGCCAGCTACCCACGACCCCCGCCACAGGATTTTGAGACTCTGGTGAGTGGAACACAGCTTCTGCTCCAGTCCAGTCACGCGGGACCTGAGACTGCTCTGGTTGGGGAGGCAGAAATCCGCCCTCAGTAGGGCCACAAGCCTCTTCAGGTCAGAAAAGCACCAGGGTAGCTAGGGCGCAGGGTCGGCTGACACTCGCCAGCTACCCACAACACCCACCACAGGATCTTAAGACTTCTGGTGAGTGGAACACAGCTCCTGCTCCAATCCAATTGCGCGCGGGACCTGAGACTGCATTAGTTAGGGAAGCAGAAACCGGCCTGAGTAGGGCCATAGGCCTCATCCGGCCGGAACAGCACAGGTGTAGCTAGAGCGCAGGCCTCGAACTCAGAAATCCGCCTGCCTCTGCCTCCTGAGTGCTGGGATTAAAGGCGTGCGCCACCACGCCCGGCTCTGTTCTCTTCTTCTTGTTGTAGTTGTTGCTGTTTTATTTTCAGTTTAGAAGAGGACATCTTGTTATTTTGTTGTTATGTTAGTCATCTACTGGCATTATAAACCAACAACCCACTGCTTAAATGTTTCACATTTCCTACTCTTTTTGAAATCAGAACGTATGCATATCTTTTTTTCCTATTGTTTCAAAGACAAACCACTATGTAATTTTATATTACAAATGTGTTCATTTTAACCAATATTCACATTAATGTATATATTAGGTGCAAAACTGCTTCCCGTGGTATGTTGTTTTCCACCTGATGACAGTTTCATTCGAAATCATTTGGAAGATCATTTCTTACTAATGTGTCTTAAAAAGATATACCTTGTAGCTGAGGGTATATGACTGAATATCTCCAATAAAATAAATACCTTCTATAGCATTTCTGTCTACTGAACTAAGTACCAGTTATTATAAAATAATATCTGAAGCAATGAACAAGTATGCGAAATTGTTTTTAGGTTGCAATCCCTAAAAATAGCCAGAAACAAAGGAAAGCCTAGTCATTAATCAAATCTATACACATCAAATGAACATTTTGTGTTTTGTGGGTATATTTATAGAAGACTTGGCAGTTTGAATGTCCAATCATTATGTCTTAATTGGGGATAGTAAACTATGCTTAGTGTGTGTGCGTGTGTGTGTGTGTGAACTAAATGACATCATGCTTTAGTGTTTAGATTATCATCACATCTACCTGTCTGTCTATACATCATCTATGTATATGAGTATGTATGAATGAATGAATGAATGTATTTATGTAGTTATGTATGCAGCTATTTCTCTATTATCTATCTATCCCCCCTCTCTCCCATTGTTTCTCTGTTTATCTTTCATCTATGAATATATGATTGCATGTAGATAGGCAGTATTAGGAGGTGTAGCCCTGTTGGAATAAGCCTTTCCTTGTTGGAAGAAGGGTGTCACTGGAGGAGGTGGGTTTTGAGGCCTCATACATGCACAAACCATACCCAATAGACATCTGTCTGTCTGCTGTCTGTCTGTCCAAGACTAGCTGCGACAGTGGGTTCAGTGATCCAAGAAGGGGATGTGGGTTTGGTGGCATATAAAGCAGGCAGGACACATTTACACACATGGTGGAAGAAGCAAACTTTAAGAAGCTCAAACAATTATATATATATATATATATATATATATATATATATATATATATATATATATATATATATATATATATATATATATATATACACATACACACATTTGGTGGATGGAGCACAGCCCCAACTTTATTTTTTTCTTGCACTGTTTACTTATCCCTGCAAAATCTTTTAAGCAGTATAAAAATTACACTGTGGTTAGTTTGTATTTTCTTCTAGTGAATAATTTTGAGAATATGCAAGGAAAAACATCTCCCCCAATATCCTCCCATCATCAACCATTTAGAAATTACAGATAAAAATAAAAACAAATTATCCCCAAGAATCCACACACATTTCTTTTCTTTTAATTAGGAATTTTCTTCATTTACATTTCCAATGCTATCCCAAAAGTCCCCCATGCCCTCCCCCCAATCCCCACCCACCTCCCACTTCTTGGCCCTGGCATTCCCCTGTACTGGGGCATATAAAGTTTACAAGACCAATGGGCCTCTCTTCCAATGATGGCCGACTAGGCCATCTTCTGATACATATGCAGCTAGAGACATTGCTGGCAGCCCCAGGTGAAAGGGAGGAGGAGAGAGAGAGACTTAGAGACAGAGACAGAGAGGCAGAGAGCACCTCTGTCCCTGCACTTCTACAGGTATAACAGGAGCTGGGGGAGCAGATCTGATCAGCTGCCCTCCTGGGGACACAGCCTGCTAGATTTCCCCTCTGAACACTCCCATTCCACCCGCTCACCTGCCTTCATGAAGGTGCCCCGCCACACATCCACCCACTCCACATTTTTTATTAGAAAACACTACATCCTGATTGTATTGGCTTTAGGATCGGTCATCTAATTTTTCTTTAAAATTGCCATCTCTGTGAGAACTGCACTTTAGTGACGATGATATTGGTAAATTACCATGTCAAGAAGAACGAACAACAAGCAAGCAAGAATGGTCAAACAGAATGTATGTGTTCAGCCATCTTACCCTATCCATTAGGTATAATCCCCACTGTAACAAGTGTAAGAAATGTTCCAAAAGACCCAGGAAGCAGCTGAAAGAGTCAGATGCAGATATTTGCACCCAACCAATAGAATGAAGCAGATGACCCATGTTGTTGAATTAGGGAAGTCTGAAAGAAGCTGAAGAGGAGGGTAGCCCAGTAGGAGGTCTCAATTAATCTGGACCCCTTAGATGTCTGAAACATTGAACCACCAAACAGTCAGCAAACCCCAGCTGATATGAGGCCCCCAACAAACATACAGTAGAGGACTGCTGCATCTGTATTCAACCTGAGAGGATTCTAACTCTCAAGAGAATGGAGGCCCAGGGAGTTTAAATGTCAGGTGGGTTGGAGGTGAGGGGTGGGGACATCTTTGTGGAGACAGCGAGGTGAGAGGAGGTATGGGATGTGGAGCGATTGGACGTTGTGTGTGGTGTGGAATAAAATCTGGAATGTAAAACACTAAAAGATGTTGCAATTGCACCGAATCATGGAATATTTGCAGAGAGTGATGTTGTGCTTCCAGGGTTTTATTTCCTTTTCTCTATAAAGATGCAGTGTTGGAAAGTAAGTATTGCTTAAGATATTTAAGTGGCTGGGAATTATGTGTCAACTGTGCAGAAAATTTCTTCTCCATGCTGAATATCTGAGTTCTGCTCCTCTACCCATGTCAGCTTTTCCACAGCTGTCTGTGTGTCTAACTCCAGGGTCACTGGATGCCTCTTTCTTGCAGATCCATTGTATACACATACAAGCACTTGTGTACCTGCTGCACATACACACACAAAGGCAACTACTAAAAATATTTTTTGTTAATGTTTTCTGTATTCTGTCTCCTCAGTTGCTATGGCCCTGCTACTATGGTCACTCTCACCCCGCCCCTCAGTTGCTGCTGCCCAGCTTTCCCTGTCACTCTCTTCCTACCCCGCCCTGCAGCAGCAAAGAGTACTTTGAGAGAACAATGACACTGACCATCAACACCTGATATAAAGAAGTAATAATGTGTATGTGTTTATATGTGCATGTTTGTGTGTGCAACATTAAACTTAAATAACTTATTACTCCTATTATGATAAAATTGATGCTGAAACACTTGATATAGAGTTACTTATATGTTTATCGAATTCACTGATCAAAATGTGGTGAAGGTCTACTGTGGGACATTTCCATTAGTGATTTACACACTTAATGAACTACAGTCAATTCATAGTAAAATTGTGTCATTTCACATAAAATCAGAGGCTTATATCGCAGGCATAATCAGAACCTCATCATCCTTTTAACAAAATGTACATTTCTTTATTTGTTATCTGATGTTCTTAACATCTACCCAGTACATTTTAAACATATTCCAAAGTTCAGTGCTTCTGCACTGTCATCTGCACAATGTCACAGTGATTCACACTCGGCTAACATTCACTCTTGTGTCTCTTTTCAAATCAGTGTCTTTTATCACATCAGGAATCTATGATCTTCCAAATCCCAACAGAGGCAGTTCATCATTTAGGCAATTTCTTAGATTTTGTTGCTGGAAAAAAAAATGCCATGACCAAAATAAACATGTGAGAAAAGTATTTACTTATTTATCTACCTTTTCATAGTACATTGAATGAAGTCAAAGCATGAAATTGGATGCAAGAACTCCATGAAAACAGGTGGAAAAATGTTAATTACTGGCTTCATGTTCATGTTTTATGCAGTACCCTTTCTTATAACTCAAGGACAGTGTGCCTAGACCTGGTGCTGTTCACAGACAGCAGGGTAACCTTATATTAATCATTAATTAAGTACATGGCTTAACGACACAACCATAGGTCAAAATGATGGTACCCATTCCTCAATTGAGATTCCCAGTTCTCAGCATATTCATGTTTGCTGTCCTGTTGGTAAGTACACATCCGTATATAACTAAATTTTTTTATATGATGAAGTACTAGTTTTGTTAAGATGAAGAGTAAGATAAATTGAATATCATCTAACATTTTCATACCATGAAAGTTTCAATAAAGCAATTTACCTTTGCGGTTCAGTATAAAATTTGAATCTGGTCTAATTAAAATAACATAACACTTTGGGACAAAGATACACATTAGCAACCCTGCACTAGAAGCCAAGATTGAGAAAACCTCCACAACCACCATGACCCTCCCCCTGGTGCTGTGGTAGACAGGGAGGAAGGTGATCCAGACACTGCAGAACACCAGCATGCTGAAAGTTAGGAACTTGGCTTCATTGAATGTGTCAGGAAGATTCCTAGCCAAGAAAGCCAAAGTGAAGCTCCCCAGAGCCAAGGAGCCCAAGTATCCCAGGACAATGTGGAAGGCAAGGGCAGAGCCTTTATTGCAAAGAATGACAATCTTCCCATGTTCAGATTTTATATCTCTGTCAATAAAGGGAGGAGATGTTACCAACCAGATTCCACAGAGAACAAGTTGGATTAGGGTACAAATGGGAATGACCAACTTAGGCGCCCCTGTTACCAACATCCCTCTCATTCTTCTTCCTGGAGTAGTGAGCTTGAAAGCCATGAGCACAGTTATTGTTTTGGCCAACACTGCAGAAACAGCCACAGTGAAAAATATTCCAAATGTGGTTTGCTGCAGGATGCAGGTGACCTGGTCGGGATGTCCAATGAAGAGCAGGGAGCAGAGAAAGCAAAAGACTAGAGAGATGAGCAGGATGTAGCTGAGAATGCGGTTATTGGCCTTCTCAATGGGAGTATCATTATACTTCACAAATGTGACGAGGACTAGAATTGTGATGGCCGAGAAGGACAGTGCCATGCAGCCTAGAGCCATCCCCAACGGATCTTCATAAGCCAGAAATGATACAGATCTTGAGAGGCAGTAGGTTTGCTCTATGTTGGCATACTTATCATCTGGACACCTCACACACTGTTCCATATCTGCTGGTAAATGGACATAAACCCTTATAAGATATCATAATTACATAGGTAATAATTTTATATTTGTATTATTCATAGGAAATATTAATAAACATTTTGGTGTTGAGCATCTATTCCATTCCTATTTGCTATAGAACCACTAACTTAAGATTGCTCTGTACTAACCTATGTTTGTCATCAAACAAAACAGCAACAGAGGAAGCACAACAGAAAAAAATACTTATTAAATAAAAATAAAAAAAATGGTGAATAATAGTAATGATCTCAGAGTATTTAATTCCTCCAAACATAAATACATTATTCACAGACAAAGGTAGTGTGCAGACATCAGTACTGGTGTCAGTTGATGAAATGCATCATGTGCTTTGTTTGCTCTGTGGTTTGTGCCTTTGTCTTTGTCTTCACATAGGAACCAGAACATACAATTCCTCATTTAAACACTATTTGCAAAAAGGAATATTTTCATTCTTGAAGCTGTAGACCTCATAGACCTATGCAAGTCCCTCTCATTGTTTTACAATCTCTTACTCCCCAAATATGCATTTCAAGCGACATGGCATGAAGTTCATGGATGTTAACATTCCTCCCTCTATTCTTAGCTAAGAACTAGCCCATCTCTTGTTCCATTATTGAAACCTGCACTCTTGTTCTAATCCTTTGACAGGAAATACTTAATCATTTGTCCATTAAACCTATTAAAATATATTTCATTAAACAACAACTGTTACCCTGCGCATCTGATCTTTTTCACAGAGTAAGCTTGGTGATGGAGGGAAAGATTGTGGACACATCAGGTGATCAAATATCTACGTACAATGAATCAAAGAAGAATAAACATATGCATAGATTACATCTAAAATGTTTCTTTAAAAAATTGTTGTACCGGTAGGTCCCCCTAAACACTTTCTATATAATATAAAATCAGTAACCATCATATTGTGAGAGAAATGCCTTGACTGAGGAAGATATTGGAAGTTATTTGCTGAGTCCAGAAGAAGTTGACATTATATAACTGATTACGTTCTGAATCATGGAGAGTTTAGGCCTTCAGTTTGCATCTAGGCCATTTCATGTTTCTAGTTTGGAAACAGAAGGTATTCAAATTCAGCATTTTTTCTTCTGCATGCAAGCATGTACCTGTTTCATTGGAAATCTCATTTTCTGTGCAATGAACACAATCAAAGCAGCAGTCTGATGTTTCTTTCTGTTGAATTTTCCTGAATCCAGCAGAACACATCACACTACACACAGAGGAGGGAACCTGAGGCAGTGCATAAATGTTATATAATATGCATGTGAGTGTGTATTTCATGTATTTGTCATATGAATAATGACCTATAAATTGATATATGGGACACTAACAGAAGTGCTATACATATTCCTCTGATACCCAGTATCACTTAACAGTATCAGGCATATTTTTATTTATATTACCCTGCAACACACTGAATGTCACACAAAAATTACTGTATCATGTAATATTTTATATGTAACATTCAGGTTGTAGCAATTATAAAATTTTCCTTCCTAAACTGATCAATCCAAAAAGAATGTTTAGGTGGCACAAGTATTTCTTTCATGATTTATAAATTACAAAATAGAATACTGTGGTGTATGGAGGAAGAAGGAAGTGTAAATCAAGAAAGAGTAGTTTTATGACTACGAACAAAATATGTTATAGAAGACTCCCATAAAATTAATGAAGTATTCCTAAGTGTAAAAGAAAACCTTGAACACACTATCCCTTTCTCTCTTTTCTCTGCATCTATGAGGGAGCTCCCCACCCACCGACTCCTGCCTCACCACTCTAGCATTCCCCTGTGCTGGGGCATCAAACCTTCACAGGCCAAAGCGATTCCTCTCCCACTGATGCCAGATAAGGCTATACTCCATGGAGGAGGGGAAATCACGAAGGGGGATAACACTTGAAATGTAAATAAATAAATAAATAAAAAACATACAAAATATATAAATTAAAAAGCTAAAACCTTGAATCTGGAGAAACATTTATGTTCACGACTGCGTGATATACTTAATTAGGCTATAGATATGTTTGCACAGAACCAAAAAAAAAATCCCATGGATGATATACAGTTACAAACTTTTCATTAATCATATCTACATATACATTATACTTTAAAATCATTAAATATATCCCTTCATTGTAGGTGAACAGGTATTTGGGTACTATTGAACATGGATTCCAGAGGCCAGTGATCCATCTACTACCAGATTTACATGAAATTGAGCATTATCAAATTTTGTATATTGCAATTTAGGATGGTCTTTTGCAAGAGTAGCAATTGGTCTTAACCACAGAGTGTTATATTTTAAAATACACATAACCTGAAAAAATTATGGTATACCCACTGCTGTTCCTCCCATGGCCCATTCCAAATCATCAGATATATGAAGTTGTTGACTCTTTGGAAAACAAGGTAAATAGCTTCCTATTTTCACTTTTAATCCAAGGCCTTGTGGAAAATTCCAAATGATGAAAATGTCATACTCTGGACACTGATTTTCCCTATGCTTCATGTTCACCAGTTCTCCAACAGGGTTCGTAAATACCCTGGTTTTCATCAAGGAGGACACCTAGAAGAGATGCATGCTTACAATATCAATAAAGCATATCAATAAAGGTAATTCAAAATTAAGAATTCCCCAATTTCTTAATGACTTTCAGAAGAGACAGCTGTATTGAAATAAATGTGTGTAGAAAAATATAGTATACCTCATTGATAACTGAAAACTTATATACTTAATATTAATGATAAAGATAAAATGTGCTAGAAAAAATGATTACTAGATAACAAGTAACTGTGTGTGTGTGTGTCTGTGTATGTCTGTGTGTTTGCGTGTGTGTGTGTCTGTGTGAACATTCTTGTCAAAATAAAATTCATTTAAGTGAATCCATGTATGAGAGAATGAAGGGGAAGTCTGAATATCTGGAAATTGTGAAAATAAACAAATTATTTTCATGTACATACAGTATACTCATATAAAATTAACATAAATTTAATAAAATGTGCAGTCTTAGTAATTTATGTTTTTGTATATTGTTAATTTAAATGGCTAAATAATAACCACAGCACATACATGTATCAATTACTGAAAAACTTTTCTTCAGCAAAAAATTCTAGTCTAGTCATCACTTAAGGCTTTTATGATAAAACTCTTGGCTCCTATTCTAAATTTTGAACTCATTTGGTTGAAATGTGAGACACCTTTTCACAAAACTCACTGGTATTCGTAAAAATGCATGGTCTCTTATTAAATATTATCTTTGTGGGTGAAATTCATCCATGTAAATGAATCATTAGGGGCTTTTGCAGTATACAAATCATTGCACTGAGAGAATAATCTCTAACAAATGTACAGTTGTTCCTCTGGTTCCATTTAAAAGATCACATTGATATATCTAAGCATAACGAAATGTAAGAAACTTACACCTGCTGACAAGCAGTGAAATATCTTTTGTGTTTTGTCTTTTTCTGAGACTCTACTTGTTGAAGAATGTGTTCATGGTAGGTGTGGGCCGCAGCATAAACAGCATTGTACAGATTGTAACCTTCATCACTCATGGCCATATCATAGCTGTGCAGTGCTGTCCATTCCAATGTGTTGTTGAACATAATATGATGCATTTTAATGCTGTTTTTGGAGATTGAACAATTAAAATAATTCCATTCCAGTATAGTATGAGAAATATCTTTTAGGTATTTGACTGTGTTCATTGTTTGCATAAAGTTCCTAAATTTAGGAATCTCAACTTTGTGGTGTGCAAAAGTGATAGTTCCATGGAAGAGATTAAATGTGAATTCTTTTTGATTTGTGATGACATCCCATTGTGAGGTTGTGATCCAGATTCTCTGAGCACCTAACTCTTCCCATCTTCTAAAGCTGACTTCTAGAGTAGAGTTCATTTCACCATAAATGATAACAACCTTTGCTGAAGATGTCATAATTTGTTTATCATATATTGTAGACCTTGTCATGTATTTCTGCCTGTTTTCTGGGATCATATTAACAAAAGCTAAACAGATCCCATGCCTATGGCTCTCTTCTCTTAAATCTGAGAGAAACTGAATACCCTGATCATCATCTGAGATGAGCAGTCCTATCCAAGTCCATCTAAAATGAAACATCAAGGAGACCATGCCATGTGATAAATGTGTGTCCTTGGTGGCTACCTGATGGACATGGGGCAGCCGGTCATGGTCACGTAGGTTAGGACTAAATGGTCCAAAGAAAACCTAAAGGATGTAGAAGAGGGGATGAAACTTCCAGTGAGGAATATGATTATTAGGATGCTTGGACTCACAAGTAATGCTACTCACCTTCCAGAACTCCTGTTAAGAACAGTAAGATTATACTATACATGTCATGTATGATTCCTATTAGATTCTAGACTATTCCTGACAAGTCTGAAATTCCTAGAACTCAGTTTTACCTGTTTGCACAGTACATCTATTAACTGATTATTTAATTCATATATATATATATATATATATATATATATATATATATATATATATATATATATATATTGTGTGTGTGTGTGTTTATAGCAGCACATTCACAAATGCATTCTGTCCAACTTTTCTTGTAGGCACCTGTTAATGTAACTTACTATTCTTAACACATTCAGTGTCACAAATACTTACCAGTGGCATTGAAGAATGCATTGCCAGTTTTAAGGATGTTTTCCATGATGGTTCTGTAAGACCTATGGCACATGAATCATCTACATAACAGAAATAATTAACAAAATTCATATGTCCTTTGATTTGTGTATATTCTTGATCCAGACTTCTCAATAAATCATGACAGTTTCCTCCAATGATGGAGAACATCCAAGTCATGTTGGTTAAAAGATAAGGATTCTTGTTGATCTCATCAGTAGCAAAAAACATTACCAGAAGAAGCTCATATTCACTTGCTGCAATTCTAAAAGAAGTCATAGTGATGATAAGGGAGATGTTTGAAATATTAAATTTCAAATACTGTAAGATTTGTAATATGAGATATGCTAAATCTGCCTCCCAAGAGCGGAGATTAAAGGCGTGAGCCACCAACGCCCCGCTAGACTAATTATTTTAAGGTAATTTAATTTAATTTTTTATCCATTTCAAGATATATATATAAACAATGACACAATATGCCATATGACCAGAATATTATTCTTTAGGGTGTTGTACACATCAAGTTAATGTTACCTTTTAGTGTGTTCTTACTATTTCTAATTTGTAAAAAAAAGTTTCAACACTCAATCTGCAGCCATAAATGATAACATCTCACTCTTTTGACCTCAGACCTAATACCCACATTAACAACACGTTCTTTTCCACAAGAAGTACTATGATTCTCCTAGATTTATCTTGTCAGACCCCAGATGTAGAGATTAAGGCCGGAATTTTAACCTATATATCCAGGGCACATGACATAGGATGAGTGGAAAGGAAATGTGAATAAATATTAACTATAAATAATGTTAAAATTTATGTGTAATTAATAGAGATATTAACCTTGTATCTGATAGTGATAATAAGCCCAGTCTGTGCTTGTGCATTTGTGTAATTGGATAAAAAGATTATTCTGGTAACAGAATATGAGACTAGCATTCTTTTTCCACATTCAGTATCAAATTCAGAATTGCAGAAAGAGGCTCATTTAAAGACCTTTTCATAAAGCAAAGTATATGTATATTCACAAGTATATAAGTAATGTTATACATTTAACCAAGTATAGTAGTAGACCAACACTTACACACATATTTCTATGAAACAATGCATGTTTATCTCTTGGAAACCAGAATTAGGTAACACTTTTATGAAAGCATTTAGATGCATGATCATAATGAGGCATTGGAAGACAATTGAATATAGGCAGTGATGCAGTCTCTTCATATTGAGTACTAGACAAAGGAGGGAATTGTGAATTCAAGGCAAGTGAAAAGATATCTTCCAACTTATTATCAAAAAAGACTCAAAAGAGAGAATCCACACCTTCACATTGTCCATCATTGTAAAATGGAGTGTAAAATTGCACTAAAACTCTACTAAACAGTGACACATTTTGAAGTATTAAAATAGTGATTGATATAATAATTCGTTTTCAGGGGTCCTTAAAGTTACATGGTGAGGAAGAGAACAGAACCCACAGTTTGTGTATACAGATAAATATGTCAAACTAATGACATTGACAAAGGAAATAAAGTTAATGACTTACCGAAAATTTAAATCTGAATTGTAAAAAATATCTTCAATAGGTTCATCAAGTAACCAAAGGTAAAAATGACATTCCCTTTGCAAATCTCCATCATTATCTTCACTATTCTTTATCCTCCAAAAGCAACTTGGTTCAGTCAAACAGCACAAGATGAGAGAAAACTTCATAAACAAAAATGAAATAGTGAAAGTACAGAGCTTCTTCATGTCTGCTAGGAACTAAGATGGAGCTGTTGTGAAATCCGTTTCTGATGTAGAAAAACATCACACACACAGTTACACCTATGTGTCTGTATTAAGGCTACTTCTGTCTGGAGATCCACTTATTATATTCACAGTTCCTTTCCATTCCTCCTATGTCAGGCTCCCTAGAGACATAGGGAAAATTCTGGCCTCAGGTTCTACATCTGAGGTCTGAAATGTTTTTATCAACATATTTTTGAAAACATGTTTTGAGATCATGTTTTTTACCCTCAGGGGCCATGACTGCATTCATGTGCATAGAGTAAATCCCAAGGACAATCTACTCCTGCATGGCTCAGATGAGACTATGTGTCAAGAGCCATTATGTACGAACACAATGGATTTCATCAGAAGTTCCATACTGTGACAGAAGGTGAGAAGGTCATAAAAGTTCCATATCATTCAGATGTTGCGTTTAATCATGGAACATTATGTAACACATTGTCTAGTTTAGGGAAGGGCAGTCTCACATGCAACATTGAGTCTGGAGTTGACCATGCTCTCTGTTGTTCATATATTGTTGTTCATATATTGTATGCCACTCATGTTTACAAAATCTCTTCAAACTTCCCGTGATTACTGCCATCTGTAGAACATGTCAATATGCTAAATCCAAAAGTACCTGAATTTTAAAGATTCAACACCCATCTGGTCAAATATCAGTACCTGTGCAGACATTCACTGATATGCTGAACTTTTTCCTGATAATCAGTCCCTGGCAGTCAATGACATTTGATTAAACATTTCTTTGATTGATGTATGTTCACACCTCATTAAAAAGTTAGAAGCTAATTTCATATATTTTGCTCATGGGAGAGAATTTAGGTGTCATTTAAGAGGTAGAATTTTATTGCTAATGCTGGTATATACCTCATACTTTGCATTTATTTCTACTTGGCATTTGTTTTAAAATATTTCTATCTTAGATTACATTTCAATAACGTAGATGTTATCTGCTAAGCTAATTTATATAATTTGGTTAAATTGCAATGAGTGAGAAAGATGAAGGATTGATTTGATTTGTTATTTTTTAAACTACCTTATATTTTTGTTCAAAATGTCCATACTGAATTAAGTGAGTCTTACATTTCATTTTTGGAATGGTTGGTATGTCACGGTCTTATAATAAAGTCCTGCTATGGAATTTATTTTATTATCGTTGTTACTATGAATAAACATTTGTTTATTCTTAGGTTGAATTACGACTATTTCAGTGCCAATTTGTTTCATTTAAAACCAATAGACTGAGTAAATTAAGTGTTCTGTTGTAATATTCTATAATTGTTATATACCTGGTGCTAATACCATGTCAAATTAACTGGGAAAGTGCATGGAGGCAGACTCTTCACTACACTGTGACTGCTATTGAAATGCCATTATGGACTGTAGCAGTCTTTTGGAAGTCATTTGGAGCACATGAGCAATGGACTGGGATCCATTCCATATTCATTAAAACAAGACTACAGGTCAAATTTTCAGGTCTTTAATAATCTTGAATTTGTGTTTGCTCAGATTTAGAGGTGAGGCTCCATGTGCTTTTCTGCAGAGACATCCTCCATGTTGCTTGAAACAAAAATAGTATTTCTTAAAATCTCTTTTCTTTTTTCCTAAAGCTCATATTATGTACTTGATTTGGAGGCAAGAAGGCAGAGCACACATCATTGTGACCTTCTTGATTATCAAGGCAATACTTGGTTTCTATTTTCCTTTAAGTTTTTCTGTTGGGTTGCAATCTTAAGCTATCCACTACAGTACATTTTGAGTTTATAAAACAAAGTTTTTTTCTGTTTCACAGATAATATTCATAGATTCTTTCCAGTTGCTTTTCCCTTTATTTCTTGTTGAAATCAGATATATGATTCCATGATATTTTATGTGTAACAGGTGATGGCCTCTATCCTATTTTCATGTCAGAGAATTGTCTTAAAAGTGTTGCTGCTCTATATTCATTAAATTCTGATGTCATTTATTATTAAACCATTCTTATCCTGTTTTTCCCCATTAATCAGATACTGATTTGTGATTCTTCAATCACTTGAAAGAAGGTTTGATATGGCACAGAAGTACTATTTATACAAAGCATTGAAGCACTTTTGAGTATCTGCACTCATCAATCTACATGGATTGAAGGTCATCCTCTTTCATTAAAATATATGTGATAGCAAAGATGTTATTCATGAACCACAGATATCTGAAAGGCAATGGGATGCCCATTATACAACTATGCACCAACAAATATAATTTCAGTTTCTTCATTACAAATATCATCTTAGTCTAATATAATTTAAATGATTTTTGTACAAAATTCAACTTATTCTAATGAAACTAAATCTGACATGTTATAGCTTGTTTAGACACAGGATTTTTAACCCAATGCATCATAATTCGCAAGACATATTACTTCACTCACACTCAATGTCCATGCAGGATGGCTGATGGTGATTCTTCCAAGGTGTCCCCTAAAATCCCTTAATACGTAGAACTTAGCTTACAATAAAGGGTCCAATTTCCCTTCAAATCTTCATTGTCGAATATACATAACTATACTAATATTGAATACCAGAATTAGAATTTCAATATTATATAAAAATTTTACACTTGAAGGATCTCTGCAGTCTGAACTTATGAAAGCAGGGTGTACCTCAATGACCTACCAACCTACCTGCCTAACAGGAGCTCTTCCATAATTAGAAACATAGGGGAAACCTTTGGCTGAATTCCCACATCATTTAGGACCTCCACAGAGATAAGCACCTGAGGTACTTATGATAAGTAAGTACCATTGAGGCATAGGATGAAAGTAGGCATCTCAAGTGTTCTGCTACCAACTTTATGGGCTTGCTCTTCTCTTGATCCTGTCAAACTTCTTTCTAGTTAACCCCTTTAGAAATAAAGCACGCCTTTTTCCCACTGTTCTTACATGGAAAAAAAAGCTCATTGTCTGAGATCTCTGGCTTTTGAAAAGGAGGTGATCAGTATTTATGTCCCAGGAGAGTTTCCAGGATAGGCAATTCAGCTTCTGTTCAGTAGAGGGAGAACTTTAACAGAAAGGCAAAGCCTGTTTCCCATGACATAAACAATTCCTTGTCTGAACATTCTATTGTATCCTGGAGAGGTCTTGGTATCCCTTGTGATGTCACCAGTGTTGTAACAACACCAACTACACTTAGGGATTTGAAACAGTCCCTAGAGAGTTCAACCACATTTATGTTTGCAAGATGGTGGAGGAGTCTATTTGAGAGTGAGAATTGAGAGTTTAGAGAAATAAGAGAGAGTCCTAAGGAAGCTGACTTTACATCTCACTGTAAAGCATCAAGGAAGATGTGGTCCTGGGACAGGCACAGTGAGTCACGGAACAGTGTTGTGAAAATTCCTGGAGTAGGCATACTTGAGTCTGGCTTCCCAGTAATGAATAACAGAAAATGCTGCCACTGTGAATTTAAGGAACTTTCCTGCTTATCATAATTCCTGAATGATGAGGATTCTAGTACATTATTTTGTCCATCCAGGGAGACAAGAGCAGGCAAGTCCAAAGCTAGTATAGTGTGAATTTTTATATTTTATTTTATTGGATTTTGGCTTGCCAAAAGGAGACCATAAAGAGTCAGGGAGGAAATGATATTTCCCAGTTTATATCTGTTCAATATTTTACTATATTCCCAGTTTGTTCTTCTAGTTACAGTGGCTATCAGACTGTACTAACTCAGAGCAAATTATTCTTATGAGACATTACATTCTCTGAACTCCACTGAAAACCAACCCCTGAGAGTGACATCCTACGCATCCTGAATCAGCAGTTTGTGTGTCTGACGTGTCTTTAATAGAGGAAAACAACTGTCAGAATCAGAGACAGGTACTTTTTCCAATTCAAGAACATTTAAGTCTTTCAATTGGATGAATTGTTCAGTCTTTTGATGATGGTTTGCCATACGTAACTACTTATTCCATAGTCATGAATCCAGATTTTTTTCTTTTAATTAGGTGTGTGCATTAGGGATCAAAGTCCCATTCCAGATGTCTACCTTTTGTGAGGTCTAGTAGATACCTTAAGTAGTGTATGCATTTACATATGTTTATTCTTCCTGAATACACTAGACCAGATAGGGAAATCCCATTTATGTCAATGGGATTGAATCATTCAAACATATTTACATAACATGATTTTGAGGAACAAACCTGAACTTTATGGTAAATATAAATGTTTAATCATCATGGTGTATTTTATGCAAGTAATACTGTGTCCTACATACTTTTCAATGATTGCTGAAGAGAAAAGGACCTGAGCTCTCATCCTTTCATGTGGTTCAATTGTGAGAAAATCTGTTCAATCTATTCTCTAAATGACTTTTTCTAATTTGATTCATGTAATATATATCTGCTTGAAATATTGGTAAAACAATCCATATTTTTTTAAAGTAACCTTTACAAAACCAAGAGTTATGTATTGATTTTAGAGTGTGACTTTAGAGAGATCCTCTGAATCAGAGAGCTTATCATAGGAATTTAGATCAAAGTCAATTTGTTAATAATCATTCATTACAGAAGAGCTGTTCTTGAAATATACTGCTATGATAGTGCCTGCTCATGTGTAGAGTACCAAATATTCATTCACATTATGCTCCAATGAATATGAATCTTGTTATGAAAATCCTGGTATGGAAAACACCCAACTATGACTACAAAGCATTTTATAATGAAACTTGGATGTGGAGACATTAGATAAATAAATAAATAAATTCTTTATTGCCAAGGAGAAACCCATTAATTTTTCCATTTTTTTCCTTTTTTTATTAGATTTTTTTAATTTTAAATTTTACATTTCAAATGTTATCCTCCTTTCTGGTTTCCCCTTCTGAAAACATCCTTATAATGAAACTTGGATGTGGAGACATTAGACAGCCTTGGGTGTCAGGCTAGGCTCAGGCATAGCTCATGTCCTTGGATGTCATGGGAACTCAGGAAGAGATAAGGAAGAGGGGACTATTATTCAACTTTACAGCCTTAGGTGTTAGGAAGGGAATAAGGAGGAAGGGGGGTGGCAACCAGCTCTTAGCACAAGGCCATTTGATTTGTTAAAGAGATTTGAGAAAGGATCACTTTCTCACGGGATGGTCTCTGACAGTCCAGCACATCTGGAAGTTTCTGAGGTCCCTCGGGTAGATGGAGAATATTCATTTATTTCTGAAACTGCTGGGGAAGGAGCTGAATGCAGTAGAGCCCCTTCTGCAGATCCCCAGATATGGGTCATTGCCTGGGCTGAGATGGAAAGTGTCAGAGGCCCCTGGGCTGATTGCAAATGTGCTAGGTTCCCGGGACCAGATGGGAAAGTTTCTGCACCTCCTTGAGTAAAAGATGAATGTCTACCAGGTTCTCGAGGTGATGGTGGCCAAGTACCTAGAGTAGGCAAAGCAGATGTAGAAGATTCTGAATACCCTCTCACTTGAGGCAAAGGACCCAAGATAGTCTCTGTGTGTTTACATTGTCCCAAGTCAAAAACCCCTGTGGAATCTCCCGAGGGTTCTAGATTTCTTCGGGTGGATGACAAAGAACTTTGCACAGGCAAAGTCCCCTTTGCAGCTGTGGAAAGGTCCTTAGACTTTTGAGAGGTTAGCACATATCCTTGAGAGTCTTTACTAGATAGAGGATGCTCCTGAGAACCTAGTACAGATGGTGAGTGTGTTACATCTGCTGGTGAATATGAAATGGAATTTTGAGATTTCTGGCTAGGTAGTAACGGCCCAATGTCCCTTGAGGAAGCTGGGGATCTTTGTCCCGAATTGTCAGAAAGGGGAGAAAACCTCCTAGCCTTCTGGCAATAAGTTGGATGTTGCACAGTCTTTGGAAAAGATGGCACAGTTTGTACAGTCCCTTGCTTATTTGTGGACAGGTTTAGAGACCCTTGGTCAGAAAGGGAATGTCCAAAACCTCTATGGAAGATGAAGAGCCTTGAGTTCCTGGTGAAGATAAAGAAATTCCCAGAGGCTTCTGATCAGATGACAAAGACTCTGAGACCACCGGAGTGATTTGGGTAGACCCCAAAGGTCCTGGAGTGGAAGGCAAAGTTCCCACAGTCTGATTTGCAGACATGGCCTTTCCTACTGTGGCTTCTGCGGATAAGGAATGCCCCTTAGGGCCGTGAGTAGATGCAGAAAACACTACAGTTGTTTCCCTAGATTTGGTCCCTTTAGATAAGCAAAGTCCCACAGTTCCTTGCCATTAATCCTACTCTTGGGCGGCAGAGGTAGGTAGATTTAAGAATTCAAGGGCAGCACAGTCTACAGAGGGAGCTCCAGGACAGCCAGGGCTACACAGAGAATCCCAGTCTCCAAACTCAAAAAAAAAAAAAAAGAACAAAAAGTTTTTTAGGGTTTTGGATTCTTATATATATATTAGAACTTAAGGGTTTGATAAAAATGGGTTTGTAGGGTTTTTAGAAGAATCTTTTGGAGGTATTTTTGATTTTCATGGTTTTAGTGTATGTTTACAGTTCTTTCCTATAACTTTTAAGGATTTTAAGGTGTTTTAGTGATTTTCAGTTCTTATTAGGCTTTAGTTTATTTTTTCAGGATTTTAATGTTTTATTTAGGTGTTTTTAGTGTGTTCTTGAGTATTTTTTGAAATTTTTATGATTATATTTTTTGGGATTATGAGTTTTAGTGTTGCCAGGTAGTGGTGGTCCATGCCTTTAATCCCAGCAATTGGGAGAGAAAGGTAGTTGATTTTTGAGGTCGAGGCCAGCCTGGTCTACAGAGGGATTTCCAGGACAGCCAGGGCTACAAAGAGAAACCCTGTCTCCAAAAACTCATATAAATAAATAAATAAATAAATAAATAAATAAATAAATAAATAAATAAATAAATAAATAAATAAATAAATAAGAAAGACAGACAGACAGTCAGACAGACAGAAAAGTTTTAAAAGGATTTTGGCTTCTTGTGTATTTTTTTAGATTTCAAGGGTTTTTTTTTTTAAAGGGTTTGTAGAGTTTTTAGAAGAGTATTTTATAGTAGTTTTTTGGTCTTTTGGGTTTTTTTTTTGGATTTCAGTCTTATAGTGTATTTTTAGTGTATTGTCTTGATTTTTAAAGGATTTTAGAGTACTTTAGTATTTTGGGGTTTAATCTAGGCTTTATTTTATTTTAAATTTTTAGCATTTTACAGTACTTATTAGGGTTTTTTGTTGTTCTTGACTTGTTTTTTAAAAATTTTAGGGTTTTATATTTGTGGTTTAATTGTTTTAGGGCTGCCAGGCAGTGGGGGTCCATGCCTTTAATCCTAGTAATTGGGAGGCAGAGGTAGATGGATTTTTGAGTTTGAGGCCAGTTTGGTCTACAGAGGGAGTTCGAGGACAGCCAGGGCTACACAGAGAAACCCTGTCTCCAAAAACTCCAACCCCCCCCCAAAAAAAAAAGAGTTTAGGGTCATTTTTGGGTTCTTGTTTATTTATTTATTTTTTTAGAATTTTAGTGTTATTAGTTAAGGTTTTTGTAGGGTATTTAGAAGAGTGCTTTAGCTATTTTTGTTTTTAAGTGTTTTAATATATGTTTAAATTTTTTGGTTTATTAAAGATTTTAGGGTTTTTAATTTTTTTATTGATTTTCAGTTCGTATTAGGCTTTAGTTTATTTTTTAAGTGTTTTACTGTTATATTTAGTTTTTTTTAACGTGTTCTTGAGTATTTTTTTTTTAACATTTTAGGGTTATATTTTTTGAGTAAAAAAGTTTTGGTGTTGACAGGCAGTGGTGATCCATGCTTTAATCCCACCCAAGGTAGGCAGAGGCTGTTAGATTTCTGAGTTCAAGGGCACAGCGGTCTACAGACTGAGTTCCAGGACAGCCACAGATACACAGAAAAAAACAGTCAAAAAAGAAAAAAAAAAAAGAAAAGAAAAAAGAGTTTTAGGGTCACATTTTTATTCTTCTGTATTTTATTTTATTTTTTAGAATTTTAGTGTTTTTTAAGAGTTCTGTAGGGTTTTTAGAAGATCGTTTTAGATTTTTATATTTTGTTTTTCAGGCTTCTAGTGTATTTTTAGGTTTTTTAATTATTTTTTTTTTCTTTTAAGGATTTTAACGCATCTTAGGGCTTAGTGGTTTTATTTAGACTTTATTTAAATTTAACTTTTTTAGCATTACTCTGTATTTCTTAGAATTGTGTTTCTTGTTGTTGTTCTTGATTTGTTTATTAAAAATTAGGGTTTTATATTTGGGGTTCAATTGTTTTAGGGTTCCCTGGCAATGGTGGCCCTTGCCTTTAGTCCTAGAAATTGCAAGGCAGAGGTAAGTGGATATTTGAGTTCGAGGCCAGCATGGTCTACAGAGGGAGCTCCAGGACAGCTAGAGATACACAGAGAAACCCAGTCGCCAAAAATTCAAAAAAAAAAAAAAAAAAGAAAAAAGAAAAAAGAAAAAAGAAAGAAAACAAAAGAAAAGAAAAAAGAAAGGACCCAGAGGTCGTGGATTTCTGAATTTGAGGCCAGCCTGGTCTACAGAGTGAGTTCCAGGACAGCCAGGGATAAGCAGAGAAACCCAGTCTCGAAAAAACAAACAAACAAAGAAAGGTTTTTTAGGGTTTTGGGTTCTTCTGTTTATTTATTTATTTATTTATAGAACTTAAGGGTTTGTTAAAAATGGCTTTGTAGGGTTCTTAGAAGAACGTTTTGAGGTATTTTTGGTTTTCAGGGTTTTAGTCTATGTTTATAGTATTCGTATATTTTTAAAGTATTTTAGGGTGTTTTAGTGATTTTCAGTACTTATCAGGTTTTCGTTTATTGTTTTAGGATTTTACTCTTTTATTTAGAGTTTTTTTTTCAAATTCTTGCGTATTTTTTAAATTTTTACGGTTATATTTTTTGGAGTTATGGTTTATGGTTATATTTTATAAGAGTTTTAGTGTTGCCATGCAGTGGTGATCCATGCTTTAATCCCACACAAGGGATACAGAAGCAGGTGGATTTCTGAGTTCCAGGCCAGCCTGGTCTACAGACTGAGTTCCAGGACAGCCAGAGATACACAGAGATAACCAGTCTCCAAAATTAAACAAACAAACAAACAAACAAAAACAAAACAAAACAAAAAACAAAAGGAGAAAAAAGAATTTTAGGGTCATTTTTGGGTTCTTGTGTATTTTTTGTTTGTTTGTTTGTTTAAAGGGTTGAAAGTGTTTTTTTTTGTTTTTTTTTTGGGGGGGGGCTTGAGGAATATTCTTTAGGATTTTTCTATTTTGTAGTTTGCTATTTTGTGTTTGTGTGTGTGTTCTTGAGTATTTTTAATTTTTTTTAAAGTTATATTTTAAGGGTTTAAGAGTTTTAGGGTTGCCATGACTGAAATCCCAGCACTTGGGATGTAGTGGTAAGTGGATTTTTGAGTTTGAGGTCAGCCTGGTCTAGAGAGGGAGTTCGAGGACAGCCAGAGATACACAAAGAAAACCAGTTAAAAAAAAAAAAAAGAAAAAGAAAAAACCCCTGAGTTTTAGGGTCATTTTTGGGTTCTTGTTTATTTTATTTTATTTTTTAGAATTTTAGTATTTATTAAGGGTTTTTAGAAGATTGTTTTAGATTTTTATTTTTTGGTTTTAAGGATTCTAGTGTATTTTTAGGTTTTTTTTTTTTCTTGTTTTTTTTTTTGTTTGTTTGTTTTTTTAAGGATTTTAATGTGTTTTAGAGTTTTAGGTTTTTTTTAGGTTTTATTTTAACTTTTTTTTAGCACTATTCTGTATTTCTTAGAATTTTGTTTGTTGTTGTTTTTATTTGTTTTTTAAAAATTAGGGTTATATATTTGGGGTTCAATTGTTTTAGGGATGCGTGACAATGGTGGCCCATGCCTTTAGTCCCAACAATTGGGAAGCAGAGGTAGGTGGATTTTTGAGTTCCAGGCCAGCATGGTATACAGAGGGAGCTCCAGGACAGCTAGAGATACACAGAGAAACCCTGTCTCCAAAAACTCAAAAACTCAAAAAAAAAAAAAAAAAAAAAAAGAAAAGAAAAGAAAAAAGAAAGAAAAGAAAAGAAAAAAGAAAGAAGAAGAAAAAAATGTTAAGGACATTTTTGGATTGTTGTGTACTTTTTTTTTTTTTTTTAGAAATTTAGTGATATTTAAAGGGTTTTTAGGGTTTTCAGACGAGTGTTTGAGAATTTTTTTGGTTTTCATGGTTATAGGGCAAGTGCAGTGTTTTTTCAAAGATTTTAGGCTTTTTTAGGGTTTTGGGGTTCTTTTTTAGGCGTCACGGGTTTTTTTATGGTTTTACAAATTTTGGGCGGAGTCATTTGGTGTTTCTAAGAATTAAAAAAAAAAACTGTTAGGTTTTATTTTTGGAGTTTATGAGTTTTAGTCTTGCCAGAAAGTGGTGGCCCTTGCCTTTAAACCCAGAGGTCGTGGATTTCTGAATTTGAGGCCAGCCTGGTCTTCAGAGTGAGAAAGATGGATGAAAGAAAATTATTTTATTGACATTTTGGACTTCCTGTGTATATATATTTTTTTAATTTTAGGGTTACATTTTAAGTGTATTTACGGTTTTTTGAAGATTATTTTGGTTTTCAGGGTTTTAGTATATGCTTAGCTTTTGTTCTTTCAGTTTGTTTTTTTTTAGTTAGAGTGGGTTTTTTTTTTTTTTTTGACTTTAGGGATATTCTTTAGGCTTTTTCTATTTTTTTAGTTTATTATTTTGTGTGTGTGTTCTTGAGTATTTTTTAAAATTTTTTAAAGTTTTATTTTTGGGGTTTATGAGTTTTACTGTTGCAGGAAGTGGTGTCCCATGCCTTTAATCCCAGCAATTGGGAGAATGAGGTAGGTGGATTTTTGAGTTCTAGGCCATCATGGTCTACAGAGTGAGCTCCAGGACAGCCAGGGCTACAAAGAGAAACCCAAGCTCCAAAAACTCTAAAAAAAATAAAATAAAATAAAATAAATAATAATTAAATAAATAAATAAGAAAAAGAAAAAGAAAGAATGAAAGAAAGGAAGGAAGGAAGGGAGAAAGAACGAAAACTTTTAGGGTCATTTTGGCTTCCTGTGTATTTTTTTTTTTTTTTTTTTTTTTTTTTTTTAGCTTTCTAGGGATTTTGTTTAAAGGGTTTGTAGAGTTTTTAGAAGAGTGTTTTATAGTGTTTTGGTTTTCAGGCATCAAGTGTACTTTTAGTGTTTTTTTCTGTTTGCTTGGTTTTTTTAAAGGATTATAGTGTATTTTAGGGTTTGGAGGTTTAATTTAGGCTTTATTTTAGTTTTTATCATTTTACTCTATTTCTTAGCTTTTTTTCGTCTTTGTTCTTGATTTTTTTTTTAAATTAGGGTTTTTTATTTAGGGTTTAATTGTTTTAGGGTTGCCATGCAATGGTAGCCCATGCCTTTAATCCAAGCACTTGGTGGGCAGAGGTAGTGAATTTCATAGTTCAAGGCCAGCCTGGTCTACAGAGGGAGATCCAGGACAGGTAGGGATAAACAGAGAAACCCAGTCAGGAAAAACAAACAAACAAACAAACAAACAAACAACCGAAAGAAAGAAAGAAAGAAAGAAAGAAAGAAAGAAAGAAAGAAAGAAAGAAAGAAAGAAAGAAAGAAAAAGAAAGAAGGAAAGTACTTTATGGAAATTTTTTTCTTCTTGTGTAATTTTTTTTAGATTGTTATGGGTTTTTTAAAGCAGTTTTATGGTTTTTAGAAGAGTTTTTAGAGGCTTTTTTTGGTTTGTTTTCATTATTTTAGTGTAATTTTAGGGATTTTTCCTGGTATTTTAAAGATTTTAGGGTGTTTTAGGTTTTGGTGGGTTTTGGGGGGCTTACAGTTTTTTTTTTTCTTTTAGGGCATTATCAGATTTTTTTTTTAATTTTAAGGATTTGTTTTTGGAGTTTTAGAGTAAGAATATAAGGTCTCCTGATAATATTTTTCTCTGAGTTACTAGAGCCACCGTACCTAGAAGAATAAACTGGGATTACCGTAAATACTTGAACTGATAAAACCTGGGAAGTATCATGTCCTCCCTGACTCGTTATGGTCTTAATTTCTCCCCAGGTTACACCTCCATGCCCAATAAAAGGAAAATATAAAAATTCACAGTATACTCGCTATGGACTTTCTTCTATCTTTGGGGATGGACAAAGTAACGTTTTAGAATCTTCACCATTCAGGAGTTATGATAAGCAGGAAACTTCAGTAAATTCCCAATGGCACCTGTTATCCATTACTGGGAAGCCAGACTCAAGTATGTCTACTCCAGGAATTTTCACAACACTGCTCCATGACTCACTGTGCCAGTCCCAGGACCACATCTTCCTTGCTCTGTTACAGTGAGATGGAAAGCCCGCTTCCTTTGGCCTCGCTCTTAATTCTCTAAGCTCTCCATTCTCACTCTCAAGGAGACTCCTCCACCATCTTGCAAACATAAATATGGGTGAACTCTCTAGGGACTGTTTGAAAGCCCTAAGAGCAGTTGGTGTTGTTACAACACTGGTGACATCACAAGGGATACCAAGAGATCTCCAGGATACAATAGAATGTTCAGACAAGGAATTGTTTATGTCACGGGAAACAGGCTTTGCCTTTCTGTTAAAGTTCTCCCTCTACTGAACAGAAGCTGAATTGCCTATCCTGGAAACTCTCCTGGGACATAAATACTGATCACCTCCTTTTCAAAAGCCAGAGATCTCAGACCATGAGTGTTTTCAGTGTAAGTACAGTGTGAAAATGGTGTGATTTATTCCCAAATGGGTTAACTAGGAAGAACAGTGACAGGATGAAGAGAAGAGCCAGACCATTCAATTGGTAGCAGAAGACTTGAGATGTCTACTTTCTTCCTATGCTCTACCAACAAAAACATTAAAAAAAAAAAAAACCAAGCAAACAAACAAAGAAACAAACAAACAAAAAACTTGTTATAAAGACATTCCAGAATCACTTACAGCAAGTGTTAATTCAGGATGGGAGGGACCTTCTCAGGAAGACCTTGCCTGGAGATGATGCCTACAGACAGAGATCAGGAAAACAAGATACCTCAGATCTGACACTCTGACCCTGAGACAAGAACAAAAGATGCACTATATTCTTTGTGTTCCATGCTCGGTTAGCCAGGTTGTAAAATACTCATCTCAGCAGAAACTGGCCACCAGATGTTTATCCCAATTTGTCAATAAATGTTCAAATTCTATATGTCTAAAAGAGTTCTTGTCTGTCCCTTAGAGACTTCCTATTTTTTGACTGAATTAACCACAGTATATAGCAACTGACTGCCTCCATATGTGGTTTATATGTCTAGAAACTAAAAACACCCCTTCATTTTATGCAGATTGCAGGACCTATTATCCAGTGAAGTGTTTTCTGGAGAGAGATAATGACCACAAAGCCTGAAAATGGACACTGATCTCTAGTGTTCTTCCTTTCTTGGGAAAGATATACCCGCTAAGACCTATGGGGCCATAAACTCATAAATTTCATATTAACATGGAAAACCAACTTTTTGCCCTTGGTGATTAAAATCCAAATTACAATCTCAAAATTAAGCATTTTATTATAAAGACTTTTACCTTGCTTCTTCAGCCCATGCACTCTCCTGAGCAGACTAGTCTCTGAGGGACCTGGGATGCAGATGGTGTTCTCACCTGGTCCTGGACTCAGGACTCTCCCTGGAGGCCAACACTCCTCTGGTGAGGAAAGTAGAGGGAGGTGAGGGTCTCAGCTCTTCCTCTTGGCTGAAGATGAAGTCACAAAGGGACACTGTCCAAGAAGCTATGTTGCTTCTGCAGCTGACCTGCACTTCTGCACAGGTTGCTCTCTGAGGGACCCAGGATAGAAGATGGAGATCTCACCTGGTCCTGGAGTCAGAGCCCTCTCTGGAAACCAGCTAGAGCAATTAGACAACAAAAGAAGATCAAGGGGATAACAATTGAAAAGGAAGAAGTAAAAAAAAATCGATATTTTTTTTTTAAAATCGATATTTGCAGATGATATGGTAGTATATATAAGTGTCCCTAAAACCTGATAAACAGCTTCAGAGAAGTAGCTGGATATAAAATTAACTCAAACAAATCAAAAGTCTTTCTCTACACAAAGGATAAACAGACTGAGAAAGAAATAGGGAAATAACACCCTTCACAATAGTCACAAATAATATAAAATATCTTGCTGTGACTCTAAGTGAAAGTTCTGTATGATAAGAACCTCAAGTCTCTGATGAAAGAAATCTATGAAGATCTCAGAAGATTCAAAGGTCTCCCATGCTCATGGATTGGCAGGTTTAATATAGTAAAAATGGCTCTCTTGCCAAATGTAATCTAGATTCAATGCAATCCCTACCACATTCCAACTGAAGGCTTCACTGAGTTAGAAAGGCCAATTTGCAAATTCATCTGTAATAACAAAAATCCTAGGATAGCAAAAATTCTTCTCAACAATAAAAAAAAAATCTCTGGTGGAATCACCATGCCCAGAAGATGTTCTAACTTTTAATAAGCTGACCTCAAGCTGTACTACAGAGCAATTGTGATAAAAATTGCATGGTATTGGTATAGAGAAGACAGGTAGATCAATGGAAAAAATTGAAGACCCAGAAATGAACACACACACCTATGATCACTTGATCATTGACAAAAGAGCCAAAACCATCCAGTGGAAAAAAGACAGCATTTTCAAAAAATGGTGCTGGCTCAACTGGAATTTATGTTGTAGAAGAATATGCATTGATCCATTCTTATCCACTTGTATAAAGCTCAAGTCTAAGTGGCTCAAGAAACTCCACCTAAAACCACAGACACTGAAACTTATAGAGGAGAAAGTGGGGAAAAGCCTGGAAGATATGGGAACAGGGGAAAAATTCCTTAACAGGAAAGCAATGGCTTCTGCTGTAAGATTGAGAATCCACAAATGGGACCTCATAAAATTTCAAAGCTTCTGTAAAGCAAAAGACACTGTCAATAAGACAATAAGGGCCGGGCAGTGGTGGCACATGCCTTGAATCCCAAAACTTGGGAGGCAGATATGGCGGGGTTCTGAGTTTGAGGCCAGCCTGCTCTACAGAGTGAGTTCCAGGACAGCCAGGGCTACACAGAGAAACCCAGTCTCGAAAAATCAAAACCAAACTCAACCAAACCAAACCAAACCAAACAAACAAACAAACAAAAAAAGACAAAAAGGCCACCAACAGATTGGGAAATAATCTTTATCCATCGTAAATCTTATAGGGGACTAGTATCCACTATATACAATGAACTCAAGAAGGTAGTCTACATAGAATCAAACAACCCCATTAAAAGATGTGTTATAGACTTAAACATAGAATTCCCAATTGAGGAATACCGATTGGCTTAGAAATACCTGAAAAAAATCTTCAACATCCTTAATCATCAGGGAAATGCAAATCAAAACAGCCCTGAGATTCCACCTCACACCATTCAGAATGGCTAAGAACAAAAAATCAGGTGGCATTAGATGCTTGGGCCGATATGGAGACAGAGTAAAACTCCTCCATTTCTGGTGGGATTGCAAGCTTGTATAACGACTTTGGAAATCAGTCTGGCGGTTCCTCTGAATATTGGACATAGTACTATTAGATGTCCAGCAATACCTCTTCTGGGTTTATACCCAGAAGATGTTATAACTTTTAATAAGGACACGTGTTCCACGATGTTCATAGCAGCCTTATTTATAATAGCCAGAATCTGGAAATTACCCAGATGTCACTCAATAGAGGAATCAATACAGAAAATGTGGTATATTTATACAATGGAGTACTACTCAGCTATTAAAAAGAATAAATTTATGAAATTCTTAGGCAAAAAGATAAGATCCATCATCCTGTGTGAGGTAACCCAATCACAAAAGAGCACACATAATAGGTACTCACTGATAAGTGGATATTAACCCAGAAACTTAAATTACCCAACATACAATTTGTAAAACACATGAGTCTTAACAAGAAGGAAGACCAAAGTCTGGATACTTCATTCCTTCCAAGAAGGGGGAACAAAATATCGATGGAAGGAGTTACAGAGACAAAGGTCAGAGCTGAGAAAGAAGGAAGGACCATCCAGAGATTGTCCAACATGGGGAACCATCCCATCAACAACCACCAAACCTAGAGATTGTTTCAGATGGTAGCAATGTTCTGCTGACAGGAACCTGATACAACTGAGGGTATGCCAGTGCCTCAAATAAAGAAGTTGATGCTCAGAGTCATCTATTGGATGGAACACAGGGCCCTTAATAAAGGAACTAACCAAAGACTGCAACATAAAACCTGTCACAAAAGGAACTGGATTACTGCTCAAACACTTTGGCACAGGAAACACCTTTGTAAATAGAACACCAATAATTCAGGCATTGAGATTAACAGTTACTAAACATGGCCCTCATTGAATTGAAAAACCTTCTGTGAGGCAAAGTTAAGCTTCAAAACCACAAAATTGAAACCAATAAATGAGAAAAATATCATCACCAATCCTTCACCTGACAGTGTTATAATCAAACATATATAAAGGACAGACAAAATTAGATGACCACAAAAGAAATAACCCAATTTAATAGTAGGGTAAGTAGGGCTCAGTGCTAAGCAGAGCATTGTCAAAACAGGAAGATCAAATGGCCTAGAATCACTTGAAGAAACGTTCAAATTTCTTAGTCATCAAGGAATTTCAAATCAAAAATGTGTCTGAATTCAATTAAACTGTTTGTCACCTGTAATAATAGCTGAGATTAAAAACCACAAATCATAGCAAATGGTGCCATGGATTTGGAGTGAAGAGAACACATATCAGTTTCTCATGGTGTCTTAGTCTGGGTTTCTATTCCTGCACAAACATCATGACCAAGAAGCAAGCTGGGGAGGAAAGGGTTTATTCAGCTTACATTTTCACATTGCTGTTAGTCACTGAAAGAAGTCCGGACTGGAACTCAAGCAGGTCAGAAAGCAGGAGCTGATGCAGAGGCCATGGAGGGATGTTCTTTACTGGCTTGCTTGCCCTGGCTTTCTCAGCCTGCTCTCTTATAGAACACAAGACTACCAGCCCAGGGATGGTCCCACCCACAAGGGGCCTTTCCCCCTTGATCACTAATTGAGAAAAAGCCTTACAGTTGGATCTCATGGAGGCATTTCCTCAACTGAAGCTCCTTTCTCTGTGATAACTCTAGCTGTGTCAAATTGACACAAAACCAGCCAGTACAATTGACCCCTTGTCAACTTGACACACAAACACATCACTAGTAAGCCTCAACCCTTACATTCTTACTCATCCCCAAGATCTAAATAACTTAAAAGTCCCACAGTCTTTGCATATTCTTAAATTTTCAATCTCTTTAAAATATCCATCCTTTTTTAAAATTCAAAGTCTTTTTACAATTAAAAGTCTCTTTACTGTGGGCTCCACTAAAACAGTTTCTTCCTTCAAGAGGGAAAATATCAGGGCACAGTCACAATCAAAAGCAAAAATCAATCTTCAACCGTCCAATGTATGGGATACAACTCACGATCTTCTGGGCTCCTCCAAGGGCTTGAATCACTTCTCCAGCCCTGTCCATTGTAGCACACGTGTCGTCCTCTAGGATCCAGATGCCTGTACTCCACTGCTGCTGCTGCTCTTGGTGGTCATCTCATGGTACTGTCATCTCCAAAACCCAGCGTGACCCCTTCAGTCCTGGGCCTACAATTGCAACTCAGGCTGCACCTTCACCAATGACCTTCCATGGCCTCTCACAGTGCCGAGCCTCAGCTGCTCTGCATGACCCCTTCATGCCTTCAAAACCAGTATCACCTTGGTGACCCTTACATATTACCAAGTCCCGCTGCAGCAGGAGTACAACCTTGGCTATCTCTGGAACACAGCCTCTTTGTGCTTTCAGAAAACACTTCCCAGAAGATGTCACCTCAATGATGCTGGTCTCTTCTTAATCACCACTAATTTCTTAGCTCCAGCTAACCAGCATCAATAGTCCCAGTAATGCAAAGTTTTTGCTTTAGTAGTTCTGGTATCTTGTTAATCACAGCTGATTCTTCAGCCCCAGCTAACCAGAATTACAGAATCTTCACAATCAAAACAGCAATGGCCCTGAAAAGAGTCTTTAATTTTCCCTCTGAAATTTCACAAGCCAGGCCTCCATCTTCTGAACTGTTCTCAACACTATCTTCCAAGCTCCTACAAAACATCTGACAGAGCTCTTAACAATGAATGGATATTCTAGCCCAACGTTCCATAGTCCTTCCACAGTCCTCCCCCAAACATGGTCAGGTTGTCACAGGAATACCCCACTCTGCTGGTACCAATTTGTCTTAGTCAGGGTTTCTATTCCTGCACAAACATCATGACCAAAAAGCAAGTTGGGGAGGAAAGGGTTTATTCGGCTTACACTTCCATAACTGCTGTTCATCACCAAAGGAAGTCAGGACTGGAACTCACGCAGGTCAGAAAGCAGGAGCTGATGCAGAGGCCATGGTGGGATGTTCTTTACTGGCTTGCCTCCTCTGGCTTGCTCAACCTGCTCTCTTATAGAACCCAAGACTACCAGCCCAGGGATGGTCCTACCCACAGGGGGTCTTTCCCCCTTGATCACTGATTGAGAAAATGCCTTACAGTTGTATCTCATGGAGACATTTCCTCAACTGAAGCTCCTTTCTCTGTGATAACTCCAGCTGTGTCAAGTTGACCCAAAACTAGCCAGTACACATGGGAATACAAACTTCTACATTTATTTCAGAATGGCATATTGTGGTTCCTCAGACAACTGTCATTACCTCTATCTTAAGAACCAGTTTTGCCACACCTGAGTATTTAACCAAAATTTGCTCTGCCACCCCACAAGGACACTTGTTCAACGATATTCCTAGCAGCTTTGTTCTTAATAACTGGTGACTTGGCACAACACTCATGTCCTTCGCCTGAAGAATGGGTGAATTAGATGCTTCTCTTTTATACAATGAAATACTATTAAGCTACTAAATACAAGACATGATTAATTTTGCAAGCAAATTGGGAAAACTGATGAAGAGTATACTGTGTGATGTAACCCGGAATGAAAAAGTGAAGCATTGTATGTCTTCACTTATTAGTGCATTTTCCCACAACATACAGGATATATTTAAAGTGGTCCACAAACCAAAGAAGCCAAATAAAAAGGAGGGCCCAAGTGAAGGTGTTTGGATCTCACTCAGAAGGGAAAATAAAATATGTTTTGAGGGTATATGTTGGGAGGGCATGGTATGAGACTGGCTGTCGTAGGGACATAATCTGGAGGGACAGCAGTGTAAAGAGAAAGGAAATAATTGGCGTGTGGTATGGTGGCATCTTTAAGATGTGCCTGGGGCCATGCTTGAAGTTGTCTGCTGTGAATCTCTAAGACTCCTAGTACTGGGAGATATGGAAGCCAATATGGTCACCTCATATAACCTGGCAGGACTCCCAGTGGATGAATGAAGGCACCTAAACATGCACAGAATCCAAAAAGTGTCCTGTCTACAAGACATTCAGTGAAAAAATGAAACAGAAACTGATAGAATGGCCAAACAACGACTGGCACAACTGATGATCCATCTCATGAACAAAATCCAATCCCTGGCACTATTAATGACACCATGTTGTACTTGCAGACAGAAGCCTAGCATATCTGGGCTTGAGAGGCTCCATCCAACAATGGAAACAAGTGCAGAGACACACAGTTTAACATTGGGCCGGATGCAGAACGTCTCTTTTGGGGGAAGGATTCCTGGACCCAAAGAAGATAGAGACTCAAGAAGACCAATAGAAACAACCAACCTGGTCCTTTGAGGACTCACTGTGATTCAACAACAAACCACCAAAATGCTAACATGGGCTTGATATAGGCCTCCAAACACGTTTAAACCATGTACAGCTTTGTCTTTGTGTGTCACACAATAACTGGCTTGGGCATTGTTCCTGTCTCTGATGCCTGTCTCTGGATCCTGCTCACCCTGACAGGACTGTGTTGTCCAGACTCACTTGAAGATGGTGAAGAGAATGATTCTATTACTGCAGTTACTTAATGGGCCAGGGTAAGTTCATACTCAAAACAGGAATCCCTCTTCTCAGAGGAGAACAAGTGGGTAAATGAGGGGTGGGGCTGTTTGAAGGGAGACTAGGTGGATAGAAGGAACTGCCACTACACAAGACATATAAAGTGAATATGTAAATGAATAAATGAAGGAAGAAGCAAATAAATCAATGAAAATGGCTATGTTTTCTTTTGGTTGAGGACTGGAGTTCTATATCTAGTTATCATATCAGGCAATTTATACACATTTTTAATATTTTTATATAATCTTTCTTATACTACAGTCTTTATCACCCTGGTGGTCTACCCTATCACTGTTCATATCCCATATGTCCTCCCCCTATCTGTGAGGTTTTCTCCCCACACTGGACCCAACTAGTCCTCCTCATTCTCTGGGCCTCAAGTCTTTGGAGGGTTTGGTACATGTTCTCTAACTGAACACAAACCCCACACTCCTCTGGTGTATATGTGTTGGTAGTCCCATATCAGGTGATGTATGCTGCATGGTTTGTGGTCCAATGTCTAAAAGATCTCAGGGTCCAGGTTAATTGAGACTACTTGCTGGTACTCATACAGGGTTTCCCTCCTGCTCAACTTCCTCCAGTTTTTTCATAATGCAACCAAGGGGGTCAGTAGCTTCTTTCCATTGGTTGGGTGTAAATATCTGCATCTACCTCTTTCAGCTGCATGTTGGGTCTTTAGGAGGGCAGTGATGGGAGAACACCATGGCTTCTGAAATAGGGTCAGGCCTTTGGGTCTCCCCTTGAGTTGGACACTACTTTGAGCCTGTGGTGGGACCTCCTTTTCCTCAGTCTCCTTTCCATTTTTTTTTCACTGCAGTTCTTTTTGACAGGAACAATTATGGGTTAGAGTTTGGACTGTAGAATGGAAACCCCATCGAACACTTGATGCCCTATCTTTCTCCAGGAAGTGGGCTCTACTAGGTTCCTCTACGTACTGCACAGGATTTCTTTGTCACTCCCTTTGAGTCATGAGAATCTCTCATCTCCCTGCTCTCGGGTACCATTTGCAGGGTCTCCCACCCTCCTACCTCTCAAAGTTGCCTGTTTCCATTCTTTCTGCTGGACCTCAGGGCTTCAGTCCTTTCCCTCCACCCAATACCTTATCATGTTCTCCTCTCTATCTCCCTGTCTCAATTCCCAACCAGTTCCTTCCATCCCTGCCTCCCTCCCATGTGATTTCTTTCTTCCTTTGCCAAGCTGGATGGAGGCATTCTAACTTGGGAACTCCATCTTGTTAAACTTTTTGAGTTTTATGGACTGTTTCATGGGTGCTGTGTACTTTTTTTTCTAACATCAACTTATTACTGAGTTCATGCCATGCATGTCCTTTTGGGTCTGAGTTACCTCACTCCGGATAATATTTTCTAGTTCCATCCATTTTATTGCAAAACTCAGGATGTCTTCTCTCTCTCTCTCTCTCTCTCTCTCTCTCTCTCTCTCTCTCTCTCTCTCTCTATCTCTCTCTCTCTGTCTCTCTCTCTCTGTCTCTCTGTCTCTCTGTCTCTCTCTCTCTCTCTCTCTCTCTCTCTCTCTTTCTCTCTGTCTCCCCTCTGCCTGCCCCTTCCCCTCTCCCTTTCCTTCTCCCTCTCCTTCTCTCTCCTTTCTTCCTTTGTTTATTTATTTATCATTGGGTAAATCTTTTATTTCTTTACATTTCTTTTAAAATTTAATTTTATTTTTCATTTATATTTTACACTACATATTCCATTCACCACAGCCCCATCCACCCTCTGACTGCTCCATATTCCATGCCTTCACCCCGTCTCCATGTGGATACCTCCACACCCACTTCACCTGACCTCTATATGCCCTGGGCCCTCCAGTCCCTTGAGGATTAGGTGCAATATCTCTGAATGAACACAGACCTGGAAGTCTTCTACTGTATGTGTGTTGGGGGCCTCATATCAGTGGGTGTGAACTGCCTGGGGTGGCCCAGTGTTAGAGAGATCTCGGGGTCCAGATTACCTGAGACTGTTGGTCCTCATACAGGATGGCCCTTCTCAGCAGCTTCATTCAGCTTCCCTCATTCAACAACAGGTGTCAGCAGTTTCTGTCCATTGGTTGGGTGCAAATATGTGCACCTGACTTTTCCAGCTGTTGCTGGGTCTTTTGGAGGGCAGTCATGATAGGCCCCTTTTTGTTAACATTCTATAACTTCAGTAATAGTGTCAGGCCTTGGGCCCTCCCACTGAGCTGGACCCCACTTTGGACTGCCACTGGACCTTCCTTTCCTCAGGCTCATCTCCATTTCTATCCCTATACTTCTTTAAGACAGAAACAATATGGGTCAGAATTGTGTCTGTGGGGTGGCAACCCCATCACATACTTGATATTCCTGCTGATGGTGGGTTCAAAAGTCCCTCTCCTTACTGTCAGGTATTTCATATAAGGTCCCTTCCTTTGAGTCCTGGGATTCTCTCACCTCCCAGGTCTCTGGTGCATCCTGGGTTTCCCCAAATCTCCTCTCTACTGAGGTTGCCTGTTTACATTCTTTCTGCTGGCCCTCAGGGTTTCAGTCCTTTTCCCTCAGCCAATACCAGACCCTGATCCCCTCTTCCCCCAATTTTCCCCACCCGGTCCACTTTCCTTCCCAGGTCTCCCCATTGCTCCTCATTGTGTCTTTTCACATAAATGTAAAGAGCCTTATATTGTAGGCACAATTTGATATGCATAGTCCCTTTAATAAAATATTTCTTTTTTGTAATGTTATCTGACATTCTTAACATCTGCCCAGTACATTTTAAAGCTATTCCAAAGTACAGTTCTTCTGTGCTGTCACTGTACTTCATACTGCTAATATTCACGCTTGTTTCTCTTTTCAAATGAGTGCCTTCTATTGCATCAGGAATCGATGATATTCTAAATCTCAACAGAAACAATTTACCATTTTGTTGATATTTTATATTCCATTGCTGAAAAAAAAAAACACATAGCAATCAAAAGAAGCTTGTGAGGAAAGTGTTTATTTACTTATGTACCTTGGTCACAGTATATTGAATGAAGCCAAGGCCTGAAATTGGATGCTGGAACTCCATGAAAGCATGAGGGAAAATGTCGATTACTGGCGTTACAACCATGTTGTCTTCAGACCTTTATCTTATAACTCCAAAAACATCTTGCCTAGAGATGGTAGTGTTCACAGTCAGTATGGTCACCTTATATTAATCATTAATTAAGTTCATGGTTTACATACAAAACTGCAGGTCAGGATGATGGTAGCGTTTCCACAATTGAGATTCCTGGTTCTCAATATCTTCAAAATTGTGTCCTTATGAATGAGACCATGTTTGTAAGTGCAAATTTGTATATTATTTAAATTTTTATAAGATTAAGTACTACTTTTATTAAGACAAAGATAAAATATGTTGAGTATCATCTAACATTTTCATATTATGAATATTTTAATAACGAAATTTATCTTTGTACTTCTGTATAAAATTTGAATCTGGTTTAATTAAAATAACATAACACTTTGGGACAAAGATACAAATTAGCAACACTGCACTAGAAGCCAAGATTGAGAAAACCTCCACAACCACCATGACCCTCCCGCTGGTGCTGTGGTAGACAGGGAGGAAGGTGATCCAGACACTGCAGAACACCAGCATGCTGAAAGTTAGGAACTTGGCTTCATTGAATGTGTCAGGAAGGTTCCTAGCCAAGAAAGCCAAAGTGAAGCTCCCCAGAGCCAAGGAGCCCAAGTATCCCAGGACAACGTGGAAGGCAATGACAGAACCTTTATTGCAAAGAATGACAATCTTCCCATGTTCCGATTGTATATCTCTGTCAATAAAGGGAGGAGATGTTACCAACCAGATTCCACAGAGAACAAGTTGGATTAGGGTACAAATGGGAATGATCAACTTAGGAGCCCCTGTTATCAACATCCCTCTCATTCTTCTTCCTGGAGTAGTGAGCTTGAAAGCCATGACCACAGTTATTGTTTTGGCCAACACTGTAGAAACAGCCACAGTGAAAAATACTCCAAATGTGGTCTGCTGCAAGATACAGGTGACCTGGTCGGGATGTCCAATGAAGAGCAGGGAGCAGAGAAAGCAGAAGACTAGAGAGATGAGCAGGATATAGCTGAGAATGCGGTTATTGGCCTTCACAATGGGAGTATCATTATACTTCACAAATGTGACAAGGAATAGAATTGTGATGGCCGAGAAGGACAATGCCATGCAGCCTAGAGCCATCCCCAGTGGCTCGTCATAAGCCAGAAATGATACAGCTCTTGAGAGACAGTAGGTTTGCTCTATGTTGGCATACTTATCATCTGGACACTTCACACATTGTTCCATATCTGCTGGTAAATGGACATAAACCCTTATACGATATCATAATTACATAGGAAATAATTTTACATTTGTATTATTCATAGGAAATATTAATAAACATTTTGGTGTTGAGCATCTCTTCCATTCCTATTTGCTATAGAACCACTAACTTAAGATTGCACTGTACTAACCTATGTTTGTCATCAAACAAAACAGCAACAGAAGAAGTACAACAGAAAAAAATACTTATTAAATAAAAATAAAAAAATGGTGACTAATAGTAATAATCTCAGAGTATTTAATTCCTCCAAACATAAATACATTATTCACAGACAAAGGTAGTGTGCAGACATCAGTACTGGTGTCAGTTGATGAAATGCATCATGTGCTTTGTTTGCTCTGTGGTTTGTGCCTTTGTCTGTGTCTTCACATAGGAACCAGAACATACAATTCCTCATTTAAACACTATTTGCAAAAAGGAATATTTTCATTCTTGAAGCTGTAGACCTCATAGACCTATGCAAGTCCCTCTCATTGTTTTACAATCTCTTACTCCCCAAATACGCATTTCAAGCTACATGGCATGAAGTTCATGGATGTTAACTTTCCTCCCTCTATTCTTATCTAAGCACTAGCCCATCTCTTGTTCCATTATTGAAACCTGCACTCTTGTTCTAATTCTTTGACAGGAAATACTTAATCATTTGTCCATTAAACCTATTAAAATATATTTCATTAAACAACAACTGTTACCCTGCGCATCTGATCTTTTTCACAGAGTAAGCTTGGTGATAGAGGGAAAGATTGTGGACACATCAGGTGATCAAATATCTATGTACAATGAATCAAAGAAGAATAAACATATGCACAGATTACATCTAAAATGTTTCTTTAAAAAATTGTTGTCCCGGTAGGTCCGCCTAAGCACTTTCTATATAATATAAAATCAGTAACCATCATATTGTGAGAGAAATGTCTTGACTGAAGAAGATATTGGAAGTTATTTGCTGAGTCCAGAAGAAGTTGACATTATATAACTGATTACGTTCTGAATCATGGAGAGTTTAGGTCTTCAGTTTGCATGTCGGCCATTTCGTGTTTCTAGTTTGGAAACAGAAGGTATTCAAATTCAGCATTTTTTCTTCTGCATGCAAGCATGTACCTGTTTCATTGGAAATCTCATTTTCTGTGCAATGAACACAATCAAAGCAGCAGTTTGCTGTTTCTTTCTGTTGAATTTTCCTGAATCCAGCAGAACACATCACACTACACACAGAGGAGGGAACCTGAGGCAGTGCATAAATGTTATATAATATGCATGTGAGTGTGTATTTCATGTATTTGTTATATGAATAATGACCTATAGATTGATATATGGGACACAAACAGAAATGCTATACATATTCCTCTGATACCCAGTATCACTTAACAGTATCAGGCATATTTTTATTTATATTACCCTGCAACACACTGAATGTCACACAAAAATTACTGTATCGTGTAATATTTTATATGTAACATTCAGGTTGTAGCAATTATAAAATTTTCCTTCCTAAACTGATCAATCCAAAAAGAATGTTTAGGTGGCACAAGTATTTCTTTCATGATTTATAAATTACAAAATAGAATACTGTGGTGTATGGAGGGAGAAGGAAGGGTAAATCAAGAAAGAGTAGTTTTATGACTACAAACAAAATATGTTATACAAAACTCCCATAAAATTAATGAAGTATTCCTAAGTGTATAAGAAAACCTTGAACACACTATCCCTTTCTCTCTTTTCTCTGCATCTATGAGGGAGCTCCCCACCCACCGACTCCTGCCTCACCACTCTAGCATTCCCCTGTGCTGGGGCATCAAGCCTTCACAGGCCAAAGCGATTCCTCTCCCACTGATGCCAGATAAGGCTATACTCCATGGAGGAGAGGATATCACGAAGGGGGATAACACTTGAAATGTAAATAAATAAATAAAAAACATACAAAATATATAAATTAAAAAGCTAAAACCTTGAATCTGGAGAAACATTTATGTTCACGACTGCGTGATATACTTAATTAGGCTATAGATATGTTTGCACAGAACCAAAAAAATATCCCATGGATGATATATAGTTACAAACTTTTCATTAATCATATGTACATATACATTATACTTTAAAATCATTAAATATATCCCTGCATTGTAGGTGAACAGGCATTTGGGTACTATTGAACATGGATTCCAGAGGCCAGTGATCCATCTACTACCAGATTTACATGAAATTGAGCATTATCAAATTTTGTATATTGCAATTTAGGATGGTCTTTTGCAAGAGTAGCAATTGGTCTTAACCACAGAGTGTTATATTTTAAAATACACATAACCTGAAAAAATTATGGTATACCCACTGCTGTTCCTCCCATGGCCCATTCCAAATCATCAGATATATGAAGTTGATGACTCTTTTGAAAACAAGGTATATAGCTTCCTATTTTCACTTTTAATCCAAGGCCTTGTGGAAAATTCCAAATGATGAAAATATCATACTCTGTACACTGATTTTCCCTATGCTTCATGTTCACCAGTTCTCCAACAGGGTTCGTAAATACCCTGGTTTTCATCAAGGAGGACACCTAGAAGAGATGCATGCTTCCAATATCAATAAAGCATATCAATAAAGGTAATTCAAAATTAAGAATTCCCCAATTTCTTAATGACTTTCAGAAGAGACAGCTGTATTGAAATAAATGTGTGTAGAAAAATATAGTATACCTCATTGATAACTGAAAACTTATATACTTAATATTAATGATAAAGATAAAATGTGCTAGAAAAAATGATTACTAGATAACAAGTAACTGTGTGTGTGTGTGTCTGTGTATGTCTGTGTGTTTGCGTGTGTGTGTGTCTGTGTGAACATTCTTGTCAAAAAAAATTCTTTTAAGTGAAGCCATGTATGAGAGAATGAAGGGGAAGTCTGAATATCTGGAAATTGTGAAAATAAACAAATTATTTTCACGTACATACAGTATACTCATATAAAATTAACATAAATTTAATAAAATGTGCAGTTTTAGTAATTTATGTTTTTGTATATTGTTAATTTAAATGGCTAAATAATAACCACAGCACATACATGTATCAATTTCTGAAAAACTTTTCTTCAGCAAAAAATTCTAGTCTAGTCATCACTTAAGGCTTTTATGATAAAACTCTTGGCTCCTATTCTAAATTTTGAACTCATTTGGTTGAAATGTGAGACACCTTTTCACAAAACTCACTGGTATTCGTAAAAATGTATGGTCTCTTATTAAATATTATCTTTGTGGGTGAAATTCATCCATGTAAATGAATCATTAGGGGTTTTTGCAGTATACAAATCATTGCACTGAGAGAATAATCTCTAACAAATGTACAGTTGTTCCTCTGGGTCCATTTAAAAGATCACATTGATATATCTAAGTATAATGAAATGTAAGAAACTTTACCTGCTGACAAGCAGTGAAATGTCTTTTGTGTTCTGCCTTTTTCTGAGACTCTACTTGTTGAAGAATGTGTTCATGGTAGGTGTGGGCCACAGCATAAACAGCATTATACAAGTTGTAACCTTCATCACTCATGGCCACATCATTGTTGTGCAGTGCTGTCCATTCCAATGTGTTGTTGAACGTAATATGATACATTTTACTGCTGTTCTTGGAGATTGAACAATTAAAATAGTTCCATTCCAGTATAGTATGAGAAATATCTTTTAGGTATTTGACTGTGTTCATTGTTTGCATGAAATTCCTTAATTTAGGAATCTCAACACTGTGGTGTGCAAAAGTAATAGTCCCATGGAAGAGATTAAGTGTGAATTCTTTTTTATTTGTGATGACATCCCATTGTGAGGTTGTGATCCAGATTCTCTGAGCACCTAACTCTTCCCATCTTCTAAAGCTGACTTCTAGAGTAGAGTTCATTTCACCAAAAATGATAACAACCTTTGCTGAAGATGTCATAATTTGTTTATCATATATTGTAGCTCTTGTCATGTATATCTGCATGTTTTCTGGGATCACATTAACAAAAGCTAAACAGATCCCATGACTTTGGCTTTCTTCTCTTACATCTGAGAGAAACTGAATACCCTGATCATCATCTGAGATGACCAGTCCTATCCAAGTCCATCTAAAATGAAACATCAAGGAGACCATGCCATGTGATAAATGTGTGTCCTTGGTGGCTACTTGATGGGCATGGGGCAGCCGGTCATGGTCGCGTAGGTTAGGATTAAATGTTCCATAGAAAACCTAAAGGATGCAGAAGACAGGATGAAACTTCCAGTGAAGAATATTATTATTAGGATATTTAGACTCATATACATTTAATGCTACTCACCTTCCAGAACTCTAGATAAGAAAAGTAAGATTGTACTATACACATCATGTATTATTCCTATTAGATTCTAGACTATTTCTGATAAGTCTAAAATTCCTAGAACACAATTTTACCTGTACGCACAGTACATCTATGAAATGATTATTTAATTCATATATATATAATGTGTATGTATGTGTGTGTATTTGTGTAGCAGCACACCCACAAATGCATTATTTCCAAGTTTTCTTGTAGGCACCTGTAAATGTAATTTAATGTTCTTAACCCATTCAGTGTGAAAATTTCTTACCAGTGGCATCGAAGAATGCATTGCCAGTTTTAAGGATGTTTTCCATGATGGTCCTGTCAGACCTATGGTACATGAATGATCTAAATAACAGAAATAATTAACAAAATTCATATGTCCATATGTTTGTGTATATTCTTGATCCAGATCTCTCAATAAATTATGACAGTTTCCACCAATGATGGAGAACATCAAAGTCATGTTGGGTAAAAGATTAGGATTCTTGTTGATCTCATCAGTAGCAAAAAACATTACCAGAAGAAGCTCGTATTCACTTGCTGCAATTCTACAAGAGGGCATAGTGATGATTAAGGGAGATGTGTGAAATATAAAATTTCAACTGCAGTAAAGTTTGTAATATGAGATATACTAAATTTCTGTATAAATGTCTTGAAATAAGCCTGATATATTAGGGATCTTTAGAGCCGAATACAATTTAAGAATTCATACACATTGGGCACTGTGATATGATACATTTTGTATTCATGAAAATAAATAAACATTGTTTTATCTCTGAATGCCATCCTTGAACTAAATTACAGTCCTATTGTGTGAGACTGCTATAAAATAACCTTGGAGATGTAATTCCACAGATATATAAAAGAGCATGACTTCCACTACATATGAAATACCTAACAGATTGTCCTTATAAATTTATTTAATTGCAATTTATACATCAATCATCTTAATATTATTGAATACTTTGAGTATCAACTAATATATCTGTTTTTTTCAACTTTTTTATTCTTATCCTTTTATACCCTAAAATATCATTTATGAATATTTAATAATATCCATAACTGAGGATACTATGTCTAATGTTCACTACTAAGTTATTACAAAACATACAAAATACTCTTTGGGAATTAAGCATAATAAAGGAGCATAAAATTTTATATAGTGAATCATTAAGAAATATATTCAAAAGCCCTTATTAGATACCACCTGACAGTATGAGAGTATTCAAAACCCACTATATAGTTGTGTTTCTTGACAAACAATCAGCTTACTTTAAGAAGATTATCAGTGTTTCAAGTAGAGAAAATATTTTATCAGTAAGAATATTTTACATATTTCCAAATAACAAAAACTCTATGAACTTAAGCATTATGAAATTGCTAATTTTATTCACAGGAAGAAAATTATGAATAATATGTTAGAACATGTTTTATAATTGTTTTGTATGTTTTTAGATCATGCTTTTAATATATTCAAATGTTAATATCACCAATCAGGCTACTAATTTTAATATCCATTTTATTTAATTTTATTTATCCATTTCAAGATATACACAATGATACAATATACCATATGACCAGAAGGGTCTTGTACACATCAAGTTCATGTTGCCTTTTAGTGTGTTCTTACTATTTCTATCTTGTAAAAGTTTTATCACATGTCTTTTAATACCTCAATCTTCCTAATACTTTGAGATCCTTTAAGTGATGTCTGAGCACAGAGATCTGTTCTGCCCCAGCACAGTTGGCAGTTCATCTGTTATTCTCTATTGCCTCTTATCAGGAGTAAAGACACCAAACATGGTCTTTTGCTAAAATTTGTATTTTTCAATTAAGAGTTCAGCGCTAAGTTTTTCTTTCTAATCCAGAAAAGTTCATATATTTGTAATTTTAAAACTTATTTTGGCTTAAACAATTGTCATCAATGAGAATTTCCAAAATTTTTGCCAATAGGTGTGGAAAAAATGCAGAATACATCAGAAATATAATTCCTACTCACCTAACACTGAAGGATAATAATGTGAAGCAACCATCACAAACAGAGTGTACAGTGCACTGTGGCTACCAATTGAAAAAAGTATTCCTTTATTCCCAAAGACATGAAAATTGAATAGGGGATGGGATGAGAGCCAAAAACATAAAAGCACAAGAAACCTTGGTTTATAAAAGAAAGAAGTAGCAGGCACATTGATTCGCTAAGAGGTAAATGATTTCAACACTCTTTTCCCGCATGATCTGCAGCCACAAATGATAACATCTCACACTTTGTTTCTCAGACCTAATAGCCACATGGAGAACAGATTCTTTTCCACTGGAATACAACAATTCTCCTAGACTTATCTTTTCAGACCTCAGATGTAGAGATTAAGGCCAGAATTTTCCCTATGTATCCAGGGCACATGACATAGGATGAACGGAAAGGAATTGTGAATAAATATTAATTACTAAATAACGTTAAGTTTATTGAGTAGTTAATAGAAATATTGACCTTCTATCTGATAGTGATAATAAGCCTAATCTGTGCCTGTGCATTTGTGTAATTGGATAAAAAGATTTTTCTGGTAACAGAATATGAGATTCGCATTCTTTTTCCTTATTCAGTATCAAATTCAGAACTGCAGGATGAGACTCATTTAAAGACTATTTTTAAAGCAAAGTATATATATATTCACAAGTATATAAGTAATGTTATATAGTTAACCAGGTATAATAGATGAAAATATTCACAAATATTTCAATGAAATGATGCATGTTCATCTGTCAGAAATCAGAATTAGGTAACAATTTTTTGAAGGCATTTAGATGCATGATCATAATGAGTCATTGGCAGACAATTGAATATAGGCAGTGATGCAGTCTCTTCATATTGAGTTCTTGACAAAGGAGGGAATTGTGAATTCAAGGCAGATGAAGAGATATCTTTCAACATATATTATCCAAAAACACTCAAGAGAGAGAATCCAGACTTTCACATTGTCCAACATTGTAAACTGGAGTATAAAATTGCACTAAAACTCTACTAAACTGTGACACATTTCGAAGTATTAAAATAGTGATTGAAATAATAATTCGTTTTCAGGGGTTCTTAAAGTTACATGGTGAGGAAGAGAACAGAACCCACAGTTTCTGTATACAGCTAAATATGTCAAATTAGTGACATTGACAAAGGAAATAAAGTTAATGACTTACCGAAAACTTAAATCTGAATTATAAAAATTATCTTCAATAGGTTCATCATGTAACCAAATGTAAAAATGACATTCCCTTTGCAAATCTCCATCATTATCTTCACTATTCTTTATCCTCCAAAAGCACCTTGGTTCAGTCAAACAGCACAAGATGAGAGAAAACTTCAGAAACAAAAATGAAATAGTGAAAGCACAGAGCTTCTTCATGTCTGCTAGGATCTAAGATGGAGCTGTTGTGAAATCCGTTTCTGATGTAGAAAGACATCACACACACAGTTACACCTATGTGTCTGTATTAAGGCTACTTCTGTCTGGAGATCCACTTATTATATTCACAGTTCCTTTCCATTCCTCCTATGTCAGGCTCCATAGATACATAGGGAAAATTCTGGCCTCAGGCTCTACATCTGAGGTCTGAAAACTTTTCATCAACATATTTTTGAAAACATGTTTTGAGATCATGTTTTCTACCCTCAGGGGCCATGACTGCATTCATGTGCATAGAGTAAATCCCAAGGACAATCTTCTCCTGTATAGTTCATACCTGACCATGTGTCAACAGCCATTATGCACAAACATAATGTATTTCATCAGAAGTTCTACACTGTGACAGAAGTTGAGAAGGTCATAAAAGTTCCATATCATTCAGATGTTACGTTTAATCATGGAACATTATGTAACACATTGTCTAGTTTAGGGAAGGGCAGTCTCACATGCAACATTGAGCCTGGAGTTGACCATGCTCTCTGTTGTTCATATATTGTTGTTCATATATTGTATGCCACTCATGTTTCCAAAAACTCCTCAAACTTCCCATGATTCCTGCCATCTGGAGAACATGTCAATATGCTAAATCCAAAAGTACCTGTATTTTAAAGATTCAACACCCATCTGGTCAAATATCAGTACCTGTGCAGACATTCACTGATATGCTGAACATTTTCCTGATAATCAGTCCCTGGCAGTCAATGACATTTGATGAAATATTTCTTTGATTGATGTATGTTCACACCTCATTAAGAAGTTAGAGGCTAATTTCATATTTTTTGCTCAAGGGAAGAATTTAGGTATCATTTAAGAGGTAAAATTTTATTGCTAATGCTGGCATATACCTCACACTTTTCATTTATTTCTACTTGGCATTTGTTTTGAAATATATCTATTTAGATTACATATCAATAACATAGATGTTAGCTGCTAAGCTAATTTATATAATTTGGTTAGATTTCAATGAGTGACAAAGATGAAGGATTGATTTGATTTGTTATTTTTTTAACTACCTTATGTTTTTGTTCAAAATATCCATACTGAATTAAGTGTCTTAAACTTCATTTTTGGAACGGTTGGTATGTCACTGGATTATAATAAAATCCTGCAATGGAATTTATTTTACTATCTTTGTTACTATGAATAAACATTTGTTTCATACTTTGGATGAATTACAACTATTTCAGTGCAAATTTGTTTCAGTACAAACCTATAGACTGGGTAAATTAAGTGTTCTGTTGTCATATTCTATAATTGTTATATACCTGGTGCTAATACCATGTCAAATTAACTGGGAATGTGCATGGAGGCAGACTCTTCACTACACTGTGACTGCTATTGAAATGCCTTTATGGACTGTAGCAGTTTTTTGGAAGTCATTTGGTGCACATGAGCAATGGACTGGGATCCATTCCATACTCATTAAACCAATACTACAGGTCAAATTTTCAGGTCTTTAATAATCTTGAATCTGTGTTTGCTCAGATTCAGAGGTGAGGCTCCATGTGCTTTTCTGCAGAGACATCCTCCATGTTGCTTGAAACAAAAATAGTATTTCTTAAAATTTCTTTTCTTTTTGCCTAAAACTCATGTTATGTACTTGATTTGGAGGCAAGAAGGCAGAGCACACATCATCATGTCCTTCTTGATTATCAAGGCAATATTTGGTTTCTATTTTCCTTTAAGTTTTTCTGTTGGATTGCAATCTTAAGCTATCCACTACAGTACAATTTGAGTTTATAAAACAAAGTTTTCTTCTATTTCACAGATAATATTCATAGATTCTTTCCAGTTGCTTATCCCTTTATTTCTTGTTGAAATCAGATATCTGATTCCATGATATTTTATGTGTAACAGGTGATGGCCTCTATCCTATTTTCATGTCAGAGAATTGTCTTAGAAGTGTTGCTGCTGTATATTCATTAAATTCTGATGTCATTTATTATTAAACCATTCTCATCCTTTTTTCCCCATTAATCAGATACTGATTTGTGATTCTTCAATCACTTGAAACAAGTTTTGATATGGCACAGAAGTACAATTTATACAAAGTATTGAAGCACTTGTGAGTATCTGCACTCATCAATCTACATGGATGGAAGGACTTCCACATTGATGAAAATATATGTGATAGCAAAGATGTTATTCATGAACCACAGATATTTGAAAGGCAATGGGATGGCCATTATACAACTATGCACCAACAAATATAATTTCAGTTTCTTCATTACAAATATTATCTTAGTCTATTATAATTTAAATGATTTTTGTACAAAATTCAACTTATTCTAATGAAACTAAATCTGACATGTTATAACTTGTTTACACTCAGGATTTTTAACCCAATGCATCATAATTGGAATGCCATATTAGTTCACTAACACTCAACGTACATGCAGGATTCCTGATGGAGTAGTGAGCTTGAAAGCCATGACCACAGTTATTGTTTTGGCCAACACTGTAGAAACAGACACAGTGAAAAATACTCCAAATGTGGTCTGCTGCAAGATGCAGGTGACCTGGTCGGGATGTCCAATGAAGAGCAGGGAGCAGAGAAAGCAGAAGACTAGAGAGATGAGCAGGATGTAGCTGAGAATGCGGTTATTGGCCTTCACAGTGGGAGTATCCTTGTACTTCACAAATGTGACGAGGACTAGAATTGTGATGGCCGAGAAGGACAGTGCCATGCAGCCTAGAGCCATCCCCAACGGATCTTCATAAGCCAGAAATGATACATCTCTTGTGAGGCAGTAGGTTTGCTCTATGTTGGCATACTTATCTTCTGGACACCTCACACACTGTTCCATATCTGCTGGCAAATGAAAATAACCCCTTATAAGTTATCATAATTACATAGGTAATAATTTTATATTTGTGTTATTTATAGGATATATCAATAAATCATTTGGTGTTGATCATCTATTCCATTCCTTTTTGCTGTAGAACCTCGAACTTAAAATTGCTCTGTATTAACCTATGTTTGTGATTGAACAAAACACCATCGTATGAAGTAGAACAGAAAAAAATAATTATTAAATAAAAACAAAAACAAAATATGATGACTAATAATAATAATAATTTCAGATTATTTAATTCCTCCAAACATAAATACACTATTCACAGACACGGGTAGTATGCAGACATCTTTGTTGATACCAGTTGATGAAGTGCATCATGTATTTTGTTTTCTTTGTGGGTATGCCCTTTGTGTGTATACATGCATAGGAACCAGAACATACAATTACTATGTATTACCCTTCACAATAGTCACAAATAATATAAAATATCTTGCTGTGACTCTAAGTGAAAGTTCTGTATCATAAGAACCTCAAGTCTCTGATGAAAGAAATCTATGAAGATCTCAGAAGATTCAAAGGTCTCCCATGCTCATGACTTGGCAGGATTATTATAGTAAAAATGGCTCTCTTGCCAAAAGTAATCTAGATTCAATGCAATCCCTACCACATTCCAACTGAAGTCTTCAATGAGTTAGAAAGGCCAATTTGCAAATTCATCTGTAATAACAAAAATCCTAGGATTGCAAAAATTCTTCTCAACAATAAAAAAAAAATCTCTGGTGGAATCACCATGCCCAGAAGATGTTCTAACTTTTAATAAGCTGACCTCAAGCTGTACTACAGAGCAATTGTGATAAAAATTGCATGGTATTGGTACAGTGAAAGACAGGTAGATCAATGGAAAAAATTGAAGACCCAGAAATGAACCATGGTGATTCTTCCAAGGTTTCCCCTAAAATCCCTTAATCCATAGAATTTAGCTTACAATAAGGGGTCCAATTTCCCTTCCAATCTTCATTGTCCAATATACATAACTATACTAATATTGAATACCAAAATTAGAATTTCAAATATTTACGGTACTCCCAGTTTTTCTTCTAGGTACGTTGGCTCTAGTAACTCAGAGAAAAATATTATCATGAGACCTTACATTCTTACTCAAAAACTCCAAATATAAATCCTTAAAATTATAAAAAAAAGCTGATAATGCCCTAAAAAAAAAAAACCTGTAAATCCCCTAAACCCCCCCAAAACCTAAAACATCCTAAATCTTTAAAATACCAAGAAAAATCCCTAAAAATACACTAAAACACTGAAAACAAACAAAAAAAGCCTCTAAAAACTCTTCTAAAAACCCTAAAAATGCTTTTAAAAAAATCCCATTAAATTCTAAAAAAAATTACACAAGAAGAAAAAATTTCCATAAAGTACTTTCCTTCCTTTTTTTCTTTTTTTCTTTCAGGTTTTTTTTTTTTTTTTGAGTTTTTCCTGACTGGGTTTCTCTGTGTATCTCTACTGTCCTGGATCTCTCTCTGTAGACCAGGCTGGCCTCGAACTACCAAATTCACCACCTCTGCCTACCAAGTGCTTGGATTAAAGGCATGTCCTACAACTGCCTGGCAACCTTAAATCAATCAAACCACAAATAAAAAACCCTAATTAAAAAAAATCAAGAAAAACAAGAACAAAGACAAAAAAAAGCTAAGAAATAGAGTAAAATGATAAAAACTAAAATAAAGCCTAAATTGAACCCCAAAACCCTAAAATACACTATAATCCTTTAAAAAAAAACAAGCAAACAGAAAAAAACTCTAAAAGTACACTTGATGCCTGAAAACCAAAACACTATAAAACACTCTTCTAAAAATTCTACAAACCCTTTAAACAAAACCCCTAGCAACCTAAAAAAAAAAAAAAAAAAAAAAAAAAAAACCAAAAAAACCAAAAACAAACAAACAAACAAAAAAACCCCACAGGAATCAAAATGACCCTAAAACTTTTCGTTCTTTCTCCCTTCCTTCCTTCCTTCCTTCCTTCCTTCCTTCCTTCCTTCCTTCCTTCCTTCCTTTCATTCTTTCTTTTTGTTTTATTTATTTATTTATATTTTATATTATTTATTTTATTTTATTTTTTAGAGTTTTTGGAGCCTAGGATTATTCTCTTTGTAGCCCAGGCTGTCCTGGAGCTCATTCTGTAGACCATCATGGCCTCGACAAACTCAAAAATCCACCTACCTCTCTCTCCCAATTGCTGGTATTAAAGGCATGGGACAACACTGCCTGCAACACTAAAAATCATAGACCCCAAAAATAAAACTTTAAAAATTTTTAAAAATTACTCAAGAACACACACACAAAATAATAAACTAAAAACTTAGAAAAACACTAAAGAATATCCCTAAAGCCAAAAAAAACCACTCTAAATCATTAAAAAAAACAAAATCAAAAAACAAAAACTAAGCATACATTAAAACCCTGAAAACCAAAATAAGCTTCAAAAAACCGTAAAAACGCTTAAAACATAACCCTAAAATTAAAAAAAAAAAATACACAGGAAGTCCAATATGTCAATAAAGTAATTTTCTTTCATCCTTCCTTCCTTTCTTCCTTCCTTTCTTTCTGTTTTTGGATTTTTTTTGTTTTGTTTTGTTTTGTTTTTTGTTTTTTTTTCACTTTTTCATCATTGGGGTTCTTTGTGTATCCCTACCTGTCCTATAGCATACTAAGTAGACCATGCTGGCCTCGAACTCAAAAGTCCACCTGCCAATGTCTCCCAACTCTTGGGATTAAAGGCAAGGACCACAACTTCCTGGCAACCCTAAATCCCTTAAACTACAAAAATAGAACCTTAAAATTAAAAAAAAAGAAACCGCAAAAACACTAAAAACATAAATAAATGAATAAAGGCTAAAAAAAAAAAAAAGATAAAACCCTAATAAAAAACTTAAAAAAAAACCTAAAACATCCAAAATTACTTTAAAAAAAAAACCAAAAAACCAAAAAAATAAACCACCACTAAAAATACACTAGAATATTGAAAACCAAAGAAACCTCTAAAACACTCTTCTAAAAACCCTCCAAACCCTTAAGAAAAACAGTAAAATTCTAAAAAACAAAACAAACAAACAAAAAAAAAACCAAAAAAACCAAACAAACAAAATTACACAATAACCCAAAAATGACCCTAAAACTCTTTTTTCTTTACTTTTCATTTTTTTTTTGTTTTTTGTTTTTTGTTTTTTTGTTTTTTTTTTTTTTTGGTTTTGGAAAATATTTTTTTCTCTGTGTATCAATGGCTGTCCTGAAACTCAGTCTGTAGACCAGGCTGGCCTTGAACTCAGAATTCTACCTGCCTCTGACTCCCTTGTGTGCTTTTAAAGCATGGATCACCAATGCCTGGCAACACTAAAAATCTTATACCCAAAAAATATAACCCTAAAAATTTAAAAAATACGCAAGAACACGCAAAATAAATAAATAAATAAATAAAATTAAAATAAAAAATAAAAAATAACCTAAATAAAACGGTAAAATCTTATACCAATAAACTAAATCTTGATAAGAACTGAAAATCACTAAAACACCATAAAATCCTTTAAAAATATAGGAAAACTCTAAGCATACACTAAAATCCGGAAAACTAAAAATACCTCAAAAATGTTCTTCTAAAAACCCTACCAAGCCATTTTTAACAAACCCTTAAGTTCTATAAATAAATAAATAAATAAATAAATAAATAAATAAATAAATAAATAAACACAAGAACCCAAAACCCTAAAACACTTTGTTTGTTTGTTTGTTTGTTTGTTTGTTTGTTTGTGTTTTTGAGACTGGGTTTCTCTGTGAATCCCTGACTGTCCTGGAACTCACTCTGTAGACCAGGCTGGCCTCAAATTCAGAAATCCAAGACCTCTGGGTTTAAAGGCAAGGGCCACCACTTGCTGGCAATACCAAAACTCATAAACTCCAAAAATAAAACCCAAACAGTTTTTTTTTAATTCTTAAAAACACCAAATGCCTCCCCCCAAAAATGTATAAACCATAAAAAACCCGTAAAGCCTAAAAAACCCCAAAACCCTAAAACCCCCTAAAATCTTTGAAAAAAACACTACACATGCCCTAAAACCATGAAAACAGAAAAAATTCTAAAACACTCGTCTGAAAACCCTAAAAACCCTTTAAATATCACTAAATTTCTAAAAAAAAAAAAGTACACAACAATCCAAAAATGTCCTTAACATTTTTTTCTTTTTTTTTCTTTTCTTTTCTTTCTTTTTTCTTTTCTTTTCTTTTTTTTTTTTTTTTTTAGTTTTTTAGTTTTTGGAGACAGGGTTTCTCTGTGTATCTCTAGCTGTCCTGGAGCTCCCTCTGTAGACCATGCTGGCCTGGAACTCAAAAATCCACCTACCTCTGCTTCCCAATTGTTGGGACTAAAGGCATGGGCCACCATTGCCACGCATCCCTAAAACAATTGAACCCCAAATATATAACCCTAATTTTTAAAAAACAAATAAAAACAACAACAAACAAAATTCTAAGAAATACAGAATAGTGCTAAAAAAAGTTAAAATAAAACCTAAAAAAACCCCAAAACTCTAAAACACATTAAAATCCTTAAAAAAATAAAAATAAAAAAACAAGAAAAAAAACCTAAAAATACACTAGAATCCTTAAAACCAAAAAATAAAAATCTAAAACAATCTTCTAAAAACCCTTAAAAAATACTAAAATTCTAAAAAATAAAATAAAATACACAAGAACCCAAAAATGACCCTAAAACTCAGGGTTTTTTTCTTTTTCTTTTTTTTTTTTAAACTGGTTTTCTTTGTGTATCTCTGGCTGTCCTCGAACTCCCTCTCTAGACCAGGCTGACCTCAAACTCAAAAATCCACCTACCACTACATCCCAAGTGCTGGGATTTCAGTCATGGCAACCCTAAAACTCTTAAACCCCAAAAATATAACTTTAAAAAATTTTAAAAATACTCAAGGACACACACACAAAAACAAAATAACAAACTAAAAAAATAGAAAAATCCTAAAGAATATTCCTCAAGCCCCCCCCCAAAAAAAAACCAAAAAAAAAACCACTTTCAACCCTTTAAACAAACAAACAAACAAACAAACAAACAAAAAATACACAAGAACCCAAAAAATGACCCTAAAATTCTTTTTTTCTCCTTTTGTTTTTTGTTTTGTTTTGTTTTGTTTTGTTTTTGTTTGTTTGTTTGTTTAATTTTGGAGACTGGTTTTCTCTGTGTATCTCTGGCTGTCCTGGAACTCAGTCTGTAGACCAGGCTGTCCTGGAACTCAGAAATCCACCTGCTTCTGAATCCCTTGTGTGGGATTAAAGCATGGATCACCACTGCATGGTGAAAAATATAACCCTAAAAATTTTAAAAATACGCAAGAATTTGAAAAAAAAAAAACCCTAAATAAAAGAGTAAAATCCTAAAACAATAAACGAAAACCTGATAAGTACTGAAAATCACTAAAACACCCTAAAATACTTTAAAAATATACAAATACTATAAACATACACTAAAACCCTGAAAACCAAAAATACCTCAAAACGTTCTTCTAAAAACCCTACAAAGCCATTTTTAACAAACCCTTAAGTTCTATAAATAAATAAATGAATAAATAAATAAATAAATAAACAGAAGAACCCAAAACCCTAAAAAACCTTTCTTTGTTTGTTTGTTTTTTCGAGACTGGGTTTCTCTGCTTATCCCTGGCTGTCCTGGAACTCACTCTGTAGACCAGGCTGGCCTCAAATTCAGAAATCCACGACCTCTGGGTCCTTTCTTTTTTCTTTTCTTTTCTTTTCTTTTCTTTTCTTTTCTTTTCTTTTCTTTTCTTTTCTTTTCTTTTCTTTCTTTTTTTTCTTTTCTTTCTTTCTTTCTTTCTTTCTTTCTTTCTTTCTTTCTTTCTTTCTTTCTTTCTTTCTTTCTTTCTTTTTTTTTTTTTTTGAGTTTTTGGCGACTGGGTTTCTCTGTGTATCTCTAGCTGTCCTGGAGCTCCCTCTGTAGACCATGCTGGCCTTGTACTCAAATATCCACTTACCTCTGCCTTGCAATTTCTAGGACTAAAGGCAAGAGCCACCATTGCCAGGGAACCCTAAAACAATTGAACCCCAAATATAAAACCCTAATTTTTAATAAACAAATCAAGAACAACAACAACAAACACAATTCTAAGAAATACAGAGTAATGCTAAAAAAGTTAAATTTAAATAAAGCCTAAATAAAACCACTAAGCCCTAAAATGCGTTAAAATCCTTAAAAGAAAAAAAAATAAAATAATTAAAAAACCTAAAAATACACTAGAAGCCTGAAAAACAAAATATAAAAATCTAAAACGATCTTCTAAAAAGCCTACAGAACTCTTAAAAAACACTAAAATTCTAAAAAAATAAAATAAAATACAGAAGAATAAAAAAGTGACCCTAAAACTCTTTTTTCTTTTCTTTTTTTTTTTTCTTTTTTCTTTTTTGACTGGTTTTTTCTGGGTATCTGTGGCTGTCCTGGAACTCAGTCTGTAGACCGCTGTGCCCTTGAACTCAGAAATCTACCAGCCTCTGCCTACCTTGGGTGGGATTAAAGCATGGATCACCACTGCCTGGCAACACCAAAACTTTTATACCGAAAAAATATAACCCTAAAATGTTAAAAAAAAGAAAAAATACTCAAGAACACGTTAAAAAAAAACTAAAGATAACAGTAAAACACTTAAAAAATAAACTAAAGCCTAATACGAACTGAAAATCAATAAAAAAATTAAAAACCCTAAAATCTTTAATAAACCAAAAAATTTAAACATATATTAAAACACTTAAAAACAAAAATAGCTAAAGCACTCTTCTAAATACCCTACAAAACCCTTAACTAATAACACTAAAATTCTAAAACCATAAATAAATAAATAAGAACCCAAAAATGACCCTAAACTCTTTTTTTTGGGGGGGGGGGTTGGAGTTTTTGGAGACAGGGTTTCTCTGTGTAGCCCTGGCTGTCCTCGAACTCCCTCTGTAGACCAAACTGGCCTCAAACTCAAAAATCCATCTACCTCTGCCTCCCAATTGCTAGGATTAAAGGCATGGACCCCCACTGCCTGGCAGCCCTAAAACAATTAAACCACAAATATAAAACCCTAAAATTTTTAAAAAACAAGTCAAGAACAACAAAAAACCCTAATAAGTACTGTAAAATGCTAAAAATTTAAAATAAAATAAAGCCTAGATTAAACCCCAAAATACTAAAGTACTCTAAAATCCTTTAAAAATCAAGATAATACACTAAAAATACACTATAAGACTGAAATCCAAAAAAAAAAAACCAAAAAACCAAAAACCAAAAAACTACTATAAAATACTCTTCTAAAAACTCTACAAACCCTTTAAAAAAAAAAAAAACCCTTGAAATCTAAAAAAATACACAAGAAGCCAAAATCCTTTTAAAACTTTTCTGTCTGTCTGACTGTCTGTCTGTCTTTCTTATTTATTTATTTATTTATTTATTTATTTATTTATTTATTTATTTATTTATTTATATGAGTTTTTGGAGACAGGGTTTCTCTTTGTAGCCCTGGCTGTCCTGGAAATCCCTCTGTAGACCAGGCTGGCCTCGACCTCAAAAATCAACTACCTTTCTCTCCCAATTGCTGGGATTAAAGGCATGGACCACCACTACCTGGCAACACTAAAACTCATAATCCCAAAAAATATAATCATAAAAATTTCAAAAAATACTCAAGGACACACTAAAAACACCTAAATAAAACATTAAAATCCTGAAAAAATAAACTAAAGCCTAATAAGAACTGAAAATCACTAAAACACCTTAAAATCTTTAAAAGTTATAGGAAAGAACTGTAAACATACACTAAAACCTTGAAAATCAAAAATACCTCCAAAACATTCTTCTAAAAACCCTACAAACCCATTTTTATCAAACCCTTAAGTTCTAATATATATATATAAGAATCCAAAACCCTAAAACACTTTTTGTTCTTTTTTTTTTTTTTTGAGTTTGGAGACTGGGATTCTCTGTGTAGCCCTGGCTGTCCTGGAGCTCCCTCTGTAGACCATGCTGACCTTGAATTCTTAAATCTACCTACCTCTGCCGCCCAAGAGTAGGATTAAAGGCAAGGAACTGTGGGACCTTGCTTATCTGAAGGGACCAAATCTAGGGAAACAACTGTAGTGTTTTCTGCATCTACTCACGGCCCTAAGGGGCATTCCTTATCCGCAGAAGCCACAGTAGGAAAGGCCATGTCTGCAAAGCAGCCTGTGGGCACTTTGCCTCCCACTCCAGGACCTTTGGGGTCTACCCAAATCACTGCGGTGGTCTCAGAGTCTTTGTCATCTGATCAGAAGCCTCTGGGAATTTCTTTATCTTCACCAGGAACTCAAGGCTCTTCATCTTCCATAGAGGTCTTAGACATTCCCTTTCTGACCAAGGGTCTCTAAACCAGTCCACAAATAAGCAAGGGACTGTACAAACTGTGCCATCTTTACCAAAGACTGTGCAACATCCAACTTATTGCCAGAAAGCTAGGAGGTTTTCTCCCCTTTCTGAACATTCGGGACAAAGATCCCCAGCTTCCTCAAGGGACATTGGGCCGTTACTACCTAGCCAGAAATCTCAAAAATCTATTTCATATTCCCCAGCAGATGTAACTCACTCACCATCTGTTCTAGGTTCACAGGAGCATCCTCTATCTAGTAAAGACTCTCAAGGATATGCTCAAAAGTGTAAGGACCTTTCCACAGCTGCAAAGGGGACTTTGCCTGTGCAAAGTTCTTTGTCATCCACCCAAAGGAATCTAGAACCTTTGGCAAATTCCACAGAGATATTGGACATGGGACAATGTAAACACACAGAGACTATCTTGGGTCCTTTGCCTCAAGTGAGGGGGGATTCAGAATCTTCTACATCTGCTTTGCCTACTCTAGGTACTTGGCCACCATCACCTCGAGAACCTGGTAGACATTTATCTTTTACTCAAGGAGGTGCAGAAACTTTCCCATCTGGTCCCGGGAACCTAGCACATTTGCAATCAGCCCAGGGGCCTCTGACACTTTCCATCTCTGCCCAGGCAATGACCCATATCTGGGGATCTGCAGAAGGGGCTCTACTGCATTCAGCTCCTTCCACAGCAGTTTCAAAAATAAATGAATATTCTCCATCTACCCGAGGGACCTCAGAAACTTCCAGATGTTCTGGACTGTCAGAGACCATCCCGTGAGAAAGTGATCCTTTCTCAAATCTCTTTAACAAATCAAATGGCCTTGTGTTAAGAGCTGGTTGCCACCCCCCTTCCTCCTTATTCCCTTCCTAACACCTAAGGCTGTAAAGTTGAATAATGGTCCCCTCTTCCTTATCTCTTCCTGTGTTCCCATGACATCCAAGGACATGAGTTACGCCTGAGCCCAGCCTGACACCCAAGGCTGTCAAGGAGGATCTATGTTCCAGAGATAAGATGCAGAGTGCCCGCAAGTTTGGCGCCTGACCTCATCCCCCATGTCAGCAGATGTCCACTTCTTTGTTCTTTGTATAATTCCCCCTCGACCCCTCCCATTTTCTCCGCGATGTATGCTTTAAAAAGAAGGCACCTCAGCATAATAAACGAGACCTTGATAGGTACAATCTACTTGGTCTCCACCTCTCTTTCTTTTCCTCCCATTTCCTTCCAGGTTCGCGGTCCCCCTCGCACCCACGAATAACTGAATCCCGCTGGACGGGATAAGTGGCGCCCAACGTGAGGGCGAGGTCCAGATCGTAATTCCTAATCGGTGGAGGTTCCAGAGAAGTTCGTTGCGACCCCAACAATTCAGAAGCAGTGAAGGACCCCTTCCGCTGCTCACGGAAGAGCGAGAAGTCCTTGGTGAGTGAGTCATCTCCACTTCAGGTTATGGGAAATACGCTATCTAAAGAGGCAGCCTTCATCAAAGGCTTAAAGGTAGCTCTCAGAGAAAGAGGAGTACGAGTAAAAAAGAAAAATTAGATTAGACTTTTTATTTTCATAGACCAGGTATGTCCATGGTTTATTATAGATGAAGCAGAGATACATTGTAAAAAATGGTGAAAGATAGGTAGAGACTTAAATGATAAACTAGCTAATGAGGGTCCCGATGCAGTCCCTACAACTGTCTTTTCTTATTGAAGAGTAACTATCAAAGCAACCACTGTGCCTCCTCTCCCTTCTCTGGATGTATTCCCAGAAGAAGGAGATAAGGAAGTAGACTCTAAACATGAGAGAGAGAAAATAAGTTTTAGAAAAGCAGTTATCCCCTGTTTGAGACCTTTTAGCAAAAAAGAGAAAAAATGAAAATAAGCTATTTCACAGCTCTCCTGGAAACAGAAGGAAAACGGGAGACGTCCTGCTTCCTCTCTATCTCCTATGGAGATATTCTTAGCTCTGGTTAAGATATCTGTGTCCCTTTGAGACACCAAGTTCTATTCCCTGTCTGTCTATTGTCTGTTTTTGGTGCACCAAATTGTCCATATATTTGTCAATTCACGTTTGTTTTTGTTTGTTGTTTGAATGATTGTTGTTCTGTGTTTCATGTTAAAAAATATAAATGGTTAAACTTTATCTGCTGGCTGCACATCCTTTAATTTAGTTTAACTTGTTTAAAAAGCAATCTCAATTTACATAGCACAATCTGATAAGTTAGCTGCACTGTGGCTAAGAGCCAAGTACAGCTAAAAAAGCCCCGCTAAGGGCCAATTACAAGCTCTTAAAGGGGCAGGCAGCCTTTTGCTTGTAACAGAAAGTTAGCTTAAAATTGAGAACTCAGGGTTAGAGTCATTCTAAACAGTACTAACCCAGAAAAACAGGTCTTTAAAGATACTTCAAAATAGGGATAATCTTTGGGCCAGGACTCTGACAGAGTGTTCAGATTGAGAAAATGTTTGCGTTTAGGTTGATGCTGAGCTCAGAGGAGAGCAGCCTCAGCGCAGCTTGTGTGGCACTTTTTAGAGCCTTGTTACAGACCTAGCCAGATGTTGTTCTAAATAAAGTTTAAATTCAACGTTTATAAAAGGTCAATCAAGCTGTGGAATTTATCAAGACATTGTGATTTGACTTGCCTACTTTATATAAAGTTATAGTGTACAGAGTTTGCTTATATATATATAAGTGTCTTTTCCTTGTTCCAAACAGCCATTAATTTAGTTATTGCAAAATATTGATGTTTGATCTATTACATAACATCATATTAAGTAAATTGATAGTCATTGTCTTAAAATAAGTTAAACAATGTTTTTATGCATGCTCCTATATCTTCTATAAATTCATGCATGCATGCATCCCATTTACTGTGTTTAAAAAATAGCCTTTATATGAGAGAAAAGTATATGTGAACTAAATCACATACTTATCCTATTTCAGCACAGACAATTAAATTGTGTGCTAAAGATGGTGTTTAAAAATGTTGAACAATTAAACTTTAAGTTGTATATTAATACTCAATATTATATCTCAGAGCTTGCAATTGCTTATGCGACTTATAAGAAAAAATACTGTTCCTTTAAAAAGACTGTTTTTAGACAGTTAAGAAATTGTCTTGGGTTGCCTAGAAAAGGCCCCCAAGATTTGCTTTTATGTTGTAGAGGTTTACATAAAGCTTTAACTGTTAAAGATTACAGATAGCTCCTAAAAAAATTACAAACTCAAGATCCTTATAATTATTTGGGTTTTAGACTTACTGATCAAGCTGCTTTTCTCTAGAAGATAGTTATTCTCAAAGCAAACTTAAGGACTTTCTCTTATTTCTGATTATTAAATAAATAAATTATACACATGTGACTATAATAACTTTTCAAAAATTCTAGTTACAATCTCTCTTCAAGAGAAACAATTGAAAGTTTAACTAGTCACTGTCCATGTTATATTAAAACCAACTATAACAGTCCAGTATTTAAGTGGTTTTGTCAACAATTTTATAATTCTCAAAGACAAGGTATTATATAACTTTAAAAACTCTATCTTCTTTAAACAAAAAGGGGAGAAATTATACCCCCATACACATTATTTATACCCCCATACACATTATTTAAATCATACTTTTATTTTTAAGAATTTTAAAATCCAGTTACTTAAGAACACCCCATCCTTAGGGTCGGCTGCTATAGGCCCCAATCTCTTTTTACATTCCTCTTATCCTAAAAAAAACAAATATTCCACAAACTATTACCTTAGGTCCACCTGGGACTTCTATATTCCAGCCCACTTTACCTGCTGGATCTCCCTCCTCCACAGAATTAATTTTATCCTTAGTTAATGCATCAATTACTACTATACATGCAGCCAATGCTACTCAGTATGAAGAATGTTGGGTGTGCTTTTCTCCTCAACCTCCCTTTTACGAAGGGGTGGCAACATTTAGATTGGTTGTTGCAATTAATGATTCCAGCAAACTTGGATGGCACCCTGAGAGCCATGATGGACTCACTTTAAGTCAGGTATCTGGCATAGGCTTATGCCTTTTGGGGCCTTCCATGCTTCCTCCTCAGGCCTTATTAGAGGTTTGCAATCAGACTATTATAGTAGAGGCCACCTCTAGATATCTAGGAGCACCTAATGGTACTTATTTAGCATGTTCTACTGGACTTACTACCTATATAGTCACTCAGACATTTTTAGATGACAGAGATTATTGTGTTGTAGTTCAGCTTCTCCAGAAGCTGACAGTACACCATGCAGAAGACCTCCTCCAGCTCTGGAAGAGTGACACAGATCTACCCCGTGATAAGAGAGAGCCTATTTCTGCAGTAACCTTAGCAGTAATCCTAGGCTTAGGAGCTGCGGGCACAGGAACAGGTATTGCATCTTTGGTCACTTCCCAACAACAATATACTCAGCTCCACCTTGCTGTGAACAGAGATATTCAAGAGTTACAGAGAGGCTTAAAAAATCTAAAAGACTCCTTGGTCTCTCTGTCTGATGTAGTATTACAAAACAGGCGAGGTCTTGATTTAGTGTTCCTTAAAGAAGGAGGGTTATGTGCAGCCCTCAAAGAAGAATGTTGTTTTTACTCTGACAAGACCGGCTTAGTTCAAGATAGTATAGATAAAGTTAGAGCTAGTTTGGAAGAGCGAAAACGCAGCAGAGAGAAACAACAATATTGGTATAAAAATTGGTTAACTACTTCTCCCTGGGTCACTACCTTGCTTCCCACACTTTTGGGACCTTTCTTGGGTATTCTGCTGCTTTTGTCTTTTGCCCCCTGGGCCTTTAAAAAATTAACCAGTTTTGTTAAGTCACAGATTGAAGCTGCTCTAAGTAAGCCGGTTGCAGTCCACTACCATCAGCTGGATATCCAGGACTCAGACGAAGAAGATCCTCCTCCCACCGAGACAGAAACAGCGACTCGTCTCCAATTTTCCACCCTTGCTGCTAATGCAGAGTCCCCTTGTTTCCTTAGGTTTTGGAGACAATAGGGACAAAGAAGGGTGACCTCCAGCTCCTATTATAGCTTAAGAGCCACAAATTGTGGCGTTACAATTGACATAATTCTTGTAGAGACCTTACTGAGTCTGAGGTTGATAATTCTCCTACGAGAACTGCACAAAACTCAGAATTGTGCATGCTGGTTCGTTAAAAATACGAATCTGGTATGGGCCCAGCATGGGTGCAAACTAAGTATTGCAGGGGAAGGTCCATATAGACCGTTTCTGAGTTCCCTGAGAGACAAACCCAGTTTGGAAAGAGGTTGGTATCTAATTTCAGTTACAATTAATAATTTTTCTAAGGCTCTGCCTCGCCTCCCCAAAAGATACCAAGAGCCACAAGTGTGGGTCTGTGACAGCACCCACGGGAGGAATCTGGTCAATGTCCCCCCAGCCATGGTAATGCCCGCTCATCTAAAGATGAAGAGATTATTTGATCACCTCAGTTAAGTGTGGCCTTATTAAATTTAATTCAGAAGGGGGAGATGTCAGAGACCATCCCGTGAGAAAGTGATCCTTTCTCAAATCTCTTTAACAAATCAAATGGCCTTGTGCTAAGAGCTGGTTGCCACCCCCCTTCCTCCTTATTCCCTTCCTAACACCTAAGGCTGTAAAGTTGAATAATAGTCCCCTCTTCCTTATCTCTTCCTGAGTTCCCATGACATCCAAGGACATGAGCTATGCCTGAGCCCAGCCTGACACCCAAGGCTGTCAAGGAGGATCTATGTTCCAGAGATAAGATGCAGAGTGCCCACAAGTTTGGCGCCTGACCTCAGCCCCCATGTCAGCAGATGTCCACTTCTTTGTTCTTTGTATAATTCTCCCTCGACCCCTCCCATTTTCTCCGCGATGTATGCTTTAAAAAGAAGGCACCTCAGCATAATAAACGAGACCTTGATAGGTACAATCTACTTGGTCTCCGCCTCTCTTTCTTTTCCTCCCATTTCCTTCCAGGTTCGCGGTCCCCCTCGCACCCACGAAAAACTGAATCCCACGGGACAGGATACTGGAGTTTATCTGGATCTTACTACATCACTACAGGTGACACCACCATCTTTGAGATCTGAACAAGGAACTGTGGGACCTTGCTTATCTGAAGGGACCAAATCTAGGGAAACAACTGTAGTGTTTTCTTCATCTACTCAGAGTCCTAAGGGGCATTCCTTATCAGCACAAGCCACAGTAGGAAAGCCCATGTCTCCAAAGCAGACTGTGGGAACTTTGACTCCTACTCCAGGACATTTGGGGTCTACCCAAATCACTCTGGTGGTCTCAGAGTCTTTGTCATCTGCTCAGAAGCCTCTAGGAATTTCTTTATCTTCACCAGGAACTCTAGGCTCTTCATTCTCCATAGAGGCTTTTGGACATTCCCTTTCTGACCAAGGGTCTCTAAACCTGTCCACAACTAAACAAGGGACTGTAAAACTGTGCCATCTTTTCCAAAGACTGTGCTACATCCAACTTATTCCCAGGAAGCTATGAGCTTTTCTCCCCTTTCTGAACATTCTGGACAAAATTCCCCGGTTTCCTCAAGGGACATTGGGCCGTTACTACCTAGCCAGAAATCTCAAAATTCCATTTCATATTCACCAGCAGATGTAACACACTCACCATCTGTACTAGGTCCTCAGGAGCATCCTCTATCAAGTAAAGACTCTCAAGGATATGTGCTAACCTCTCAAAAGTCTAAGGACCTTTCCACAGCTGCAAAGGGGACTTTGCCTGTGCAAAGTTCTTTGTCATCCACCCGCAGTAATCTAGAACCTTCGGGAGATTCCACAGGGGTTTTTGACAAAGTTCAGAGCTGAGACAGAAGGAAGGACCATCCAGAGACTGCCCCACTTGGGGATCCATCACATAAACAACCACCAAACCCCGAGAATGTTGAAGATGCCAGCAAATTTTCCTACAGGACCCTGATACAACTGTGTCTTGGGAGAATTTGCCAATGCCTGGCAAATACAGAAGTGAATGCTCAGAGTCATCTATTGGATGGAGCAAAGGGCCCTTTGTGAAGGAACTAGAGAAAGTACCCAAGGAGCTAAAGGGACTTGCAATTGTATAGGAAGAACAATACACATGAAGTAACCATTACCCCCCACCCCAGTGCTTGTGTCTCCAGTTGCATATGTAGCAGTGGACTGCCTGGTAGGCCATCAATTTTAGGAGACGTCCTTGGTCTTGCGAAGATTATATGCCTCAGTACAGGGAGAATGCCAGGGTCTACAGCATGAGTGGGTGGGTTGGGGAGTAGGGCAGGGGGAGGGAACAGGGGACTGTCAGGATAGCATTTCAAATGTAAATAAAGAAAATAACTAATAAAAAAGAAAAATAATATCAACAGCAACAGAATTCTGTTTTCAGACCTCCAGTTTTTTTATATTTCAGGAGCTTTAGATCACATGAATTTGGGTGGAGATTTCATAGGGGAATTAATGTGGTCCTGGGCTCTCATGCTGGTGGGTGAAGCTTGGCTTTGTGCCGGCGTCTCAGAGATTTAGGGAAGATGGTTAGTGTAAGGAAAGCTTTCTTCTATGTGTCTGGAGTCGGATGAATGAGCAGAATAGGTTTTGAACTTCTTTATTCTTTCTTTTCCCATTTTTGGGCGTGGACTGTTTTGTTCCATTCCAAAAGCCTTTGAATTGTATTTTCTTGCATGTCTTAAAGTGAATTATTTGTTTCCTCTCTAAGGAAACCTTTTAGCCCGTGGTTTTCTGTATTTCTATAAAGGTGTTATTTTATCCTCATTAAGGTTATTTGTCATCTTCATGAGATGCAATTTTACCTCAAAATCTTGCTCTTCATGAGTGTTTAAATATTCAGGGTAGAAAAACTGGGTTTTGATAATGCCAAATTACATTGGCCTCTGTTGGTTATGTCCTTTTATTTTTCTTTCACCATCTGGTCATTTCTGCTGTTAACTTGTCTGGGTATCTGGGATTGGATCAGTACTCTTTGGATACAAATAGTGTAGTGTGACCTGGATTCCAGAGGGCCTCCTGGGAGTCAGGAAGTGCTGTATCTGGTTAGGGCATGCCTTCAGTGTCTTTGCTTGGTGCAACCATCATATATCCCACTGTCTCTGTTTTAGGCAGATCTAATAGAAGCCAGGTTGGCTTTGGGGTCTGGGGAAGGCATATTGATCTTCAATAGTTTCAGTTGGAGATGCAAACTGGAAAGACAATAGTATTCAGGAAGAGCTCGATAGATACCTCATGTGCTTATCTCAGTGGAGGTCCCAAATGATGTGGGTCTTCACCCAAAGGACTCACCTATGTTCCTAATTATGGAAGAGCTCCTGTCAGTCAGGTATGTTGGAAGGGTTGGGAGGTGCATCCTGCTTTCATAATATCAGACTAAAGAGGTCCTTCAGGTGTAAAATTTTTATATAATATTGAAATTCTGTTTTGGTATTCAATATTAGTATAGTTATGTATATGGACAATTAAGATTGGAAGGGAAATTGGAGCATTTACTATAAGGTAAGTTCTATGGATTAAGAGGTTTTTAGAGGACAGCTTGCAAGAATCACCATCAGCAATCCTGCATGGAAGTTGAGTATTTGTGAAATAATATGTCATGCCAATATGATGCATTGGGTTAAAAATCCTGAGTGTAAACAAGCTATAACATATCAAATTTAGTCTCATTAGAATACATTGAATTTTCTAAAAAAGTTACTTTAATTATAATAGACTGAGATGTTATTTGTAAGGAAGAAAATGAAATTATATTTGTTTATGCGTAGATGTATAATGGGCATCACATTGCCTTGCAAATATCTGTGGTTAATTAATAACATCTTTGCTATTGCATATATTTTCATGAAAGAGGATGTCTTTCCATCCATGTAGATCGATGAGTGCAGATACTCAAAAGTGCTTCAATGCCTTGTATAAATCGTACTTCTGTGCCATATCAAACCTTATTTCAAATGATTGAAGAATCACACCTCAGTATCTGATTAATGGGGAAAAACAGGATAAGAATGGTTTACTAATAAATGACAACAAAATTTAATGAAAATACACCAGAAACACTTCTAAGATTATTCTCTGACATGAAAATAGGATAGAGGCCATCACATGTTCCACAGAGCATGACATGGAATCAGATATCTGATTTCAACAAGAAATAAAGGGACAAGCAACTGGAATGAAGCTATGGAAAATTATCTGTGAAACATAGAAAACAACTTTGTTTTATAAACCCATAAAGTACTGTAGTGGATAGCTTAAGATTGGCAACCAACAGAACAACTTAAAGAAAAATAGAAACCAAAGAGGCCCTTGATAGTCAGGAAGGACACGATGATGTGTGCTCTGCCTTCTTTCCTCCAAATTAAGTACATAACATGAGCTTTAGGCAAAAAGAAAAGAGATTTTAAGAAATACTATTTTTGTTCCAAGCAACATGGAGGATGTCTCTGCAGAAAAGCACATGGAGCCTCACCTCTAAATCTGGGCAAATACAAGTTCAAGACTATTAAAGACCTAAATATTTGACCTGTAGCCTTGTTTTAATGACTATGGTATGGATCCCAGTCCATTGCTCATGTTCAGGATGGCATTTCAATAGCAGTCACGGTAGAGTGAAGAGTCAGCCTCCATGCACATTCCCAGTTAATTTGACATGGTATTAGCACCAGGTATATATAGAATATGACAATAGGACTCTTAATTTACCCAGTATACAGGTCTACAGTCTACCTTATATTAATAGTAATTTTTTCAATTTAGTTTCAAATTTTAGGTAAGTCATTAACTTTATTTCCTTTGTCAATGTCATTAGTTTGACATATTTAGCTGTATACACAAACAGTGGGTTCTTTCTCTTCCTCACCATGTAACTTTAAGAACCCCTGAAAAGGAATTATTATATCAATCACTATTTTAATACATTGAAATGTGTCGCAGTTTAGTATAGTTTTAATGCAATTATACTACATTTCATAATGCTGGACAATGTGAAAGTCTGGATTCTCTCTTTTGAGTGTTTGTTGATAATATATGTTGGAAGATATCTTTTCATCTGCCTTGAATTCACAATCCCCACTTTTGTCAAGAACTCAATATGAAGAGACTGCATCACTGCCTATATTCAATTATCTGCCAAAGCCTCATTATGATCATGAATCTAAATGCCTCCATAAAGGTGATACCTAATTCTGGTTTCCAATAGATGAGCATGCATTGTTTCATGGAAATATGTGTGTATGTGTTCGTCTACTATACCTGGTTATATGTATAATATTACTTATATACTTGTGAATATACATATACTTTGCTTTATGAAATGGTATTTAAATGAGTCTCATCCTGCAATTCTGAATTTGATACTGAATGTGGAAAAAGAATGCTAGTCTCATATTCTGTTACCAGAATAATCTTTTTATCCAATTACACAAATGCTCAGGCACAGGTTAGGATTATTATCACTATCAGATACAAGGTCAATATTTCTATTAACTACTCAATAAATTTAACATTATTTAGTAGTTAATATTTATTCACAATTCCTTTCCATTCATCCTATGTCATGTTCCATGGATTCATAGGTAAAATTCTGGCCTTAATCTCTACATCTGAGGTCTGAAAAGATAAGTCTACAAGAATCATTGTACTTCTTGTGGAAAAGAACCTGTTCTCCATGTGGCTATTAGGTCTGAGTTCCAAAGTGTGAGATGTTATCATTTGTGGATGCAGAAAATGTGGGAAAAAAGTGTTAAAATCATTTACCTTTTAGCGAATCAATGCGGTTGCAACTTTTTTCTTTCATAAACCAAGGTTTCTTGTGCTTTTATGTTTTTGCCTCTCATCCCATCCCCTATTCAATTTTCATGTCTTTGGGAATAAAGGAATATATTTTTCAATTGGTAGCCACAGTACACTGTGCACTCTGATTGTGATGGTTGCTTCACATTATTATCCTTCTCTGTTAGGTGAGTAGGAATTTTATTTCTGATGTATTCTGAATTTTCCCATACCTATTTGCAAAAATTGTGGAAATTCTCATTGAGGACAATTGTTTAAGCTAAAATAAGTTTTAAAAATACAAATATATGAACTGTGTCAATATACTTTTGGGATTAGAAAGAAAAACTTAGCGCTGAACTCTTTATTGAAAATTACAAATTTTAGCAAAAGACCATCTTTGGTGTCGTTACTTCTGATGAGAGGTAATAGAGAATAATAACTGATGAACTGCCAGCTGTGCTGGGGCAGAGAAGATCTCTGTGCTCGGACATCACATAAAGGATCTCAAATTATTAGGAAGACTGAGGTATTAAAAGAAAACTCATAAAATTTTTACAAGATAGAAATAGTAAGAACACACTAAAAAGTGATGTTAACTTGATGTGTACAAGACAAGATAATATTCTGGCCATATGGTATATTCTATCGTTGTGTATATCTTGAAATGGATAAATATAATGAAATAAAATGGATCTTAAAATGAGTAGCCTGATTGGTGATATAACAGTTGAACGTATTAAAAGCATCATCTATAAACATAGAAAACAAATACAAAGCATGTTCTAAAATATTATTCATAATTTTCTTCCTGTGAATAAAATTAGTATTTTCTTAATGTTTAAGTTCAAAGACTTTTTGTTATTTGGAAATATGTAAAATATTCTTATTGATAAAATATTTTCTCTACTAGAAATAAATACTCATAATCTTCATTAGGTAAGCTGATTTTTAGTCAATATACACAACTATATAATGTGTTTTGAATACTCTCATACTGTCAGGTTGTATCTAATAAGGGCTTTTGAAAATATTTCTTAATGATTCAATATATAAAATTTTATGTTCCTTCATTATACTTAATTCCTAAAGACTATTTTGTATGTTTTGTAATAATTTAGTAGTGAACATTAGACATAGTATCCTCACCTATGGATATTATTAAATATGCATTAATGATATTTTTAGGGTATAAAAGGATAGGAATAAAAAAGTTGAACAAAACTTAGATATATTAGTTGATTCTCAAAGTATTCAATAATATTAAGAAGTTTAATGTTTAAATTGCATTTAAATAAAAATTATAAAGAGAATCTGTTAGGTATTTCATATGTAGTGGAAGTCATGCTCTTTTATATATCTGTGGAATTACAACTCCAAGGTTATTGTATGGCAGTCTTAAACAATAGGACTGTAATTTAGTTCAAGGATGGCATTCAGAGATAAAACAATGTTTATTTATTTTCATGAATACAAAATGTATCATATCATAGTGCCCAATGTGTATGAATTCTTAGATTTTATTCGGCTCTAAAGATCCCTAATATATGAGGCTTATTTCAAGACATTTAGACAGAAATTTAGCATATCTCATATTACAAACTTTACTGCAGTTGAAATTTTATATTTCAAACATCTCCCTTACTTTAATAACAAGTAAGTAAAGTAATAATAGCAAGCCCTTCTTGGCATCTGCAGTAGTGTCTGGGTGACTATATATGGGATGGCTCCCCAGGTGGGTCAGTCTCTGGATGGCCTTTCCATCACTCTCTGCTCCACACTTTGCCTCCATATTTGTTCCTGTGAATATTTTGTCCCCCTTTCCAAGAAGGAAATTCTGGAGGGCACTGGAATCCATGCTAAATTTCTTTTTGATACACTTGGATGGGAGGTGCCAAAGACGTGGAGGGTTTGGACAAGGGAAAAAGAGAAAAGATGCAGGTTTTAGAATTATGAATGTTGGTGTTGGAAGGACAAGTGTGGATGGGTTTGAGTCTTTGGGCAGGAGACCAGCCAGGAAACTACTGGAGGAGATGGTCATTTTTGACTCCATCTCAGCTTTCTATGAACACTCTCTGGGTAAGTGTGTGTTCAGTCACTAATTTCCATGCGTGGCTGGGGGCACAGAGATGTTGCCACCAGCACGAGGAAGTTGCCTGACTTGTCCAAAGTTAGCAGGCTACTCAATGATCAAGTTGAGCTTTCAACCACCATTTACTGCCATTCTCCGGAACTTAGACGTACAGTTAAGTTGGCTTTCTTCTCTCAGTGAATGATAGGGCTGTCAGTTCCTCCCTGAAGTTGAAGGCAGTAGGGTACAGAAAGAGAGAATTGGACTCTTAGTGGGCAATGGAGAACTGAAGCATTTGTTTAAACATGTCGAGTCCCACCTGTGCTTGACATCATGTGCATAAAAGCCTTCCACACACACACATACACACACATTCTCTGAGGAATTCTTCTGCAGGTCTCATCATCTTAACTCAGAGTCAGTTCCTGTTCAAATTGGGGGCGATGGTGAGAGAACAGTGAGTTGCTTCCTCTAAGCCATACAATCCCATCTGCTGAGTATCCAGCACGTGCTATTGCTCAACCTCCCAGAAGATGCTAGGTACGACTTTGATATTGAGGTACTTGCTCTGAAGGCCAGTGTCCATAAGCTCCGTGATAACTATGTGGATGAGAAAGGGAGACAAACTCCTGTGCAAGAAATCACAAATCTCTTGCCTTAAAGCCACACCCATTCATCTTCTCCTAGTGCTGGAGTCCAGAAGTCTGAGCTGGCTTTGATGAACTCTCAGGGTCTCTAAAAAGCAATTCAACGTGTCCTGAGAGAGGCTGCTCATAACAAATACTGTACTGGCTGGTTTTGTGTGTCAACTTGACACAGGCTGGAGTTATCACAGAGAAAGGGGCTTCAGTTGTGGAAGGGACTCCATGAGATCCAGTTGCAAGGCATTTTCTCAATTAGTGATCAGGTGGGGAGGGCCCATTGTGGGTGGTGCCATCCCTGGGCTGGTAGTCTTGGGTTCTACAAGAAAGCAATCTGAGTAATACAGTAAGTAACTTCCCTCTGTCTGTGGCCTCTGCATCAGCTCCTGCTTCCTGACCTGCTTGATTTCCTGTCCTGACTTCCTTTGGCGATTGTCTTTGTCAAGGTTTCTATTCCTGCATAAACATCATGACCAAAAAGCAAGTTGGGGAGGAAAGGGTTTATTCGGCTTACACTTCCATAACTGCTGTTCATCACAAAATTAAGTCAGGTCTGGAACTCAAGCAGGTCAGAAAGCAGGAGCTGGTGCAGAGGCCATGGAGGGCTGTTCTTTACTGGCTTGCTTCCCCTGGCTTGTTCAGCCTGCTCTCTTATAGAACCAAGATTACCATCCAGAGATGGTCCCACCCACAATGGGCTTTCCCCCCTTGATCACTAATTGAGAAAATGCCTTACAGCTGGATCTCATGAAGGCATTTCCTTAACTGAAGCTCATTTCTCTGTGATAACTCCAGCTGTGTCAAGTTGACCCAAAACTAGCCAGTACAATTGACCCCTTGTCAACTTGACACACAAAGACATCACTAGTAAGCCTCAACGCTTACATTCTTACTCATCCCCAAGATCTAAATAACTTAAAAGTCCCACAGTCTTTACATATTCTTAAAATTTCAATCTCTTTAAAATATCCATCTTTTTTAAAATTCAAAGTCTTTTTACAATTAAAAGTCTCTTAACTGTGGGCTCCACTAAAAGAGTTTCTTCCTTCAAGAGGGAAAATATCAGGGCACAGTCACAATCAAAAGCAAAAATCAATCTCCAACCGTCCAATGTATGGGATCCAACTCACGATCTTCTGGGCTCCTCCAAGGGCTTGGGTCACTTCTCCAGCCCTGTCCATTGTAGCACATGTGTCGTCCTCTAGGCTCCAGATGCCTGTACTCCACTGCTGCTGCTGCTCTTGGTGGTCATCTCATGGTAGTGGCATCTCCAAAACACTGCGAGACCCCTTCAGTCCTGGGCCTTCAATTGCAACTGAGGCTGCACCTTCACCAATGACCTTCCATGCCCTCTCACAGTGCCGAGCCTCAGCTGCTCTGCATGACCCCTTCATGCCTTCAAAACCAGTATCACCTGGGTGACCCTTACATATTACCAAGTCCCACTGCAGCAGGAGTACAACCTTGGCTATCTCTGGAACACAGCCTCTTTGTGCTTTCAGAAAACACTTCCCAGAAGATGTCACCTCAATGATGCTGGTCTCTTCTTAATCACCACTAATTTCTTAGCTCCAGCTAACCAGCATCAATAGTCCCAGTAATGCAAAGTTTTTGCTTTAGTAGTTCTGGTATCTTATTAATCACAGCTGATTCTTCAGCCCCAGCTAACCAGAACTACAGAATCTTCACAATCAAAACAGCAATGGCCCTGAAAAGAGTCTTTAATTTTCCCTCTGAAATTTCACAAGCCAGGCCTCCATCTTTTGAACTGTTCTCAACATTATCTTCCAAGCTCCTACAAAACATCTGAGAAAGCTCTTAACAATGAATGGATATTCTAGCCCAACGTTCCATAGTCCTTCCACAGTCCTCCCCCAAACATGGTCAGGTTGTCACAGGAATACCCCACTCTGCTGGTACCAATTTGTCTTAGTCAGGGTTTCTATTGCTGCACAAACATCATGACCAAGAAACAAATTGGGGAGGAAAGGGTTTATTCGGCTTACACTTCCATACTGCTGTTCATCACCAAGGAAGTCAGGACTGGAACTCAGTAGGTAGGAAAGCAGGAGCTGGTGCAGAGGCCATGGAGGGATGTTCTTTACTGGCTTGACTCCCCTGGCTTGCTCAGCCTGCTCTCTTCTAGAACCAAGATTACCACCCAGAGATGGTCCCACCCACAATAAGCTTCCCCCCACTTAATCACTAATTGAGAAAATGCCTTAAGTTGGATCTCATGGAGGCATTTCCTCAACTGAAGCTCCTTTCTCTGTGATAACTCCAGCTGTGTCAAGTTGACACAAAACTAGCCAGTATAGTGATGAACAGCAATGTGGAAGTGTAAGCTGAATAAACCCTTTCCTCTACAACTTGCTTCTTGGTTGTGACATGTTGTCCAGGAATAGAAAGCCTGACTAAGACAAGTACTGTCTCCTATCATAACTGTAGATTATATATAGCAATACATGTTTTAAGAATAATTTATACCCCTTGTCTTGATACCAACATCTGACACTTTAGCTATGGTGATTTGAGAAGAACATTTTGCTGTTGCGTGTATCTGATGCAACTAAATCTCACTATTTAATCCAAAAGCGATCATTTTTTTCTCCTACTAGCTGACTATCTTGACCCTGACACTTGCACATGATGCTCTTGAACATGTTCGGTTTGCCTAAGCCGGTGTTTTGAAAGTAGGAATACCCAAATTGAGTGTCTAGCTCTTCCATGTACAAAATGATCTTTTTTTTATGCCTCCATTTGTTCCTCAAAATATTGTCTAGGGGCCATGCTCAACTCCTTAACTGTATTTATTTATAAAATGCTTGCTCAGCAGAAGCCTGGTAAATGACATATAGCTTCTTTAAAGTTTTTTTACAGCTTTTAAATTAGTATATACTAAGTATATATATATATACATCTATCTATCTAATAATAGACTATACCATTTTCACATTAGTCATTGCTTGTCCCTCCCTTTTTAACTATAATTAGGAGGGGGTACATAGCTTTGTTGTTGTTGTTATTATTGTGTGTGTGTGTGCGCGTGTGTGCATATGCACATGTGCCACAGTGTGCATGTGAGGTAAAGGGACAATTTTTGAGAATTGATTGTCACTTTGACCTTGTTGAATCAAGGTCTCTCTTGTTTGTCCTATTATCTAGTTAGTATGTTTTAGGCATACTAAATAAATAATAATCAAGGTTCCAGTTAATTTTTTCTCTACTACCCATGCCATGGTAGGAGTGCTGGGATTACTGGTGAACATCACTGTACTGGCTTTTATACATGGATTCTGAGAATTGAATTTAGGCCCTCAAGCTTGTATAGTGAGTGTTTTCACCACCAGCCCAGCCATTTCCCTGGATACCATTCTTGATCTCCTTTTCCTAAATCATCGTTCTTCTGAGACATTCACATGGGGACTGAAACCTCATTGTGAAATGTCTGTGGGAGCCCTGCTCTTCCTTCCCATCAGTTCATTTGGTACCTGGTCCAGTATAGAAATCTGTATTATAGCTATAATCTTTAAAGAGGAACAAGAACCGTCCATTAAGTCTCAGGTTTTCATTCACATTTATATGAGGTAAATATTGTCCTTTCTATTTTACAAGTTGGGTACGTAAAATTCCGGAAGCAAATCAACTTGTTCAAGGTCTCACTGGAATTTTAACCTTCTCCACTAAACTAAGTGCTATTTCTACGATACTGCAGCTGAGAGATACGAGGAGAGTAAGCCCTAAAGAATGAGCAGCTGATGTCTCAGACAGAAGGAATGACTTAATTTTTTTTTTTTGTAGAAAAAAATAAAACTTTATTAAAATAATGAAAACCACGATGAAGCATTACAAGTCAGGATGTGACCAAGTCGGAAATGAAGTGGATAAAAATCAGGTCATAGATTTAGAGTACTAAATGGATTGGCTGTGTCAGAGAGTAAGTCTACTGAACGGTGAGCTGTGTTCGGAGCGTTCCTAGTCCAGCTTGCTAACCTGAAGTAAAGTCTGAGTTCTAGGCAGTGCTTGAGTGCTCTGCAGAAAGAAAGAATGCAGTTCAAACTGAAGGAACGGAGCACAGGCTTTCCCGTGCCCAGAAAGGGTTGTGCAGCTAGGGAGCTGCACTGCTAGCATGCACAAGGGCAGAAGTTTGACCCCGAGATCTCCAAGTCAATGTGTTGTGGTGGCCTGTGCCATACATGGGCAGTTTAACCCTCAGTTGGCATAAGGGACCCTGTCCAAAAGGGGAGGAGGGTGTCTATATGATATCCAAGTTCCTCTGGCTGATTGAATTCTAAGAGTCGGTCGTTTCTCAAATGGAACACTTCTCCTAAAGGGCAAGGTAGAAGGGTCCACATCTATGAAAGGTTTCAACAGTCCAAGTTCCCGAGTGAGGCTTCCCAGGTTTTCTTCACAGTCACTTCCTGTGTCGTTGACTGGAGAGACGCTGGGCTCTGAAGTTGAGTTCCTGCGGAGTCTGGAGATGGTTTGTTGCTCACTGGTCTCAAAGCCTGCCTTCTGTCCTCTCTGGCCTGCTGTGCTCAGCCCAGGATGCTTCTCGCATCCACGGAAGGGTTGGGAAATGCCAAGTCGCCTGGTCTCTGAGCCAGCTGGCTGGCCTGGATCTTGGAGGTGGGCACGGGTCTAGGGTCAGAAGTGAAGGAATAGCCTTGGGGCCAGGTGTATCTGGGCAGGCTGGCCTGCGCAGTCAAGTTGGAATTAACTGTGTGAAGCGCCCAGTGCAGTGCAGCTCCTGCATGGGACAGTTGCCAAGTGAGCCAGGCCCGCTGCGAGGCACTGGGCTCCGTGCTGCTTGAGGGCACACACAGGAAGGCACCTCTGGGGGCTTGCAGATCGTCCAGGGTCACCTGCAAGGCATCCACATTGGTGAAGACTCTGGACATGAGCAGCGAGAATGTTGGTAATGAGGTGGCTTCTTCTGGAGGAGAAGTCTGTCTGCGCCTCTTGGCAGAGTTGTATGGGGCACCTTGCCTGTCTCCAGAGCGACTGCGCTTCAGAGTCCTCACAGAAGATCTTGGCAGGGACCTTCGGTCCTTTACATGCAGTTTTGTGTGCGAGGAATCTCTTTTGTGGGTGGACCCCGGCTTGTCCCTTCCTCTCTTTATGGAGCGAGATGGTCTGTTCTTCCTCTTCTCCTCCAGCTTGCTGCTTCTCTTGTGGGATCCGCAGGAGGAGACAGCCCAGCTTTGCCCAGATCGCTTCTGGCTGGGGACCTTAGCCTCTCGACTTGGCCAGATGTTCACTTTGCCCATGGGAGAGGACTTGGAACTTCTGCCATTGTTACCCCGACTCTCAGAGGGCTGTTTGTCTCCTGCCTTCTTGTCTAGGGGCTGCTTTCTCTTGGAAGGAGCCAGGATGGACACCTCTAAATTCATATGTTCAGGCTTCTCGACTAGCGTTTCTCTCAGGTCTGCTCCCAGGGCCATGTCTCTGGCTCTGTCCTTGGGTGGAGCTCACTGGCAAATGGTACTGATAAGAGAGATGACTGGCTTTAAATAAAGCCCTGGAAGCCCCTCCCCCTTCCTGCAGAGCTCTCCCAGAATCTTTTGCCACCCCCTCAACAGGACATACCCTTGAGAAAAGCAAAAATCAATCTCCAACCGTCCAATGTATGGGATCCAACTCATGATCTTCTGGGCTTCTCCAAGGGCTTGGGTCACTTCTCCAGCCCTGTCCATTGTAGCACACGTGTCGTCCTCTAGGCTCCAGATGCCTGTACTCCACTGCTGCTGTTACTCTTGGTGGTCATCTCATGGTACTGGCATCTCCAAAACTCAGCGTGACCCCCTTCAGTCCTGGGCCTACAATTGCAACTGAGGCTGCACCTTCACCAATGACCTTCTATGCCCTCTCAATGTTCCGAGCCTCAGCTGCTCTGCATGACCCCTTCATGCCTTCAAAATCAGTACCACCTGGGTGACCCTTACATATTACCAAGTCCCGCTGCAGCAGGAGTACAACCTTGGCTATTTCTGGAACACAGCCTCTTTGTGATTTCAGAAAACACTTCCCAGAAGATGTCACCTCAACGATGCTGGTCTCTTTTTAATCACGGCTAATTTCTTAGCTCCAGCTAACCAGAATCAATAGTCCCAGTAATGCAAAGTTTTTGCTTTAGTAGTTCTGGTATCTTGTTAATCACAGCTGATTCTTCAGTCCCAGCTAACCAGAACTACAAAATCTTCACAATAAAAACAGCAATGGCCCTGAAGTGAGTCTTTAATTTTCCCCCTGAAATTTCACAAACCAGGCCTCCATCTTCTGCACTGTTCTCAACATTATCTTCCAAGCTCCTACACAACATCTGACAGAGCTCTTAACAACGAATGGATCTTCAAGCCCAAAGTTCCAAAGTCCTTCCACAGTCCTCCCCAAAACATGGTCAGGTTGTCACAGGAATACCCCACTCCTGGTACCAATTTGTCTTAGTCAGGTTTTCTATTCCTGCACAAACATCATGACCAAGAAGCAAGTTGGGGAGGAAAGGGTTTATTCGGCTTACACTTCCATACTGCTGTTCATCACCAAAGGAAGTCAGGACTGGAACTCAGACAGGTCAGGGAGCAGGAGCTGATGCAGAGGCCATGGAGGGATGTTCTTTACTGGCTTGCCTCCCCTGGCTTGCTCAGCCTGCTCTCTTATAGAACCCAAGACTACCAGCCCAGGGATGGTCCCACCCACAAGGGGCCTTTCCCCCTTGATCACTAATTGAGAAAAATGCCTTACAGTTGGATCTCATGGAGGCATTTCCTCAACTGAAGCTCCTTTCTCTGTGATAACTCCAGCTGTGTCAAGTTGACACACAAAACCAGCCAGTACATCCTCCAAACACGTTTAATCCATGTACAGCATTGTCTTTGTGTGTCACAAAACAACTGGTTTGGGCATTATCCCTGTCTCCTCTGCCTGTCTCTGGATCCTGCTCACCCTGACAGGACTGTGTTGTCCAGACTCACTTGAAGATGGTGAAGAGAATGATTCTATTACTGCAGTTACTTAATGGGCCAGGGTAAGTTCATACCCCAAACGGGAATCCCTCTTCTCAGAGGAGAAGAAGTGGGTAAATGAGGAGTGAGGCTGTTTGAAGGGAGACTAGGTAGATAGAAGGAACTACCACTACACAAGAGATATAAAGTGAATATGTAAATGAATATATGAAGGAAGAAGCAAATAAATCAATGAAAATGGCTATGTTTTCTTTTGGTTGAGGACTGGAGTTCTATATCTAGTTATCATATCAGGCAATTTATACACATTTTTAAATTTTTTATATAATCTTTCTTATACTACAGTCGTTATCACCCTGGTGGTCTACCCTATCACTGTTCATATCCCATATGTCCTCCCCCTATCTCTGAGGGTTTCTCCCCACATTGGACCCCTCTAGTCCTCTTTGTTCTCTGGGCCTCAAGTCTCTGGAGGGTTTTGGTTCATGTTCTCTAACTGAACACAGACCCCACACTCCTCTGCTGTATATGTGTTGGTAGTCTCATATCAGCTGATGTATACTGCATGGATTGTGGCCAATGTCTAAAAGATCTCAGGGTCCAGGGTAATTGAGACTTCTTGCTGGTACTCATACAGGGTTGCCCTCCTGCTCAGCTTCCTCCAGTTTTTTCATAATGCAACCAAGGGGGTCAGTAGCTTCTTTCCATTGGTTGGGTGTAAATATCTGCATCTAACTCTTTCAGCTGCATGTTGGGTCTTTAGGAGGGCAGTGATGGGAGAACACCATGGCTTCTGTAATAGGCTCAGGCTTTGGGTCTCCCCTTGAGTTGGACACCACTTTGAGCCTGTGGTGGGACCTCCTTTTCCTCAGTCTTCTCTGAATTTTTTTCACTGCAGGAACAATTATGGGTTAGAGTTTGGACTGTAGAATGGAAACCCCATCTAAAATTTGATGCCCTATCTTTCTCCAGGAAGTGGGCTCTACTAGGGCCCTCTACGTACTGCACAGCATTTCTTTGTCACTCCCTTTGAGTCATGAGAGTCTCTCATCTCCCTGTTCTCGCGTACCATTTGCAGGGTCTCCCACCCTCCTACCTCAAAGTTTGCCTGCTTCCATTCTTTCTGCTGGCCCTCAGGGCTTCAATCCTTTCCCTCCACCCAATACCTTATCATGTTCTCCTCTCCATCTCCCTGTCCCATTTCCCAACCAGTTCCTTCCATCCCTGCCTCCCTCCCATGTGATTTCTTTCTTCTTCTTCCCAAGTTGGATGGAGGCATTCTAACTTGGGACCTCCATCTTTTTAAACTTTTTGAGTTTTATGGACTGTTTCATGGGTGCTGTGTACTTTTTTGGCTAACATCAACTTATTACTGAGTACATGCCATGCATGTCCTTTTGGGTCTGAGTTACCTCACTCCGGATAATATTTTCTAGTTCCATCCATTTTATTGCAAAACTCAGGATGTCCTTTCTCTCTCGCTCTCTCTCTCTCTCTCTCTCTCTATCTCTCTCTCTCTCTCTCTCTCTCTCTCTTTCTCTCTGTCTCCCCTCTGCCTGCCCCTTACCCTCTCCCTTTCCTTCTCCCTCTCCTTTTATCTCCTTTCTTCCTTTGTTTATTTATTTATCATTGGGTATATTATTTATTTCTTTGTATTTCTTTTTAAATTTAATTTTATTTTTCATTTATATTTTACACTACATATTCCATTCATCACAGTCCCATCCACCCTCTAACTGCTCCATATTCCATGCCTTCACACCATCTCCATGTGGATACATCCACACCGACTTCACCTGTCCTCTATATGCCCTGGGCCCTCCAGTCCCTTGAGGATTATGTGCAATATCTCTGAATGAACACAGACCTGGAAGTCTTCTACTGTATGTGTGTTGGGGGCCTCATATCAGTGGGTGTGAAGTGCCTGGGGTGGCCCAGTGTTAAAGAGATCTTGGGGTCCAGATTACCTGAGACTGTTGGTCCTCATACAGGATGGCCCTTTTCAGCAGCTTCATTCAGCTTCCCTCATTCAACAACAGGTGTCAGCTGTTTCTGTCCATTGGTTGGGTGCAAATATCTGCACCTGACCTTTTCAGCTGTTGCTGGGTCTTGTGGAGGGCAGTCATGATAGGCCCCTTTTTGTGAGCGTTCTACAACCTCAGTAATAGTGTCAGGCCTTGGGCCCTCCCACTGAGGTGGAACCCACTTTGGCCTGCCACTGGACCTTCCTTTCCTCAGGCTCATCTCCATTTATATCCCTATACTTCTTTAAGACAGAAACAATATAGGTCAGAATTGTGTCTGTGGGGTGGCAAACCCATCACATACTTGATAATCTTGCTGATGGTGGGTTCAAAAGTCCCTCTCCTTACTGTCATGTATTTCATATAATGTCCCTTCCTTTAAGTCCTGGGATTCTCTCACCTTCCAGGTCTCTGGTGCACCCTGGGTTTCCCAAAACCTCCTCTCTCCTGAGGTTGCTTGTTTACATTCTTTCTGCTGGCCCTCAGGGTTTCAGTCCTTTTCCCTCAGCCAATACCAGACCCTGATCCCCTCTTCCCCCAATTTCCCCCACCCTGTCCACTTTCCTTCCAAGGTCTATCCATTGCTCCTCATTGTGTCTTTTCACATAAATGTAAAGAGCCTTATATTGTAGGCACAATTTGATATGCATAGTCCCTTTAATAAAATATTTCTTTTTTGTAATGTTATCTGACACTCTTAACATCTGCCCAGTACATTTTAAAGCTATTCCAAAGTACAGTTCTTCTGTGCTGTCATTGTACTTCATACTGCTAATATTCAAGGTTGTTTCTCTTTTCAAATGAGTGCCTTCTATTGCATCAGGAATCGATGATATTCTAAATCTCAACAGAAACAATTTACCATTTTGTTGATATTTTATATTCCGTTGCTGAAAAAAAAAAAAAAAACACATAGCAATCAAAAGAAGCTTGTGAGGAAAGTGTTTATTTCCTTATGTACCTTGGTCACAGTATATTGAATGAAGCCAAGGCCTGAAATTGGATGCTGCAACTCCATGAAAGCATGAGGGAAAATGTCGATTACTAGCGTTACAACCATGTTGTCTTCAGACCTTTATCTTATAACTCCAAAAACATCTTGCCAAGAGATGGTAGTGTTCACAGTCAGTATGGTCACCTTATATTAATCATTAATTAAGTTCATGGTTTACATACAAAACTGCAGGTCAGGATGATGGTAGCGTTTCCACAATTGAGATTCCTGGTTCTCAATATCTTCAAAATTGTGTCCTTATGAATGAGACCATGTTTGTAAGTTCAAATTTGTATATTATTTAAATTTTTATAAGATTAAGTACTACTTTTATTAAGACAAAGATAAAATATGTTGAGTATCATCTAACATTTTCATATTATGAATATTTTAATAATGAAATTTATCTTTGTACTTATGTATAAAATTTGAATCTGGTTTAATTAAAATAACATAACACTTTGGGACAAAGATACACATTAGCAACCCTGCACTAGAAGCCAAGATTGAGAAAACCTCCACAACCACCATGACCCTCCCCCTGGTGCTGTGGTAGACAGCGAGGAAGGTAATCCAGACACTGCAGAACACCAGCATGCTGAAAGTTAGGAACTTGGCTTCATTGAATGTGTCAGGAAGGTTCCTAGCCAAGAAAGCCAAAGTGAAGCTCCCGAGAGCTAAGGAGCCCAAATATCCCAGGACAATGTGGAAGGCAATGACAGAGCCTTTATTGCAAAGAATGACAATCTTCCCATGTTCAGATTGTATATCTCTGTCAATAAAGGGAGGAGATGTTACCAACCAGATTCCACAGAGAACAAGTTGGATTAGGGTACAAATGGGAATGACCAACTTAGGTGCCCCTGATACCAACATCCCTCTCATTCTTCTTCCTGGAGTAGTGAGCTTGAAAGCCATGACCACAGTTGTTGTTTTGGCCAACACTGTAGAAACAGCCACAGTGAACAATATTCCAAATGTGGTCTGCTTGAAGATGCAGGTGACCTGGTCGGGATGTCCAATGAAGAGCAGGGAGCAGAGAAAGCAGAAGACTAGAGAGATGAGCAGGATGTAGCTGAGAATGCGGTTATTGGCCTTCACAATGGGTGTATCCTTGTACTTCACAAATGTGATGAGGACTAGAATTGTGATGGCCGAGAAGTACAGTGCCATGCAGCCTAGGGTCGTCCCCAGTGGATCTTCATAAGCCAAAAATGATATAGTACTTGAGAGACAGTAGGTTTGCTCTACGTTGGCATACTTATCATCTGGACACTTCACACACTGTTCCATATCTGCTGGTAAATGGACATAAACCCTTATACAATATCATAATTACATAGGTAATAATTTTATATTTGTGTTATTCATAGCAAATATTAATAAATAATCTAGTGTTGATGATCTATTCCCTTCCTTTTTTGCTGTAGAACCACTAACTTAAAATTGCCCAGTATTGACCTATGCATTGTGATTGGAAAAAAAAAAAAAAAAACATCATGGAAAGTGGAACAGAAAAATATTCTTATTGAACAAAAATAAAAATATGAATAATTATATGCATAATCTCAGATTATTTAATTCCTGTAAACATAAATTCACTATTCACAGACATGGGTAGTGTGCAGACATTGGTACAGGTGTCAGTTGATGAAATGCATCACGTACTTTGTTTGCTCTGTGGTTTGTGCCTTTGTATCTACACATAGGAACCAGAATATACAATTCCTCATTCAAATACTGTTTGCATAAAGGAATATTTTCGTTCTTGTAGCTGTACACCTCATAGACCTATGCATGTCCCTTTCATTGTTTTCCAATCTCTATCTTGCCAAATACACATTCCATGCTATATGGCAGGAAGCTTATGGATGTTCACATTTATCCCTCTTTCCTTATCTAAGATCTAAGCCATCTTTTGGTGCATTTTGAAATCTTCACTCTTGTTCTATTTCTTTAAGAATAAATACTTAATCTTTTGTCCATCTAACCTCTTAAAATATATTTCATTAAACAACAACCGTTACCCTGAGCATCTGGTCTTTTTCACAGTGTAAGCTGGGTGATAGAGGGAAAGATTATGGACTGATCAGGTGGTCAACTTTCTATGTACAACAAATCAAAAAAATAAACATATGTGTAGATTATTACATCTAAAATGTTTCTTTAAAACATTGTTGCCGGGCGTGGTGGCGCACGCCTTTAATCCCAGCACTCGGGAGGCAGAGGCAGGCGGATTCCTGAGTTCGAGGCCAGCCTGGTCTACAAAGTGAGTTCCAGGACAGCCAAGGCTATACAGAGAAACCCTGTCTCGAAAAACCAAAAAAAACAAAAAACAAACAAAAAAAAAAAACATTGTTATACAGGTATGTCCTCCTAAACACTTTCTATATAATATAAAAGCAGTAACCATCATATTGTGAGAGAAAGGCCTTGTTTCAAGAAAATATTGGAAGTTTTTTGCTGGGTCCAAAGAAGTTGGCACTATTTAACTGATTATGTTTTCAGTCATGGAGATGTTAGGTCTTTAGTTTGCATCTAGGCCATTTGATACTTCTAGTTTGGTTAGAGTAGGTATTCAAATACAGCAAATTTTCTTCTGTATGCAAGAATGTACCTGTTTTATTGGAAACCTCATTTTCTGGGCACTGAACACAATCAAAGCAGCATTCTGATGGTTCTTTTTGATAAATTTTCCTGAATCCAGCAGTACATATTAAATTACACACGGAGGAGGGGACCTGAGGCAATGCATAAATATTAGATAATATGCATGATAGTGTGTGTATTTCATGTATTTATCATATGAATAATGACCCATAGATTGATATATGGAGCACTAACAGAAATGGCTATACATATTCCTCTGATAACCTGTATCACTTTACAATATCAGACACATTTTATTCATATTACCCTGCAACACTCTGAGTGTCACACAAAAATTACTACATCATGTAATATTATTTATGTATCATTCAGGTTATAGCAATTTAAAATTTTTCCTTCCTAAACTGATCAATCCAAAAAGAATGTTTAGGTGGCACAAGTTTTTCTCTCATGATTTATAAATTACAAAAAAGAATACTGTGATATATGGAGGGAGAATGTAGGGTAAATCAAGAGAGAGTAGTTTGATGACTATGAACAAAATATTTTATATAACACTCTTATGAAATTAATGAAGTACTACTAAATGTAAAAGAAAACCTTGAACACACTATCCCTTTCTCTCTTTCACCTGCATCTATGAGGGAGCTCCACAGCCACCCATTCCTGCCTCATCACTCTAGTTTTCCCCTGTGCTGGGGCATCAACCCTTCAGAGGAGCAAGGGATTCCCCTCCCACTGATGCCAGATAAGACAATCTTCCACGGAGGAGGGGAAATCAGGAAGGAAGATAACATTTTAAATGTAAATAAATAAAAAACAATACAACATATATAAATTAAAAAAAGAAAACCTTCAATATGGAGAAACGTTTATGTTAATGAATCCATGATATACTTAATTAGGTTATAAATATGTTTCTACAGAATTAAAAAAAATCCCACGTTAATATATAGTTAAATTTTTTCATTAATCTTATGTACATATACATTATACTATAAACCCATTATATATATTCCTGTATTGTAGGTAATAGGCAATTTGGGTACTATTGAACATGGAATTCAGAGGCCATTGATCCATCGATTACCAGATATACTTGAAGTTGTGCATAATCAAAGTTTGACTATTGTAACTTTGTATAGTCTTTTGCAAAACTAGCAATTGGTCTTAAACACGAAGTCTCATATTTTAAAGTCCAAATATCCTGAAAAAAACTATGGTATACCCACTGATGTTCCTCCCATGGCCCATTCCAAATCAACAGATATATGAAGTTGTTGACTCTTAGGAAAACAAGGTAAATAGCTTCCTAATTTCACTTTTAATCCAAGGCCTTGTGGAAAATTCCAAATGATGAAAATGTCATACTCTGTACACTGATTTTCTCTATGCTTCATGTTCACCAGTTCTCCAACAGGGTTCGTAAATACCCTGGTTTTCATCAAGGAAGACATCTAGAAGAGATTAATGCTTACAATATCAACAAAGCATATCTATAAAGGTAACACAAAATTGAGAATTCCCTAATTTCTTAATGACTCCAGAAAAAAAAGAAGCTGTATTGAAATAAACGTGTGTATAAAAAAACAGTATACCTCATTGATAACTGAAAATTTATATACTTCATATTAATGATAGATGATAAAGTGTGCTAGAAAAAATGATTACTAGAAAATAAGTAACACAGTGCATGAGTGTGAGTGTGTGTCTGTCTGTCTGTCTATGTGAGGGTCTATATGAAGATTCTTGTCAAAAATACTTAATTTAAAAAATGAAACAGTATATGAGAGACTGAAGGGGAAGTCTGAATATCTGGTAATTGTGTAAATAAAGAAATTATTTTCATGTACATACAGTATACTCATAAAATAAATGTAAACTTAGCAAAATGTACAGTCTTTGTCATTTATGTTACTGTAAATTTTTAATGTAAATGACTAAATAATAAGCACAGCACATGGATCAATTTCTGAGAAACTATTCTTCAGCCAAACATTCCAGTCTAGCCATCACTTAGGCTTTTATGATAAAACTCTTGGCTCCTATTCTAAATTTTGAACTTATTTAGTGAAATGTAAGACACCTTGTCACAAAAGTCACTGATATTCATAAAAATATATTGCCTCCTATTAAATGTTATATTTGTCTATGATATTCATCGATGTAAAAGGTTTATTAGGGAATTTAAAGAATAATCTCTAACAAATGTACAGTTGTTCCTCTGGGTCCATTTAAAAGACCACATTGATATATCTAAGCATAATGAAATGTAAGAAACTTTACCTCCTGACAAGCAGTGAAATGTCTTATAGGTTCTGCCTTTTTCTGAGACTCTACTTCTTGAAGAATGTGTTCATGGTAGGTGTGGGCCGCAGCATAAACAGCATTGTACAGATTGTAACCTTCATCACTCATGGCCATATCATAGTTGTGTAGTGCTGTCCATTCCAATGTGTTGTTGAATGTAATATGATCCATTTTACTGCTGTTCTTAGAGATTGAACAATTAAAATAATTCCATTCCAGTATAGTATGGGAAATATCTTTTAGGTATTTGATAGTGTTCATTGTTTGCATAAAATTCCTAAATTTAGGAATCTCAACTCTCTGGTGTGCAAAAGTAATAGAACCATGGAAGAGATTAAGGGTGAATTCTTTTTTATGTGTGATGACATCCCATTGTGAGGTTGTGATCCAGATTCTCTGAGCACCTAACCTATCCCATCTTCTAAAACTTACTCTTAGAGTAGACTTCATTTCACCATAAATGATAACAACCTTTGCTGAAGATGTCATAATTTGTTTATCATATATTGTAGACCTTGTCATGTATATCTTCATGATTTCTGGGATCATATTAACAAAAGCTAAACAGATCCCATGCCTATGGCTCTCCTCTCTTAAATCTGAGAGAAACTGAATACCCTGATCATCATCTGAGATGACCAGTCCTATCCAAGTCCATCTAAAATGAAACATCAAGGACACCATGCCACGTGATAAAACTGTGTCCTTGGTGGCTACCTGATGGACATGGGGCAGCCGGTCATGGTCGCGCAGGTTAGGATTAAATGGTCCAAAGAAAACCTAAAGGATGTAGAAGAGAGGATGAAACTTCCAATGAGGAATATGATTATTAGGATATTTGGACTCATATACAATAATGCTAATCACCTTCCAAAACAACTGTTAAGAACAGTAAGATTATTCTATACATGTCATGTATGATTCCTATTAGATTCTAGAAGATTAAACTTAAAATGAATAATATGATTATTAAGATGTTTGGACTCATATACAAGTAATGCTACTCATCTTCCTGAAATCCTGATAAAAACAGTAAGATTGTACTATAAATGTCTTGTATTATTCCTATTAGATTCTAGAATATTCCTGACAAGTCTAAAATTCTGAGAACACAGTTTACCTGTCTGTACAGTAAATCTATGAACTGATTATTTAATTCTTATATATGTATATATATATATATACACACACACATATATATACATACATACACATTTACATACATACATACATACATACACATATACATACATACATATATATATATATATATAGTGTGTGTGTGTGTGTGTGTGTGTGTGTGTTTGTGTAGCAGCACATTCATAAATGCATTCTGTCCAAGTTTACTTCTAGACACCTGTAAATGTAATTTAATTTTCTTAACCCATTCATTGTCACAAATTCTTACCAGTGGCATCCAAGAATGCATTGCCAGTTTTAAGGATGTTTTCCATGATGGTCCTGTAAGAACTATCATACATGAATCATCTATATAACAGAAATCATAAAGAAAATGAATATGTCTATATGTTTGTGTATATTCTTGATCCAGTTCTCTCAATATATACTGACAGTTTCCTCCAATGATGGTGAACATCAAAATCATATTGGGTAAAAGAAAAGGATTCCTGTTGATCTCATCAGTAGCAAAAAACATTACCAGAAGAAGCTCATATCCACTTGCTGCAATTCTAAAAGAAGGCATAGTGATGATTAAGGGAGATGTTTGAAATAAAAAAATTTCAAATGCAGTAAAGTTTGTAGTATGAGATATACTAAATTTCTTTCTAAATGTCTTGAAATAAGCCTGATATATTAGGGATCTTTAGAGCCGAATACAATTTAAGAATTCATACACATTGGGCACTATGATATGATACATTTTGTATTCATGAAAATAAATATTGTTTTATCTCTGAATGCCATCCTTTGTGGGGCGCCACCCCACATCGTCGCCATTATAAGATGGCGCCGACATCGCCTGCCTCTGGAGATGAACAAGTGATCCGCGCATGTGCTGGCATTAACCGTTCATGGTGCCAGTTGCCCGCCTGACAACGTCACCTCGGGTGACAAGAATTTGGCCTATAGGGAATCGCCACGTCCGAGGCGAGAGAAATCTCCTATATAAGGGAGGCGGTTTTCGGGCTTGGGGTCTCCGCCTTGTGAAGCTGATGCTCTCCCTCTCAAGACGCATTAAAGCTTGCTACAGAAGGATCCTGTTTATGTGCCGCGTTGTTTCTTGCTGGCGGGAAAATTAGCGCGGGACAATCCTTGAACTAAATTACAGTCCTATTGTGTGAGACTGCTATAAAATAACCTTGGAAATGTAATTCCACATATATATAAAAGAGCATGACTTCCACTACATATGAAACACCTAACAGATTCTCCTTATAATTTTTATTTAAATGCAATTTATTCATCAATCATCTTAATATTATTGAATACTTTGAGAATCAAGTAATATATCTGTTTTTTCAACTTTTTATTCCTATCCTTTTATATTCTAAAAATATCATTAATGCATATTTAATAATATCCATAACTGAGGAAACTATGTCTAATGTTCACTACTAAGTTATTACAAAACGTACAAAATAATACTCTTTGGGAATTAAGCATAATAAAGGAGCATAAAATTTTATATAGTGAATCATTAAGAAATATATTCAAAAGTCTTTATTAGATAACACCTGACAGTATGAGAGTATTCAAAACACATTATATAGTTGTGTTTCTTGACTAATAATCAGCTTACTTTAAGAAGACTATCAGTGTTTCAAGTAGAGAAAATATTTTATCAGTAAGAATATTTTACATATTACCAAATAACAAAAGCTCTATGAACTTAAACATTATGAAAATGATAATTTTAATCACAGGAAGAAAATTATGAATTATATGTTAGAACATGTTTTATAATTGTTTTGTATGTTTTTAGATCATGCTTTTAATATATTCAAATGTTAATATCACCAATCAGGCAATTCATTTTAATATCCATTTTATTTAGTTTTATTTATCCATTTCAAGATATACACAATGATATAATATACCATATGACCAGAAGGGTCTTGTACACATCAAGTTCATGTTACCTTTTAGTGTGTTCTTACTATTTCTATCTTGTAAAAATTTTATCACATTTCTTTTAATACCTCAATCTCCCTAATACTTTGAGATCCTTTAAGTGATGTGTAAGCACAGAGGTCTTCTTTGCCCCAGCACAGTTGGCAGTTCATCTGTCATTCTCTATTGCCTCTTATCAGGAGTAAAGACACCAAACATTGTCTTTTGCTAAAATTTGATTTTTCAATTAAGAGTTCAGCGCTAAGTTTTTCTTTCTAATCCAGAAAAGTTCATATATTTGTAATTTTAAAACTTATTTTTGCTTAAACAATTGTCATCAATGAGAATTTCCACAATTTTTGCCAATAGGTGTGGAAAAATGCAGAATACATCATAAATATAATTCCTACTCACCTAACACTGAAGGATAATAATGTGAAGCAACCATCACAATCAGAGTGTACAGTGCACTGTGGCTACCAATTGAAAAATGTATTCCTTTATTCCCAAAGACATGAAAATTGAATAGGGGATGGGATGAGAGCCAAAAACATAAAAGCACAAGAAACCTTGGTTTATGAAAGAAAGAAGTCGCAGGCACATTGATTAGCTAAAAGGTAAATTATTTCAACACTCTTTTCCCGCATGATCTGCAGCCACAAATGATAACATCTCACACTTTGTTTCTCAGACCTAATAGCCACATTGAGAACAGATTCGTTTCCACTGGAATACAACAATTCTCCTAGACTTATCTTTTCAGACCTCAGATGTAGAGATTAAGGCCAGAATTTTCCCTATGTATCCAGGGCACATGACATAGGATGAACGGAAAGGAATTGTGAATAAATATTAATTACTAAATAACGTTAAGTTTATTGAGTAGTTTATAGAAATATTGACCTTGTATCTGATAGTGATAATAAGCCTAATCGGTTTCTGTGCATTTGTGTAATTGGATAAAAAGATTATTCTGGTAACAGAATATGAGATTAGCATTCTTTTTCCTTATTCAGTATCAAATTCAGAACTGCAGGATGAGACTCATTTAAAGACTATTTTTTAAAGCAAAGTATATGTATATTCACAAGTATATAAGTAATGTTATACATTTAACCATGTAAAATAGACGAAAACATTCACAAATATTTCAATGAAATGATGCATGTTCATCTGTCAGAAACCAGATTTAGGTAACACTTTTTTGAAGGCATTTAGATGCATGATCATAATGAGGCATTGGCAGACAATTGAATATAGGCAGTGATGCAGTCTCTTCATATTGAGTTCTTGACAAAGGAGGGAATTGTGAATTCAAGGCAGATGAAGAGATATCTTTCAACATATATTATACAAAAACACTCAAGAGAGAGAATCCAGAATTTCACATTGTCCAGCATTGTAAACTGGAGTATAAAATTGCACTAAAACTCTACTAAACTGCGACAAATTTCGAGGTACTAAAATAGTGATTGATACAATAATTCTCTTTCCAGGGTTCATAAAGTTAAATGGTGAGGAAGAGAACAGAACCCACAGTTTGTGTATACAGCTCAATATTTCAACTTAATGACATTGACAAAGGAAATAAAGTTAACAACTTACCGTAAATTTAAATCTGAATTGTAAAAATTATCTTCAATAGGTTCATCATTTAACGAAAGGTAAAAATGACATTCCCTTTGCAAATCTCCATCATTATCTTCACTATTCTTTATCCTCCAAAAGCATCTTGGTTCAGTCAAACAGCACAGGATGAGAGAAAACTTCAGAAACAAAAATGAAATAGAGAAAGCACAGAGCTTCTTCATGTCTGCTAGGATCTAAGATGGAGCTGTTGTGAAATCCGTTTCTGATGTAGAAAGACATCACACACACAGTTACACCTATGTGTCTGTTTTAAGGCTACTTCTGTCTGGAGATCCACTTATTATATTCACAGTTCCTTTCCATTCCTCCTATGTCAGGCTCCCTACAGACATAGGGAAAATTCTGGCCTCAGGCTCTACATCTGAGCTCTGAAATGTTTTCATCAACATATTTTTGAAAACATGTTTTGAGATCATGTTTTCTACCCTCAGGGGCCATGACTGCATTCATGTGCATAGAGTAAATCCCAAGGACAATCTTCTCCTGTATAGTTCATACCTGACCATGTGTTAACAGCCATTATGCACAAACACAATGGATTTCATCAAAAGTTCTACACTGTGACAGAAGTTGAGAAGGTCATAAAAGTTCCATATCACTCAGATGCTGAGTTTAATCATGGAACATTATGTAACACATTGTCTAGTTTAGGGAAGGGCAGTCTCACATGCACCATTGAGCCTGGAGTTGACCATGCTCTCTGTTGTTCATATATTGTATGCTACTCATGTTTACACAATCTCCTCAAACTTCCCATGATTCCTGCCATCTGGAGAACATGTCAATATGCTAAATCCAAAAGTACCTGTATTTTAAAGATTCAACACCCATCTGGTCAAATATCAGTACCTGTGTAGACATTCACTGATATGCTGAACTTTTTCCTGATAATCAGTCCCTGGCAGTCAATGACATTTGATGAAACATTTCTTTGATTGATGTATGTTCACACCTCATTAAGAAGTTAGAGGCTAATTTCATATTTTTTGCTCAAGGAAAAGAATTTAGGTATCATTTAAGAGGTAAAATTTTATTGCTAATGCTGGTATATACCTCACACTTTTCATTTATTTCTACTTGGCATTTGTTTTGAAATATTTCTATTTAGATTACATTTCAATAACATAGATGTTAGCTGCTAAACTAATTTATGTAATTCGGTTAGATTGCAATGAGTGACAAAGATGAAGGATTGATTTGATTTGTTATTTTTTTAACTACCTTATATTTTTGTTCAAAATATCCATACTGAATTAAGTGAGTCTTCAACTTCATTTTTGGAATGGTTGGTATGTCAATGGATTATAATAAAATCCTGCTATGGAATTTAATTTACTATCTTTGTTACTATGAATAAACATTTGTTTCATAATTTGGTTGAATTACGACTATTTCAGTGCAAATTGTTTCAGTACAAACCAATAGACTGGGAAAATGAAGTGTCCCGTTGCCATATTCTATAATTGTTATATACCTGGTGCTAATACCATGTCAAATTAACTGGGAATGTGCATGGAGGCAGACTCTTCACTCCATTGTGACTGCTATTGTGCCATCCTGGGCTGTGGTAGTCTTTTGGAAGTCATTTAGAGCACATGAGCAATGGAATGGGATCCATTCAATACTCATTAAAACAAGACTATAGGTCAAACATTCAGGTCTTTAATAATCTTGAATTTGGTTTTGCTCAGATTTGGAGGTGAGGCTCCATGTGCTTTTCTGCAGAGACATCCTCCATGTTGCTTGCAACAAAAATAGTATTTCTTAAAATCTCTTTTCTTTTTGCCTAAAACTCATATTATGTACTTGATTTGGAGGCAAGAAGGCAGAGCACACATCATCGTGTCCTTCTTGATTATCAAGGCAATATTTGGTTTCTATTTTCCTTTAAGTTTTTCTGTTGGGTTGCAATCTTAAGCTATCCACTACAGTACATTTTGAGTTTATAAAACAAAGTTTTCTTCTGTTTCACAGATAATATTCATAGATTCTTTCTAGTTGCTTATCCCTTTATTTCTTGTTGAAATCAGATATCTGATTCCATGATATTTTATGTGTAACAGGTGATGGCCTCTATCCTATTTTCATGTCAGAGAATTGTCTTAAAAGTGTTGCTGCTGTATATTCATTAAATTCTGATGTCATTTATTATAAACCATTCTTATCCTGTTTTTCCCTATTAATCAGATACTGATTTGTGATTCTTCAATCACTTGAAACAAGGTTTGATATGGCACAGAAGTACTATTTATACAAAGCATTGAAGCACTTTTGAGTATCTGCACTCATCAATCTACATGGATTGAAGGTCATCCTTCTTCATTAAAATATATGTGATAGCAAAGATGTTATTCATGAACCACAGATATCTGAAAGGCAATGGGATGCCCATTATACAACTATGCACCAACAAATATAATTTCAGTTTCATTACAAATATCATCTTAGTCTAATATAATTTAAATGATTTTTGTACAAAATTCAACTTATTCTAATGAAACTAAATCTGACATGTTATAGCTTGTTTAGACACAGGATTTTTAACCCAATGCATCATAATTCGCAAGACATATTACTTCACTCACACTCAATGTCCATGCAGGATGGCTGATGGTGATTCTTCCAAGGTGTCCCCTAAAATCCCTTAATACGTAGAACTTAGCTTACAATAAGGGGTCCAATTTCCGTTCCGATCTTCATTGTCCGATATACATAACTACACTAATATTGAACACCAAAATTAGAATTTCAATATTATATAAAAAATTTACACCTGAAGGACATCTGCAGTCTGAACCTATGAAAGCAGGGTGTACCTCCCAGCCCTATCAACCTACCTGCCTAACAGGAGCTCTTCCATAATTAGAAACATAGGGGAACCCTTTGGCTGAATACCCACATCATTTAGGACCTCCACAGAGATAAGCACATGAGGTACTTATGATAAGTAAGTACCATTGAGGCATAGGATGAAAGTAGACATCTCAAGTGTTCTGCTACCAACTTGATGGGCTTGCTCTTCTCTTGATCCTGTCAATCTTTTTTCTAGTTAACCCCTTTGGAAATAAAGCACACCATTTTCCCACTGTTCTTACACGGAAAAAAAAAAAAAGCTCATTTTCTGAGATCTCTGGCTTTTGAAAAGGAGGTGATCAGTATTTATGTCCCAGGAGAGTCTCCAGGATAGGCAACTCAGCTTCTGTTCAGTAGAGGGAGAACTTTAACAGAAAGGCAAAGCCTGTTTCACGTGACATAAACAATTCCTTGTCTGAATATTCTATTGTATCCTGGAGATCTTTGTAACCCCTGTGATGTCATCAGTGTTGTAACAACACCAACTGCTCTTAGGGCTTTCAAACAGTCCCTAGAGAGTTCACCCATATTTATGTTTGCAAGATGGTGGAGGAGTCTCCTTGAGATTGAGAATGGAAGGCATAGAGAAATAAGAGAGAGACCTAAGAAAGCTGGCTTTTCATCTCACTGTAAAACAGCAAGGAAGATGTGGTCCTGGGACTGGCACAGTGAGTCACGGAACAGTGATGTGAAAATTCCTGGAGTACGCATACTTGAGTCTGGCTTCCCAGTAGTGAATAAAAGAAAATGGTGCCACTGTGAATTTAAGGAACTTTCCTGCTTATCATAATTCCTGAATGATGAGGATTCTAGTACATTATTTTGTCCATCCTGGGAGACAGGAGCAGGCAAGTCCAAATCTAGTATAGTGTGAATTTTTATATTTTATTTTATTGGATTTTGGCTTGCCAAAAGGAGACCATAAAGATTCAGGGAGGAAATGATATTTCCCAGTTTATATCTGTTCAATATTTTACTATATTCCCAGTTTGTTCTTCTAGTTACAGTGGCTATCAGACTGTACTAACTCAGAGCAAATTATTCTTATGAGACATTTTATTCTCTGAACTCCTCTGAAAACCAACCCCTGAGAGTGACATCCTATGCATCCTGAATCAGCAGTTTGTGTGTCTGACGTGTCTTTAGTAGAGGAAAACAACTGTCAGAATCAGAGATAGGTACTTTTTCCAATTCAAGATTATTTAAGTCTTTCAATTGGATGAATTGTTCAGTCTTTTGATCATCGTTTGCCATACATAACTACTTATTCCACAGTCATGAGCCCAGATTTTTTTCTTTTAATTAGGTGTGTGCATTAGGGATCAAAGTCCCATTCCAGATGTCTACTGTTTGTGAGGTCTATTAGATACCTTAAGTACTGTATGCATTTACATATGTTTATTCTTCCTGAATATACTAGACCAGATAGGGAAATCCCTTTTATGTCAATGGGATTGAATCATTCAAACATATTTACATAACATGATTTTGAGGAACAAACCTGAACTTTATGGTAAATATAAATGTTTAATCATCATGGTGTATTTTATGCAAGTAATACTGTGTCCTACATACTTTTCAATGATTGCTGAAGAGAAAAGGACCCGAGCTCTCATCCTTTCATGTGGTTCAATTGTGAGAAAATCTGTTCAATCTATTCTCTAAATGACTTTTTCTAATTTGATTCATGTAATATATATCTGCTTAAAATATTGGTAAAAAAATCTATATTTTTTAAGTAACCTTTATAAAACCAAGAGTTATCAATTGATTTTAGAGTATGACTTTAGAGAGATCCCCTGAACCAGAGAGGTTATCATAGGATTTTAGATCAAAGTCAATTTGTTAATAATCATTCATTACAGAAGAGCTGTTCTTGAAATATACTGCTAAAATAGGGCCTGCTTATGTGTAGAGTACCAAATATTCATTCACATTATGCTCCAATGAATATGAATCTTGTTATGAAAATATTGGTATGGAAAACACCCAACTATGACTACAAAGCATTTTATAATGAAACTTAGATGAGGAGACATTAGATCAACTCTTTATTGCCAAGGAGAAACCCATTAATTCTTCCATTTTTTTCTTTTTTTATTAGATTTTTTAATTTTACATTTCAAATGTTATCCTCTTCCCTGGTTTACCCCTCTGAAAACATCCTTTCAGCATAGAGCCTTTTCAGGATCAAGGGCCTCTTCTCCCATTGATCTTCAACAAGGCCATCTTCCACTACATTTGCAGCTGGAGCCATGGGTCCCTCCATGTGAACACTTTGGCTGGTGGTTTAGACCCTGGAAACTCTGAGCTACTGGTTAGTTCATATTTCGCTCCTCCAATGATGCTGTGAGCTGCTTCACCTCTTTGATTCCTTCCTCTAGCTCCTCCATTGCAGACCTTGGGCTCTTTCCATTGGTTGGCTGTGGGCATCCACCTCTGTATTTGTTAGACACTGGCAGAGCCTCTCAGGAGACAGCTATATTAGGCTCCTGTCAGTAATCACTTGTTGGCATCCACAATAGAGTCTGGGTTTGGTGATTTTATATGAGATGGATCCTCAGATGGGGCAGTCTCTAGATGGTCATTCCTTCAGTCTCTGCTCTACACTTTGTATCTCCCCCATGGATATTCTGTTTCCCCTACTAAAAGGACTACAGTAGCCACACTTTGGACTTCAATCTTCTTGAGTTTCATGTGGTTCATCAATTGTAATTTGATTATTCCAAGCTTCTAGGTTAATATCCACTCATCAGTGAGTGCATACCATGTGTGTTCTTTTGTGACTGTGTTACCTCACTCAGGATGAGAATTTCTAGTTTCTTCCATTCAATGAGTTCACTGGTTGTAATAGTTGAGTAGTACTCCATTGTGAAAATGTACCTCATTTTCTGTATCCATTCCTCTGTTGAGGGACATCTGTGTTCTTTCCAGGTCCTGGCTATTATAAATAAGGCTGTGATACGCATTCTGGAGTATGTGGCCTTATAACATGTTAGAGCAATTTTTGGTTATATGACCGAGAGTGAGAATTTGTCTTAATATAACTGAGTATAATAATTTTCCTGAAGATAAAAAAAAAAAAACACAGTAGATGGCTAGGTTTTATGCTATTACAAATTTAGCAAGTGATTTGTATAAACAGCAGAAATCTCAGTTGGACTTATCAGCTGAATATGATGGAAGCAGGAAAATATTCATAACTTTATTTGGGATGTCATGTATATATTATTTTATACCTTTTTATATTTTCATTTTAAAATATGCCATGGACAATCTTAAAGTAAGTTGTGGTGGGTATGACTCTTTCAGGAGATCTGCTTAGGCCATCCTCTGCTACATTATGCAATTACAGGCACAGTTCTGGGGTGTACTGGTTAGTTCATATTGTTGTTCCTCCTATAGGGTTAGTAAACCCTTTAGCTCTTTGGTATTTTCTCTAGCTTTTTATTTAGGGGCCCTGTATTCCATCCAATAGATGACTGTGAGCATCCACTTCTATATATTTCACTGACATAGCCTCAGAAAAGAGAGCATTATCAGGGTCCTGTAGGAAAAATCTTGCTAGCATATGCAATAGTGTCTGGGTTTGGTGGTTGTATATGGGAAGGATCCACAGGTGGGGCAGTCTCCGGATGGTCCCTTTTTCTTTTCAGCTCCAAAATTTGTCTCTGTAACTCCTTCCTTGGGTATATTGTTTTCCATTCTAAGAAGCAACGAACTATTGACCCTTTGGTCTTCCTTCATCTCGAGTTTCATATGTTTTGCAAATTGTATCTTGGTTAGTCTGTTTCTGGGCTAATATCTGCTTATCAGTTAGTGCATTCATATGTGTTCTTTTGTTATTGGGTTACCATACTCAGAATGATATCCTCCAGATACAACCATTTTGCCTAAAAATGTCATAAATTCATTGTTTATAATTGCTGAGTAGTACCCCATTGTGCAAATGTACCAGAATTTCTGTATCCATTCCTCTGTTGAGTGACATCTAAGTTCTTTTCAGCAACTGGCTATTATAAATAAGGCCGTTATGAACATAATAGAACATGAGTCATTATTACACGTTGGAGCATCTTCTGGGTATATGTCCAGGAGAGGTGTTGCTGGATCTTCTGGTAGTACTATGTCCAATTTTCTGAGGAACCGCCAGACTGATTTCCAGAGTGGTTGTACAAGCTTGCAATCCCACCAACAATGGAGGAGTGTTCCTCTTTCACCACATCCTCACCAGCATCTGCTGTCACCTGAATTTTTGATCTTAGCCATTCTGACTGGTGTGAGGTGGAATCTCAGGGTTGTTTTGATTTTCATTTCCCTGATGATTAAGGATGTTGAACATTTTTTCAGGTGCTTCTCAGCCATTCGGTATTCCTCAGTTGAGAATTCTTTGTTTAGCTCTGTACCCCATTTTTTAATAGGCTTATTTGATTTTTTAGAGTCTAACTCCTTGAGTTCTTTATATATATTGGATATTAGTCCCTTAATGGATTTAGAATTGATAAGATTCTTTCCCTATCTGTTGGTTTCCTTTTTGTTTTAATGACAGTGTCTTTTGCCTTACAGAAGCTTAGCAATTTTATGAGGTCCCATTTTTTCGATTCTCGATCTTATTGCACAAGCCATTGCTGTTCTCTTTTACGAATTTTCCTCCTGTGCCCATATCTTTGAGTCGTTTCATCATAAGAAGTGATTTTAGACCCATGTCTTGCTCTTCTGGTGTGATGGTGTATCCAGGGCTTGCTATGGTGGGATATTTTGGTTCTGTTGATACCAAGTAACCTTGGTTTCTGTTGCTTCTGTTCTTATGCTTGCCTCCTGCCATCTGATTATCTCAAGTACTTGCTGCCCGCAATATATCTGATTGGAGCCTGTCCTTCCTATAATCCCAGTCGATTCAGGATTCCTCAGAGTCCATCTTTCTCTGTGATCCTTTTGATAGAACCTAGAGAGGAAACCCAGTGGGGAAACCTCCACTCAACTCCCAATTGGGCGTGAACCCAAGAATCACAAACAGAACACAACACCTTGATGTAAAAACATGAGGTATTTTAACGGCAGAGCTCCGGGTCAAAAGGTATCTCACACAGAAGACAGTGGATCTGACCATGAGGTTTGGAAGCTAGATGGTTTTATAAGGTATGGGGCTTAGGGGTGTGGAATTCATCATAGCGACACACTATTGGCATATTCAAACATTAACAGAAAGATTTCATGTCAGCAAAAGGGCATCAGGACTTTGTTCCTGTGGGCCTTGAGGCTTATCTTTTTCACATAGCAACCAGTTGTTTATGACTTTACCCAGTGTCAAGGGGCAGTAGACAGAGGGGATGTTCCAGCCAGGTTGTGTTGACTCAGACAAGATAGCCTTGCATTCTTTTTCATCTTTGCAGTCAAGCTGTTCTTAGGAATGTCTTCACAACAGCCCTGTCTGTTCTGCTTTGTCCTCTGCCCCAGGCCACGGGCTCATAGACAACTCTTTTACATGAATCACAAGTTACAAAATCTCATTTTCCTTCACTTTGATTGCAGGTTCCTATGAACCTCAGATTCTGGGTGTGTTAGAGTTCTTGACAGTCAAGGTTTCTCTGAGACTCTGAAATCCTGGTGTCACCAAGCTCCTGCTATTCTGTGACCCCGTTATCCTAAGATCCTGGGCATGTTACAGTGTCTGGAAGTGGTGTCACTTCTGAGGACTCTGGAGCTGTCTGATCACTGATCCAAAGATCATGTGGAGAGTCCTCTGGGCGTCTGTTAGGGTGTCTGCCGACTTGAACCCAAGGGAACCTGGAGCTGGTGCCTACTGGAAGGGACTTGTGCCCGTGATTAAGCAGGTGTCCTACTCCCCTGCTGCTAACTCAGGTCCCTCGCTATTGGATTGGAACCGATGTTGTGTTCCACTCACCAGTGATAGAGAGATGGAGGTGAGAGTCCTCTGTGGAACGTGGGGGTGTCTGCCAACCTGCACCCTGCCAACCATTATTAATATTAGACTGCATAGCCAACAATACACAGTGAAAAACAAATTAACTGAACTGCATCTTTGGAGGTCCTCGTCTGAAAATGACCTGTCAGGGTTCTGAGCCTGAATATTGATGTCTAATACGTACATACATACATACATACATACATACATACATACATGTGTGTGTGTGTGTGTGTGTGTGTGTCTGTGTGTGTGTATGTGGCTTCCAGGTTCTATATTTTGATAGAATTCCTTTATGTTGTAATGTATGAGATTCATATTCTCATTCCTTCTTTTAGGATCCACTACTTATGTTATATGTTGCTGTATATTTCAAACCTGATGTAATATTTTAATTTAGTGGTGTTTTGTTTGTGTATATTTTGGCTTTTGGGATTTGTTTGTTTTCATTTTTGATTTGGATCTCCAATTTGATTGTGTTTTATCTTTTTATCTGAGGGAGTTGACAAACATAAAGGTAGAGTGTGGTAGAATTTATTCTTTCTGCCTTATTATTTTGAAGCTAGGATATCAATTCTTTTCTAAAAATATATTTCATGTGTAAAATTTTGTATGTGTTTTTGCCTACATGCTTGTCAGTGCACCACATGATTGCACTGCCTATGGAACCCACAAAAATGCAGAAGATACACTGGAATGGTAGTTACAGAGAGTAGTGATTCCCAATAAGGGTTTTTATAACTAAACTAATGTCTTCTTCGAAAGCAAGAACTATTAATCAGGTGAGCCATCATTCTATTCCCTGTCTTTTTAAAAAAAATTTTTTTTTAATTCACATTCCAGTCATTGTACAACTTCCCAGTTCCATCTTCCACAATTCCTCATCCCATTCCCCACTTGTTGCCTCCTGCAAGCAGGTCTTCTGCAAGATCAATACACTATATAATTAACTGAATTTACTGTCAGTGCTCTACAATATTCTATGTGATGAATAAAATATTTCTTTCTCTCTTAATGTCTACTCCTCTAATACTTAGTATGAAAAAATAGTCTCTTATCTTCTCTCCTGCAAAGGATATTGGGATGTCATCTACAACATTCATTCACTCTCTCACACAGTTTGTGTTTTCTCTTAGCAGTCAACTAATACCAAAGTCACACATTCACTCAGATTCCAAAAGAAGGTATCTGAGCTCATGTAAATTGTCATTCTGAATCAGAGTAAGAAAGGAATACTTCCAATGTGTAGTTACACCCAAGAGGTGTATGTGTGTGTTTGTGTTTCTGTGTGCATGTAAATGTAACAAAAGTGCTTGTAAATTAGGGAGTTATTTGTTTTATATATGTGAAGAGGGAATATAAGCGTGAGAGATCAATGTTGTAATATTATAATATTAATCTTTTTTTAATCATTTTGGCTTCCTGTGTATTCTTTTTTTTTTTTTTTTTTTTTTTTTTTTTTAGCTTTCTAGGGATTTTGTTTAAAGGGTTTGTAGAGTTTTTAGAAGAGTATTTTATAGTGTTTTGGTTTTCAGGCATCAAGTGTACTTTTAGTGTTTTTTCTGTTTGCTTGTTTTTTTTAAAGGATTATAGTGTATTTTAGGGTTTGGGGGTTTAATTTAGGCTTTATTTTAGTTTTTATCATTTTACTCTATTTCTTAGCTTTTTTTTGTCTTTGTTCTTGATTTTTTTTTTTAAATTAGGGTTTTTTATTTTGGGTTTAATTGTTTTAGGGTTGCAATGCAATGGTAGCCCATGCCTTTAATCCAAGCACTTGGTGGGCAGAGGTAGTGAATTTCATAATTCAAGGCCAGCCTGGTCTACAGAGGGAGATCCAGGACAGGTAGGGATACACAGAGAAACCCAGTCAGGAAAAACAAACAAATAAACAAACAAACAAAACAAAACAACAAAACAAAACAAACAAACAAAAAAACAACCGAAAGAAAAAGAAAGAAAGAAAGAAAGAAAGAAAGAAAGAAAGAAAGAAAGAAAGAAAGAAAGAAAGAAAAAGAAAGAAGGAAAGTACTTTATGGAAAATTTTTTCTTCTTGTGTAATTTTTTTTTAGATTGTTATGGGTTTTTTTAAGCAGTTTTATGGTTTTTAGAAGAGTTTTTAGAGGCTTTTTTTGGTTTTTTTTCATTATTTTAGTGTAATTTTAGGGATTTTTCCTGGTATTTTAAAGATTTTAGGGTGTTTTAGGTTTTGGGGGGTTTTGGGGGGTTTACAGTTTTTTTTTTCTTTTAGGGCATTATCAGATTTTTTTTTTAATTTTAAGGATTTGTTTTTGGAGTTTTAGAGTAAGAATATAAGGTCTCATGATAGTATTTTTCTCTGAGTTACTAGAGCCACCATACCTAGAAGAATAAACTGGGATTACCGTAAATACTTGAACTGATAAAAGCTGGGAAGAATCATGTCCTCCCTGACTCGTTATGGTCTTAATTTCTCCCCAGGTTACACCTCCATGTCCAATAAAAGGAAAATATAAAAATTCACAGTATACTCGCTATGGACTTTCTTCTATCTTTGGGGATGTACAAACTAACGTTCTAGAATCCTCACCATTCAGCAATTATGATAAGCAGGAAACTTCAGTAAATTCCCAATGGCACCGTTTTCTATTAGCCATTACTGGGAAGCCAGACTCAAGTATGTCTACTCCAGGAATTTTCACAACACTGCTCCATGACTCACTGTGCCTGTCCCAGGACCACATCTTCCTTGCTGTTTTACAGTGAGATGGAAAGCCAGCTTCCTTTGGCCTCTCTCTTATTTCTCTAAGCTCTCCATTCTCAATCTCAAGGAGACTCCTCCACCATCTTGCAAACATAAATATGGGTGAACTCTCTAGGGACTGTTTGAAAGCCCTAAGAGCAGTTGGTGTTGTTACAACACTGGTGACATCACAGGGGATACCAAGAGCTCTCCAGGATACAATAGAATGCTCAGACAAGGAATTGTTTATGTCACGGGAAACAGGCTTTGCCGTTCTGTTAATGTTCTCCCTCTACTGAACAGAAGCTGAATTGCCTATCCTGGAGACTCTCCTGGGACATAAATACTGATCACCTCCTTTTCAAAAGCCAGAGATCTCAGACCATGAGTGTTTTCAATGTAAGTACAATGGTAAAATGGTGTGATTTATTCCCAAATGGGTTAACTAGGAAGAACAGTGACAGGATGAAGAGAAGAGCCAGACCATTCAATTGGTAGCAGAAGACTTGAGATGTCTACTTTCTTCCTATGCTCTACCAACAAAAAAATTAAAAAAAAAAACAAGCAAACAAACAAAGAAACAAACAAACAAAAAACTTGTTATAAAGACATTCCAGAATCACTTACAGCAAGTGTTAATTCAGGATGGGAGGGACCTTCTCCGGACGACATTGCCTGGAGATGATGCCCACAGACAGAGATCAGGAAAACAAGATCCCTCAGATCTGACACTCTGACCCTGAGACAAGAACAAAAGATGCACTATATTCTTTGTGTTCCATGCTTGGTCAGCCAGGTTGTAAAATACTCATCTCAGCAGACACTGGCCACCAGATGTTTATCCCAATTTGTCAATAAATATTCAAATTATATATGTCTAAAACAGTTCTTGTCTGTCCCTTAGCCACTTCCTATTTTTTGACTGAATTAACCACAGTATACCACAACTGACTGCCTCCATATGTGGTCTATATGTCTAGAATCTAAAAACACCCCCTCATTTTATGCAGATTGCAGGACCTATTAGTCAGTGAAATGTTTTCTGGAGAGAGATAATGACCACCAAGCCTGAAAATGGACACTGATCTCTAGTGTTCTTCCTTTCTTGGGAAAGATATACCCGCTAAGACCTATGGGGCCATATACTCATAAATTTCATATTAACATGGAAAACACAACTTTTTGCCCTTGGTGATTAAAATCCTAATTACAATCTCAAAATTAAGCATTTTATTATAAAGACTGTCACCTTGCTTCTTCAGCCCACACACTCTCCTGAGCAGACTAGTCTCTGAGGGACCTGGGATGCAAGACGGTGTTCTCACCTGGTCCTGGACTCAGGACTCTCCCTGGAGGCCAACACTCCTCTGGTGAGGAAAGTAGAGGGAGGTGTGGGTCTCAGCTCTTCCTCTTGGCTGAAGATAAAGGCACCAAGGGACACTCTCCAAGAAGCTATGTTGTTTCTGCAGCTGACCTGCACTTCTGCACAGGTTTCTCTCTGAGGGACCCAGGATAGAAGATGGCAATCTCACCTGGTCCTGGAGTCAGAGCCCTCTCTGGAAACCAGCTAGAGCAATTAGACAACAAAAGGAGATCAAGGGGATAACAATTGAAAAGGAAGAAGTATAAAAAAAATCGATATATATTTTTTTTTTAAAATCGATATTTGCAGATGATATGGTAGTATATATAAGTGTCCCTAAAACCTGATAAACAGCTTCAGAGAAGTAGCTGGATATAAAATTAACTCAAACAAATCAAAAGTCTTTCTCTACACAAAGGATAAACAGACTGAGAAAGAAATAGGGAAATAACACCCTTCACAATAGTCACAAATAATATAAAATATCTTGCTGTGACTCTAAGTGAAAGTTCTGTATGATAAGAACCTCAAGTCTCTGATGAAAGAAATCTATGAAGATCTCAGAAGATTCAAAGGTCTCCCATGCTCATGGATTGGCAGAATTAATATAGTAAAAATGGCTCTCTTGCCAAAAGTAATCTAGATTCAATGCAATCCCTACCACATTCCAACTGAAGTCTTCACTGAGTTAGAAAGGCCAATTTGCAAATTCATCTGTAATAACAAAAATCCTAGGATAGCAGAAATTCTTCTCAACAATAAAAAAAAAATCTCTGGTGGAATCACCATGCCCAGAAGATGTTCTAACTTTTAATAAGCTGACCTCAAGCTGTGCTACAGAGCAATTGTGATAAAAATTGCATGGTATTGGTACAGTGAAAGACAGGTAGATCAATGGAAAAAATTGAAGACCCAGAAATGAACCCACACACCTATGATCACTTGATCATTGACAAAAGAGCCAAAACCATCCAGTGGAAAAAAGACAGCATTTTCAAAAAATGGTGCTGGCTCAACTGGAATTTATGTTGTAGAAGAATGTGCATTGAACCATTCTTATCCACCTGTACAAAGCTCAAGTCTAAGTGGCTCAAGAAACTCCACCTAAAACCACAGACACTGAAACTTATAGAGGAGAAAATGGGGAAAAGCCTGGAAGATATGGGCACAGGGGAAAAATTCCTTAACAGGAAAGCAATGGCTTGTGCTGTAAGATTGAGAATCCACAAATGGGACCTCATGAAATTGCAAAGCTTCTGTAAAGCAAAAGACACTTTCAATAAGACAATAAGGGCCGGGCAGTGGTGGCACATGCCTTGAATCCCAGAACTTGGGAGGCAGATCTGGCGGGGTTCTGAATTTGAGGCCAGCCTGCTCTACAGAGTGAGTTCCAGGACAGCCAGGGCTACACAGAGAAACCCAGTCTCGAAAAATCAAAATCAAACTCAACCAAACCAAACCAAACCAAACCAAACAAACAAACAAACAAACAAACAAAAAAAGACAAAAAGGCCACCAACAGATTGGGAAATAATCTTTATCCATCGTAAATCTTATAGGGGACTAGTATCCACTATATACAATGAACTCAAGAAGGTAGACTACATAGAATCCAACAATACCATTAAAAGATGTGTTATAGACTTAAACAAAGAATTCCAAATTGAGGAATACTGATTGGCTTAGAAATACCTGAAAAAAATCTTCAACATCCTTAATCATCAGGGAAATGCAAATCAAAACAGCCCTGAGATTCCACCTCACACCATTCAGAATAGCTAAGAACAAAAAATCAGGTGGCATTAGATGCTTGGGCCGATATGGAGACAGAGTAACACTCCTCCATTTCTGGTGGGATTGCAAGCTTGTATAACGACTTTGGAAATCAGTCTGGCGGTTCCTCTGAATATTGGACATAGTACTACCAGATGTCCAGCAATACCTCTTCTGGGTTTATACCCAGAAGATGTTCTAACTTTTAATAAGGACACATGTTCCACGATGTTCATAGCAGCCTTATTTATAATAGCCAGAATCTGGAAATTACCCAGATGTCCCTCAACAGAGGAATGGATACAGAAAATGTGGTATATTTATACAATGTAGTATTACTCAGCAATTAAAAACAATAAATTTAAGAAATTCTTAGGAATAAAGATGAGATCCATCATCCTGAGTGAGGTAACCCAATCACAAAAGAGCACACATAATAGGTACTCACTGATAAGTGGATATTAACCCAGAAACTTAAATTACCCAAGATACAATTTGTAAAACACATGAGTCTTAACAAGAAGGAAGACCAAAGTCTGGATACTTCATTCCTTCCAAGAAGGGGGAACAAAATATCCATGGAAGGAGTTACAGAGACAAAGGTCAGAGCTGAGACAGAAGGAAGGACCATCCAGAGATTGTCCAACATGGGGAACCATCCCATCAACAACCACCAAACCTAGAGATTGTTTCAGATGGTAGCAAGGTTTTGCTGACAGGAACCTGATACAACTGAGGGTGTGCCAGTGCCTCAAATAAAGAAGTTGATGCTCAGAGTCATCTATTGGATGGAACACAGGGCCCTTAATAAAGGAACTAACCAAAGACTGCAACATAAAACCTGTCACAAAAGGAACTGGATTACTCCTCAAACACTTTGGCACAGGAAACACCTTTGTAAATAGAACACCACTAATTCAGGCATTGAGATTAACAGTTACTAAACATGGCCCTCATTGAATTGAAAAACCTTCTGTAAGGCAAAGTTAAGCTTCAAAACCACAAAATTGAAACCAATAAATGAGAAAAATATCATCACTGATCCTTCACCTAACAGTGTTATAATCAAACATATATAAAGGACAGACAAAATTAGATGACCACAAAAGAAATAAACCAATTTAATAGTAGGGTAAGTAGGGCTCAGTGCTAAGCAGAGCATTGTCAAAACAGGAAGATCAAATGGCCTAGAATCATTGAAGAAGAAACGTTCAGATTTCTTGGTCATCAAGGAATTTCAAATCAAAAATGTGTCTGAATTCAATTAAACTGTTTGTCACGTCACCTGTAATAATAGCTGAGATTAAAAACCACAAATCATAGCAAATGGTGCCATGGATTTGGAGTGAAGAGAACACATATCAGTTTCTCATGGTGTCTTAGTCAGGACTTCTATTCCTGCACAAACATCATGACCAAGAAGCAAGCTGGGGAGGAAAGGGTTTATTGGGCTAACACTTCCATACTGCTGTTCATCACCAAAGGAAGTCAGGACTGGAACTCAGACAGGTCAGGAAGCAGGAGCTGATGCAGAGGCCATGGAGGGATGTTCTTTACTGGCTTGCCTCCCCTGGCTTGCTCAACCTATTCTCTTATAGAACCCAAGACTACCAGCCCAGGGATGGTCCCACCCACATGGGGCCTTTCCCCCTTGATCACTAATTGAGAAAAATGCCTTACAGTTGGATCTCATGGAAGCATTTCCTCAACTGAAGCTCCTTTCTCTGTGATAACACCAGCAGTGTGAAGTTGACCCAAAATAGCCAGTACAATTGACCCCTTGTCAACTTGACACACAAAGACATCACTAGTAAGTCTCAACCCTTCCTAAACTGAAATGTGCCTTACACTCCCCCCAGAGCTTTTGTCTCTAGTTGCATATGTAGCATTGGATGGCCTAGTAGGTCATCAATTGGAGGAGATGCCCTTGGTCTTGCGAAGATTATATGCCCCAGTACAAGGAGAATGCCAGGGCCTGAAGCACGAGTGGGTGGGTTGGGGAGCAGGGTAGGGGGAGGGAACAGAGGACTGTCAGGATAGCATTTGAAATGTAAATAAAGAAAATAACTAATAAAAAAGAAAAATAATATCAACAGCAACAGAATTCTGTTTTCAGACCTCCAGTTTTTTATGTTTCAGGAGCCTTAGCTCAAATGAACCTGGGTGGAGAGTTCATGGAGGAATGGATGTAGTCCTGGGCTCTCATGCTGCTGAGTGAAGCTTGGCTCTGTGCAGGGGTCTCAGAGATCAGGGAAGATGGGTGATGTAAGGGAAGCGCTTCCTCTATGTGTCTGGGGTCTGATGAATGTGCAGAAGAGGTTTTGAACTTCTTTATTCTTTCATTTTCCATTTTTGGGGGTGCCCTGTTTTGTTCCATTCCAAAAGCCTTTGAATTGTATTTTCTTGCCTGTCTTCAAGTGAATTATTTATTTCCTCTCTAAGGGCTTCTACCTGTTAGCCTGTGGTTTTCTGCATTTTATAAAGGTGTTATTTTATCTTCATTAAGGGTATTTGGCATCTTCATGAGATGCAATTTTAGCTCATATTCTTGCTCTTCATGAGTGTTTAAATATCCAGGGTAGGAAAACTGGGTTCTGATAATGCCAAATTACATTGGCCTCATTCGATTATGTCCTTTTTATTTTTCTTTCACCATCTGGTCATTTCTGTTATTAACTTGTCTGGGTATCTGGGACTGGATCAGTACTCTTTGGATACAAATAGTGCAGTGTGACCTGGATTCCAGAGGGCCTCCTGGGAGTCAGGAAGTGCAGTATCTCATTAGGGCATGCATTCAGTGTCCTTGCTTGGTGCAACCATCATATATCCCACTGTCTCTGGTTTAGGCAGATCTAATAGGAGCCAGGTTGGCTTTGGGGTCAGGGTAAGGCATATTGATCTTCTATAGTTTCAGTTGGAGATGCAAAGTGGAAAGACAATAGTACTCAGGAAGATCTCGATAGGTACCTCATGTGCTTATCTCAGTGGAGGTCCCAAATGATGTGGGTATTCAGCCAAAGGGTTCCCCTATGTTCCTAATGATGGAAGAGCTTCTGTCAGACAGGTAGGTTAGAAGGGTTGGGAGATGCATCCTGCTTTCATAAATTCAGACTACAGAGGTCCTTCAGGTGAAATATTTTTATATAATATTGAAATTCTGTTTTGGAAGTTGTCTTAGTCAGGATTTCTATTCCTGCACAAACACATGACCAAGAAGCAAGTTGGGGAGGAAAGGGTTTATTCGGCTTACACTTCCACATTGCTGTTCATCACCAAAGAAGTCAGGACTGGAACTCAGACAGGTTAGGGAGCAGGAGCTGATGCAGAGGCCATGGAGGGATGTTCTTTACTGGCTTGCCTCCCCTGGCTTGCTCAGCCTGCTCTCTTATAGAACCAAGACTACCAGCCCAGGGATGGTCCCACCCACAGGGGGTCTTTCCCCCTTGATCACTAATTGAGAAAATGCCTTACAGTTGGATCTCATGGAGGCAATTCCTCAACTGAAGCTCCTTTCTCTGTGATAACTCCAGCTGTGTCAAGTTGACACACAAAACCAGCCAGCACAGAAGTCAATATTAGCATATATATGGACAATGAAGATTGGAAGGGAAATTGGACCATTTACTGTAAGCTAAGTTCTATGGATTAGGGTTTTTAGAGGACACCTTGGAAGAATCACCATTAGCAGGACGTTAAGTATTAGTGAAATAATATGTCATGCCAATTATGATGCATTGGGTTAAAAATCCTGAGTGTAAACAAGCTATGACATGTCAAATTTATTCTCATTAGAATACATTGAATTTTCTAAAAAATAATTACTTATAATAGACTGAGAAGTTATTTGTAATGAAGAAACTGAAATTATATTTGTTGGTGTATAGATGTATAGTGGGGATCACATTGCATTGCAAATATCTGTGGTTAATGAATAACATCTTTGCTATTACATATATAATTCATGAAAGAGGAAGACTTTCCATCCATATAGATTGATGAGTGCAGATACTCAAAAGTGCTTCAATTCTTTGTATAAATCATACTTCTGTGCCATATCAAACCTTGTACCAAGTGATTCAAAAAATACAAATCAATATCTAATTAATGGGGAAAAACAGGATAAGAATGGTTTACAAATAAATGACAACAAAATTTAATGAAAATACAACAGCAACCCTCATAAGATTATTCTCTGACATGAAAATAGGATAGAGGCCATCACATGTTCCACAGAGCATGACATGGAAACAGATATCTGATTTCAACAAGAAATAAAGGGACAAGAAACTGGAATGAAGCTATGTAATATCATCTGTGAAACATAGATGAAAACTTTGTTTTATAAACCCATAAAGTTCTGTAGTGGATAGGTTAAGATTGCCACCCAACAAAATAACTTAAAGGAAAATAGAAACCAAAGAGTCCCTTGATAGTCAGGAAGGACACGATGATGTGTGCTCTGCCTTCTTTCCTCCAAATTAAGTACATAGCATGAGCTTTAGGCAAAAAGAAAAGAGATTTTAAGAAATACTATTTTTGTTCCAAGCAACATGGAGGATGTCTCTGCAGAAAAGCACAGGGAGCCTCACCTCTAAATCTGGGCAAATACAAGTTCAAGATTATTAAAGACCTAAATATTTGACCTGTAGTCTTGTTGTAATGAGTATGGTATGGATCCCAGTCCATTGCTCATGTGGACCATATGACTTCTAAAAGACTGCCACAGCCCAGGATGGCATTTCAATATCAGTCACAGCGAAGTAAAGAGTCAGCCTCCATGCACATTCCCAGTTAATTTGACATGGTATTAGCACCAGGTATATAACAATTATAGAATATGACAATAGGACTCTTAATTTACCCAGTATACAGGTCTACAGTCTACCTTATATTAATAGTAATTTTTTCAATTTAGTTTCAAATTTTAGGTAAGTCATTAACTTTATTTCCTTTGTCAGTGTCATTAGTTTGACATATTTAGCTGTATACACAAGCAGTGGGTTCTTTCTCTTCCTCACTATGTAACTTTAAGAACCCCTGAAAATGAATTATTATATCAATCACTATTTTAATACTTTGAAATGTGTCGCAGTTTAGTATAGTTTTAATGCAATTATACTACATTTCATAATGCTGGACAATGTGAAAGTCTGGATTCTCTCTTTTGAGTGTTTATTGATAATATATGTTGGAAGATAACTTTTCATCTGCCTTGAATTCACAATCCCCACTTTTGTCAAGAACTCAATATGAAGAGACTGCATCACTGCCTATATTCAATTATCTGCCAACGCCTCATTATGATCATGAATCTAAATGCCTCCATAAAGGTGATACCTAATTCTGGTTTCCAACAGATGAGCATGCATTGTTTCATGGAAATATGTGTGTATGTGTTGGTCTACTATACCTGGTTATATGTATAATATTACTTATATACCTGTGAATATACATATACTTTACTTTATGAAATGGTATTTAAATGAGTCTCATCCTGCAATTCTGAATTTGATACTGAATGTGGAAAAAGAATGCTAGTCTCATATTCTGTTACCAGAATAATCTTTTTATCCAATTACACAAATGCTCAGGCACAGGTTAGGATTATTATCACTATCAGATACAAGGTCAATATTTCTATTAACTACTCAATAAATTTTACATTATTTAGTAGTTAATATTTATTCACAATTCCTTTCCATTCATCCTATGTCATGTTCCATGGATTCATAGGTAAAATTCTGGCCTTAATCTCTACATCTGAGGTCTGAAAAGATAAGTCTACGAGAATCATTGTACTTCTTGTGGAAAAGAACCTATTCTCCATGTGGCTATTAGGTCTGAGATCCAAAGTGTGAGATGTTATCATTTGTGGCTGCAGAAAATGTGGGAAAAAAGTGTTAAAATCATTTACCTTGTAGCGAATCAATGCGGTTGCAACTTTTTTCTTTCATAAACCAAGGTTTCTTGTGCTTTTATGTTTTTGCCTCTCATCCCATCCCCTATTCAATTTTCATGTCTTTGGGAATAAAGGAATATATTTTTCAATTGGTAGCCACAGTACACTGTGCACTCTAATTGTGATGGTTGCTTCACATTATTGTCCTTCTCTGTTAGGTGAGTAGGAATTTTATTTCTGATGTATTCTGAATTTTCCCATACCTATTTGCAAAAATTGTGGAAATTCTCATTGAGGACAATTGTTTAAGCTAAAATAAGTTTTAAAAATACAAATATATGAACTGTGTCAATATACTTTTGGGATTAGAAAGAAAAACTTAGCGCTGAACTCTTTATTGAAAATTACAAATTTTAGCAAAAGACCATCTTTGGTGTCGTTACTCCTGATGAGAGGTAATAGAGAATAATAACTGATGAACTCCCAGCTGTGCTGGGGCAGAGAAGATCTCTGTGCTCAGACATCACATATAGGATCTCAAATTATTAGGAAGACTGAGGTATTAAAAGAAAACTCATAAAATTTTTACAAGATAGAAATAGTAAGAACACACTAAAAAGTGATATTAACTTGATGTGTACAAGACAAGATAATATTCTGGCCATATGGTATATTGTATCGTTGTGTATATCTTGAAATGGATAAATATAATTAAATAAAATGGATTTTAAAATGAGTAGCCTGATTGGTGATATAACAGTTGAATGTATTAAAAGCATCATCTATAAACATAGAAAACAAATACAAAGCATGTTCTAAAATATTATTCATAATTTTCTTCCTGTGAATAAAATTAGTATTTTCTTAATGTTTAAGATCAAAGACTTTTTGTTATTTGGAAATATGTAAAATATTCTTATTGATAAAATATTTTCTCTACTAGAAATACTCATAATCTTCATTAGGTAAGCTGATTGTTAGTCAATATACACAACTATATAATGTGTTTTGAATACTCTCATACTGTCAGGTTGTATCTAATAAGGGCTTTAGAAAATATTACTTAATGATTCAATATATAAAATTTTATGCTCCTTCATTATGCTTAATTCCTAAAGAGTATATTGTATGTTTTGTAATAATTTAGTAGTGAACATTAGGCATAGTATCCTCACCTATGGATACTATTAAATATGCATTAATGATATTTTTAGGGTATAAAAGGATAGAAATAAAAAAGTTGAACAAAACTTAGATATATTAGTTGATTCTCAAAGTATTCAATAATATTAAGAAGTTTAATGTTTAAATTGCATTTAAATAAAAATTATAAAGAGAATTTGTTAGGTATTTCATATGTAGTGGAAGTCATGCTGTTTTATATATCTGTGGAATTACAACTCCAAGGTTATTGTATGGCAGTCTTAAACAATAGGACTGTAATTTAGTTCAAGGATGGCATTCAGAGATAAAACAATGTTTATTTATTTTCATGAATACAAAATGTATCATATCATAGTGCCCAATGTGTATGAATTCTTAGATTTTATTCGGCTCTAAAGATCCCTAATATATGAGGCTTATTTCAAGATATTTAGACAGAAATTTAGCATATCTCATATTACAAACTTTACTGCAGTTGAAATTTTATATTTTAAACATCTCCCTTACTTTAATAACAAGTAAGTAAAGTAATAATAGCAAGCCCTTTTTGGCATCTGCAGTAGTGTCTGGGTGACTATATATGGGATGGCTCCCCAGGTGGGTCAGTCTCTGGATGGCCTTTCCATCACTCTCTGCTCCACACTTTAGCTCCATATTTGCTCCTGTGAATATTTTGTCCCCCTTTCCAAGAAGGAAATTCTGGAGGGCACTGGAATCCATGCTAAATTTCTTTTTGATACACTTCGATGGGAGGTGCCAAAGACGTGGAGGGTTTGGACAAGGGAAAAAGAGAAAAGATGCAGGTTTTAGAAGTATGAAAGTTGGTGTTGGAAGGACAAGTGTGGATGGGTTTGAGTCTTTGGGCAGGAGACCAGCCAGGAAACTACTGGAGGAGATGGTCATTTTTGACTCCATCTCAGCTTTCTATGAACACTCTCTGGGTAAGTGTGTGTTCAGTCACTAATTTCCATGCGTGGCTGGGGGCACAGAGATGTTGCCACCGGCACGAGAAAGTTGCCTGACTTGTCCAAAGTTAGCAGGCTACTCAATGATCAAGTTGAGCTTTCAACCACCATTTACTGCCATTCTCCGGAACTTAGACGTACAGTTAAGTTGGCTTTCTTCTCTCAGTGAATGATAGGGCTGTCAGTTCCTCCCTGGAGTTGAAGGCAGTAGGGTACAGAAAGAGAGAATGGGACTCTTAGTGGGCAGTGGAGAACTGAAGCATTTGTTTAACCATGTCGAGTCCCACCTGTGCTTGACATCATGTGCATAAAAGCCTTCCACACACACACATACACACACATTCTCTGAGGGACTCTTCTGCAGGTCTCATCGTCTTAACTCAGAGTCAGTTCCTGTTCAAATTGGGGGCGACAGTGAGAGAACAATGAGTTGCTTCCTCTAAGCCATACAATCCCATCTGCTGAGTATCCAGCACGTGCTATTGCTCAACCTCCCAGAAGATGCTATGTACCACTTTGATGTTGAGGTACTTGCTCTGAAGGCCAGTGTCCATAAGCTCTGTGGTAACTATGTGGATGAGAAAGGGAGACAAACTCCTGTGCAAGAAATCACAAATCTCTTGCTTTAAAGCCACACCCATTCATCTTCTCCTAGTGCTGGAGTCCAGAAGTCTGAGCTGGCTTTGATGAACTCTCAGGGTCTCTAAAAGGCAATTCAACGTGTCCCGAGAGAGGCTGCTCATAACAAATACTGTACTGGCTGGTTTTGTGTGTCAACTTGACACAGGCTGGAGTTATCACAGAGAAAGGGGCTTCAGTTGGGGAAGGGCCTCCATGAGATCCAGTTGCAAGGCATTTTATCAATTAGTGATCAGGTGGGGAGGCCCATTGTGGGTGGTGCAATCCCTGGGCTGGTAGTCTTGGGTTCTAAAAGAAAGCAATCTGAGTAATACAGTAAGTAACTTCCCTCTGTCTGTGGCCACTGCATCAGCTCCTGCTTCCTGACCTGCTTGATTTCCTGTCCTGACTTCCTTTGGCGATTGTCTTTGTCAAGGTTTCTATTCCTGCGTAAACATCAGGACCAAAATGCAAGTTGGGGAGGAAAGGGTTTATTCGGCTTACACTTCCATAACTGCTGTTCATCACCAAATTAAGTCAGGAACTGGAACTCAAGCAGGTCAGGAAGCAGGAGCTGGTGCAGAGGCCACGGAGGGATGTTCTTTACTGGCTTGCTTCCCCTGGCTTGCTCAGCCTGCTCTCTTATAGAACCCAAGACTACCAGCCCAGGGATGGTCCCACCCACAATGGGCTTCCCCCCCTTGATCAATAATTGAGAAAATGCCTTACAGCTGGATCTCATGGAGGCATTTCCTCAACTGAAGCTCCTTTCTCTGTGATAACTCTAGCTGTGTCAAGTTGACACAAAACCAGCCAGTACAATTGACCCCTTGTCAACTTGACACACAAACACATCACTAGTAATCCTCAACGCTTACATTCTTACTCATCCCCAAGATCTAAATAACTTAAAAGTCCCACGGTCTTTACATATTCTTAAAATTTCAATCTCTTTAAAATATCCATCTTTTTTAAAATTCAAAGTCTTTTTACAATTAAAAGTCTCTTAACTGTGGGCTCCACTAAAACAGTTTCTTCCTTCAAGAGGGAAAATATCAGGGCACAGTCACAATCAAAAGCAAAAATCAATCTCCAACTGTCCAATGTATGGGATCCAACTCACGATCTTCTGGGCTACTCCAAGGGCTTGGATCACTTCTCCAGCCCTGTCCATTGTAGCACACGTGTTGTCCTCTAGGCTCCAGATGCCTGTACTCCACTGCTGCTGCTGCTCTTGGTGGTCATCTCATGGTACTGGCATCTCCAAAACACTGCGAGACCCCTTCAGTCCTGGGCCTACAATTGCAACTCAGGCTGCACCTTCACCAATGACCTTCCATGCCCTCTCACAGTGCCGAGCCTCAGCTGCTCTGCATGACCCCTTCATGCCTTCAAAACCAGTATCACCTGGGTGACCCTTACATATTACCAAGTCCGGCTGCAGCAGGAGTACAACCTTGGCAATCTCTGGAACACAGCCTCTTTGTGATTTCAGAAAACACTTCCCAGAAGATATCACCTCAATGATGCTGGTCTCTCCTTAATCACCGGTAATTTCTTAGCTCCAGCTAACCAATATCAATAATCCCAGTAATGCAAAGTTTTTGCTTTAGTAGTTCTGGTATCTTATTAATCACAGCTGATTCTTCAGCCCCAGCTAACCAGAACTACAGAATCTTCACAATCAAAACAGCAATGGCCCTGAAAAGAGTCTTTAATTTTCCCTCTGAAATTTCACAAGCCAGGCCTCCATCTTCTGCACTGTTCTCAACATTATCTTCCAAGCTCCTACAAAACATCTGACAGAGCTCTTAACAATGAATAGATATTCTAGCCCAACGTTCCAAAGTCCTTCCACAGTCCTCCCCAAAAAATGGTCATGTTGTCACAGGAATACCCCAATTTGTCTTAGTCTGAGTTTCTATTCCTGGACAAACATCATGACCAATAAGCAAGCTGGGGAGGAAAGGGTTTATTCGGCTTACACTTCCATAACTGCTGTTCATCACCAAAGGAAGTCAGGACTGGAACTCAAGCAGGTCAGAAAGCAGGAGCTGATGCAGAGGCCATGGTGGGATGTTCTTTACTGGCTTGCCTCCTCTGGCTTGCTCAACCTGCTCTCTTATAGAACCCAAGACTACCAGCCCAGGGATGGTACCACCCACAGGGGGCCTTTCCCCCTTGATCACTAATTGAGAAAATGCCTTACAGTTCTATCTCATGGAGACATTTCCTCAACTGAAGCTCCTTTCTCTGTGATAACTCCAGCTGTGTCAAGTTGACCCAAAACTAGCCAGTACACATGGGAATACAAACTTCTACATTTATTTCAGAATGGCATATTGTGGTTCCTCAGACAATTGTCATTAGCTCTATCTTAAGAACCAGTTTTGCACACCTGAGTATTTACCCAAAATTCGCTCTGCCACCCCACAAGGACACTTCATCAGCTATATTCCTAGCAGCTTTGTTCTTAATAACTGGAGACTTGGCAAAACACACATGTCCTTTGCCTGAAAAACAGGTGAATAAGATGCTTCTCTTTTATACAATTAAATACTATTAAGCTACTAAATACAAGACATGATTAATTTTGCAAGCACATTTGGAAAACTGATGAATAGTATACTGTGTGATGTAACACGGACTGAAAAAGTGAAGCATTGTATGTCTTCACTTATTAGTGCATTTTCCCACAACATACAGGATATATATAAAGTAGTCCACAAACCAAAGAAGCCAAATAAAAAGGAGGGCCCACGGGAAGATGTTTGGATGTCACTCAGAAGGGAAAATAAAATATGTTTTGAGGGTATATGTTGGGAGGGCATGGTATGAGACTGGCTGTCGTAGGGACATCATCTGGATGGACAGCAGTGTAAAGAGAAAGGAAATAATTGGTGTGTGGTATGGTGGCATCTTTAAGATGTGCCTGGGGCCATGCTGGAAGTTGTCTCCTGTGAATCTATAAGACTCCTAGTACTGGGAGATATGGAAGCCAATGTGGTCACCTCATATAACCTGACAGGACTCCCAGTGGATGAATGAAGGCACCTAAACATGCACAGAACCCAAAAAGTGTCCTGTCTACAAGACATTCAGAGAAAAAATGAAACAGAAACTGATAGAATGGCCAAACAACGACTGGCACAACTGATGATCCATCTCATGAAAAAAATCCAATCCCTGGCACTATTAATGACACCATGTTGTACTTGCAGACAGAAGCCTAGCATATCTGGGCTTGAGAGGATCCAGCCAACAATGGAAACAAGTGCAGAGACACTCAGTTTAACATTAGGCTGGATGCAGAACGTCAATTCTTGGGGAAGGATCCCTGGACCCAAAGAAGATAGAAACTCAAGAAGACCAATAGAAACAACCAACCTGGTCCTTTGAGGACTCACTGTGATTCAACAACAAACCACCAAAATGCTAACATGGGCTTGATATAGGCCTCCAAACACGTTTAAACCATGTACAGCATTGTCTTTGTGTGTTATACAACTGGTTTGGGCATTGTTCCTGTCTCTGATGCCTGTCTCTGTATCCTGCTCACCCTGACTGGACTGTGTTGTCCAGACTCACTGGAAGGTGGTGAAGAAAACGAGCCTGGTACTGCAGTTACTTAATGGGCCAGGGTAAGTTCATACCCAAAACGGGAATCCCTCTTCTCAGAGGAGAAGAAGTGGGTAAATGAGGAGTGGGGCTGTTTGAAGGGAGACTAGGTGGATAGAAGGAACCACCACTTCACAAGAGATATAAAGTGAATATGTAAATGAATAAATGAAGGAATAAGCAAATAATTCAATGAAAAAGGCTATGTTTTCTTTTGGTTGAGGACTGGAGTTTTATATCTAGTTATCATATCAGGCAATTTATACACATTTTTAATTTTTTTATATAATCTTTCTTATACTACAGTCTTTATCACCCTGCTGGTCTACCCTATCACTGTTCATATCCCATACATACTCTCCATATCTCTGAGGTTTTCTCCCCACACTGGACCCCTCTAGTCCTCCTTGTTCTCTGGGCCTCAAGTCTCTGGAGGGTTTGGTACATGTTCTCTAACTGAACACAAACCCCACACTCCTCTGCTGTATATGTGTTGGTAGTCACTTATCAGCTGATGTATACTGCATGGATTGTGGCCAATGTCTAAAAGATCTCAGGGTCCAGGTTAATTGAGACTACTTGCTGGTACTCATACAGGGTTTCCCTCCTCCTCAGCTTCCTCCAGTTTTTCCATAATTCAATCAAATGTTTCGCAGATCCTCTCCATTGGTTGGGTGTAAATATCTGCATCTACCTCTTTCAGCTGCATGTTGGGTCTTTAAAAGGGCAGTGATGGGAGAACACCATGGCCTCTGTAATAGTATCAGGCTTTGGGTCTCCCCTTGAGGTGGACACCACTTTGAGCCTGTGGTGGGACCTCCTTTTCTTCAGTCTCCTCTGAATTTTTTTCACTGCAGTTCTTTTTGACAGAAATAATTATGGGTTGGAGTTTTGACTGTAGAATGGTAACCCCATTGAACACTTGATGCCCTATCTTTCTGCTGGAAGCGGGCTCTACTAGGTCCCTCTACCTACTGCACAGGATTTCTTTGTCACTCTCTTTGAGTCATGAGAGTCTCTCATCTCCCTGTTCTCAGGTACCATTTGCAGGGTCTCCCACCCTCCTACCTCAAAGTATGCCTGCTTCCATTCTTTCTGCTGGCCCTCAGGGCTTCAGTCCTTTCCCTCCACCCAATAACTTATGTTCTCCTCTCTATTTCCCTGTGACATTTCCCAACCAGTTCCTTCCATCCCTGCCTCCATCCCGTGATTTCTTTCTTCTTCTTGCCACGTTTGATTGAGGCATTCTAACTTGGGGCCTCCTCCGTCTTGTTACACTTTTTTGTGTTTTATTGACTGAATCATGGGTGCTGTGTACTTTTTTGACTAACACAACCTTATTACTGACATTCCCTGCATGTCCTTTTGGGTCTGAGTTACCTCACTCAGGATAATATTTTGTAGTTCCATCCATTTTATTGCACAACTCAGGATGTCCTCTCCCTCTCCCTCTCCCTCTCCCTCTCCCTCTCCCTCTCCCTCTCCCTCTCCCTCTCCCTCTCCCTCTCCCTCTCCCTCTCCCTCTCCCTCTCCCTCTCCCTCTCCCTCTCCCTCTCCCTCTCCCTCTCCCTCTCCCTCTCCCTCTCCCTCTCCCTCTCCCTCTCCCTCTCCCTCTCCCTCTCCCTCTCCCTCTCCCTCTCCCTCTCCCTCTCCCTCTCCCTCTCCCTCTCCCTCTCCCTCTCCCTCTCCCTCTCCCTCTCCCTCTCCCTCTCCCTCTCCCTCTCCCCTCTCCTTTCTTTCTTCATTTATTTATTCATCATTGGGTATATTATTTATTTCTTTATATTTATTTCTTAAATTTAATTTATTTTTAATTTATATTTTACACTACATATATTCCACTCACAACACCCCCATCCACCCTCTGACTGCTTCATATTCCATGCCTTCACACTACCTCACATTGTGTACATGTGGATACCTCCACACCCACTTCACCTGACCTCTATATGCCCTGGGCCCTCCAGTCCCTTGAGGATTAGGTGCATTATCTCTGAATGAACACAGACCTGGAAGTCTTCTACTGGATGTGTGTTGGGGGCCTCATATCAGTGGGTGTAAACTGCCTGTTTGGTGGTCCAGTGTTTGAGAGATCTCAGGGGTGCAGATTACCTGAGACTGTTGGTCCTCATACAGGATGGCCCTTCTCAGCAGCTTCATTCAGCTTCCCTCATTCAACAACAGGTGTCAGCTGTTTCTGTCCATTGGTTGGGTGCAAATATCTGCACCTGACCTTTTCAGCTGTTGCTGGGTCTTTTGGAGGGCAGTCATGATAGGCCCCTTTTTGTGAGCATTCTATAACCTCAGTAATAGTGTCAGGCCTTGGGCCCTCACACTGACCTGGACCCCACTTTGGCCTGCCACTGGACCTTCCTTTCCTCAGGCTCATCTCCATTTCTATCCCTATACTTCTTTAAGACAGAAAAAATATGGGTCAGAATTGTGTCTGTGGGGTGGAAAACCCATGACATACTTGATAATCCTGCTGATGGTGGGTTCAAAAGTCCCTCTCCTTACTGTCATGTATTTCATATAAGGTCCCTTCCTTTAAGTCCTTGGATTCTCTCACCTTCCAGGTCTCTGGTGCACCCTGGGTTTCCCAAAACCTCCTCTCTCCTGAGGTTGCTTGTTTACGTTCTTTCTGCTGGCCCTCAGGGTTTCAGTCTTTTTCCCTCAGCCAATACCAGACCCTGATCCCCTCTTCCCCCAATTTCCCCCACCCTGTCCACTTTCCTTCCCAGGTCTATCCATTGCTCCTCATTGTGTCTTTTCACATAAATGTAAAGAGCCTTATATTGTAGGCACAATTTGATATGCATAGTCCCTTTAATAAAATATTTCTTTTTTGTAATGTTATCTGACATTCTTAACATCTGCCCAGTACATTTTAAAGCTATTCCAAAGTACAGTTCTTCTGTGCTGTCACTGTACTTCATACTGCTAATATTCACGCTTGTTTCTCTTTTCAAATGAGTGCCTTCTATTGCATCAGGTATCGATGATATTCTAAATCTCAACAGAAACGATTTACCATTTTGTTGATATTTTATATTCCGTTGCTGAAAAAAAAAAAAACACATAGAAATCAAAAGAAGCTTGTGAGGAAAGTGTTTATTTACTTATGTACCTTGGTCACAATATATTGAATGAAGCCAAGGCCTGAAATTGGATGCTGGAACTCCATGAAAGCATGAGGGAAAATGTCGATTACTTGTGTAACAACCATGTTGTCTTCAGACCTTTATCTTATAACTCCAAAAACATCTTGCCTAGAGATGGTAGTGTTCACAGTCAGTATGGTCACCTTATATTAATCATTAATTAAGTTCATGGTTTACATACAAAACTGCAGGTCAGGATGATGGTAGCGTTTCCACAATTGAGATTCCTGGTTCTCAATATCTTCAAAATTGTGTCCTTATGAATGAGACCATGTTTGTAAGTTCAAATTTGTATATTATTTAAATTTTTATAAGATTAAGTACTACTTTTGTTAAGACAAAGAAAAAATATGTTGAGTATCATCTAACATTTTCATATTATGAATATTTTAATAACGAAATTTATCTTTGTACTTCTGTATAAAATTTGAATCTGGTCTAACTAAAATAACATAACACTTTGGGAAAAAGATACACATTAGCAACCCTGCACTAGAAGCCAAGATGGAGAAAACCTCCACAATCACCATGACCCTCCCCCTGGTGCTATGATAGACAGGGAGGAATGTGATCCAGACACTGCAGAACACCAGCATGCTGAAAGTTAGGAACTTGGCTTCATTGAATGTGTCAGGAAGATTCCTAGCCAAGAAAGCCAAAGTGAAGCTCACCAGAGCCAAGAAGCCCAAGTATCCAAGGACAACGTGGAAGGAAATGACAGAGCCTTTATTGCAAAGAATGACAATCTTCCCATGTTCAGATTGGATATCTCTGTCAATAAAGGGAGGAGATGTTACCAACCAGATTCCACAGAGAACAAGTTGGATTAGGGTACAAATGGGAATGACCAACTTAGGAGCCCCTGTTACCAACATCCCTCTCATTCTTCTTCCTGGAGTAGTGAGCTTGAAAGCCATGACCACAGTTATTGTTTTGGCCAACACTGTAGAAACAGACACAGTGAAAAATACTCCAAATGTGGTCTGCTGCAAGATGCAGGTGACCTGGTCAGGATGTCCAATGAAGAGCAGGGAGCAGAGAAAGCAGAAGACTAGAGAGATTAGCAGGATGTAGCTGAGAATGCGGTTATTGGCCTTCACAATGGGAGTATCATTATACTTCACAAATGTGACAAGGAATAGAATTGTGATGGCCGAGAAGGACAATGCCATGCAGCCTAGAGCAATCCCCAGTGGCTCGTCATAAGCCAGAAATGATACAGCTCTTGAGAGACAGTAGGTTTGCTCTATGTTGGCATACTTATCATCTGGACACTTCACACATTGTTCCATATCTGCTGGTAAATGTACATAAACCCTTATACGATATCATAATTACATAGGAAATAATTTTACATTTGTATTATTCATAGGAAATATTAATAAACATTTTGGTGTTGAGCATCTCTTCCATTCCTATTTGCTATAGAACCACTAACTTAAGATTGCACTGTACTAACCTATGTTTGTCATCAAACAAAACAACAGAAGAAGTACAACAGAAAAAATACTTATTAAATAAAAATAAAAAAATGGTGACTAATAGTAATAATCTCAGAGTATTTAATTCCTCCAAACATAAATACATTATTCACAGACAAAGGTAGTGTGCAGACATCAGTACTGGTGTCAGTTGATGAAATGCATCATGTGCTTTGTTTGCTCTGTGGTTTGTGCCTTTGTCTGTGTCTTCACATAGGAACCAGAACATACAATTCCTCATTTAAACACTATTTGCAAAAAGGAATATTTTCATTCTTGAAGCTGTAGACCTCATAGACCTATGCAAGTCCCTCTCATTGTTTTACAATCTCTTACTCCCCAAATACGCATTTCAAGCTACATGGCATGAAGTTCATGGATGTTAACTTTCCTCCCTCTATTCTTAGCTAAGCACTAGCCCATCTCTTGTTCCATTATTGAAACCTGCACTCTTGTTCTAATTCTTTGACAGGAAATACTTAATCATTTGTCCATTAAACCTATTAAAATATATTTCTTTAAACAACAACTGTTACCCTGCGCATCTGATCTTTTTCACAGAGTAAGCTTGGTGATGGAGGGAAAGATTGTGGACACATCAGGTGATCAAATATCTACGTACAATGAATCAAAGAAAAATAAACATATGCATAGATTACATCTAAAATGTTTCTTTAAAAAATTGTTGTCCCGGTAGGTCCCCCTAAACACTTTATATATAATATAAAATCAGTAACCATCATATTGTGAGAGAAATGCCTTGACTGAGGAAGATATTGGAAGTTATTTTCTGAGTCCAGAAGAAGTTGACATTATATAACTGAATACTTTCTGAATCATGGAGAGTTTAGGTCTTCAGTTTGCATGTCGGCCATTTCGTGTTTCTAGTTTGGAAACAGAAGATATTCAAATTCAGCATTTTTTCTTCTGCATGCAAGTATGTACCTGTTTCATTGGAAATCTCATTTTCTGTGCAAAGAACACAATCAAAGCAGCAGTCTGCTGTTTCTTTCTGTTGAATTTTCCTGAATCCAGCAGAACACATCACACTACACACAGAGGAGGGAACCTAAGACAGTGCATAAATGTTATATAATATGCATGTGAGTGTGTATTTCATGTATTTGTCATATGAATAATGTCCCATAGATTGATATATGGGACACAAACAGAAATGGCTATACATATTCCTCTGATACCCAGTATCACTTAACAGTATCAGTCATATTTTTATTTATATTACTCTGCAACACACTGAATGTCACACAAAAATTACTGTATCATGAAATATTTTATATGTAAAATTCAGGTTGTAGCAATTATAAAATTTTCCTTCCTAAACTGATCAATCCAAAAAGAATGTTTAGGTGGCACAAGTATTTCTTTCATGATTTATAAATTACAAAATAGAATACTGTGGTGTATGGAGGGAGAAGGAAGGGTAAATCAAGAAAGAGTAGTTTTATGACTACGAACAAAATATGTTATAGAAGACTCCCATAAAATTAATGAAGTATTCCTAAGTGTAAAAGAAAACCTTGAACACACTATCCCTTTCTCTCTTTTCTCTGCATCTATGAGGGAGCTCCCCACCCACCGACTCCTGCCTCACCACTCTAGCATTCCCCTGTGCTGGGGCATCAAGCCTTCACAGGCCAAAGCGATTCCTCTCCCACTGATGCCAGATAAGGCTATACTCCATGGAGGAGAGGATATCACGAAGGGGGATAACACTTGAAATGTAAATAAATAAATAAAAAACATACAAAATATATAAATTAAAAAGCTAAAACCTTGAATCTGGAGAAACATTTATGTTCACGACTGCATGATATACTTAAATAGGCTATAGATATGTTTGCACAGAACCAAAAAAATATCCCATGGATGATATATAATTACAAACTTTTCATTAATCATATGTACATATACATTATACTTTAAAATCATTAAATATATCCCTGCATTGTAGGTGAACAGGTATTTGGGTACTATTGAACATGGATTCCAGAGGCCAGTGATCCATCTACTACCAGATTTACATGAAATTGAGCATTATCAAATTTTGAATATTGCAATTTAGGATGGTCTTTTGCAAGAGTAGCAATTGGTCTTAACCACAGAGTGTTATATTTTAAAATACACATAACCTGAAAAAATTATGTTATACCCACTGCTGTTCCTCCCATGGCCCATTCCAAATCATCAGATATATGAAGTTGTTGACTCTTTTGAAAACAAGGTATATAGCTTCCTATTTTCACTTTTAATCCAAGGCCTTGTGGAAAATTCCAAATGATGAAAATATCATACTCTGTACACTGATTTTCCCTATTCTTCATGTTCACCAGTTCTCCAACAGGGTTCGTAAATACCCTGGTTTTCATCTCTTCTAGGACACCTAGAAGAGATCCATGCTTACAATATCAATAAAGCATATCAATAAAGGTAATTCAAAATTAAGAATTCCCCAATTTCTTAATGACTTTCAGAAGAGACAGCTGTATTGAAATAAATGTGTGTAGAAAAATATAGTATACCTCATTGATAACTGAAAACTTATATACTTAATATTAATGATAAAGATAGAATGTGCTAGAAAAAATGATTACTAGATAACAAGTAACTGTGTGTGTGTGTGTCTGTGTATTTCTGTGTGTTTGCGTGTGTGTGTGTCTGAGTGAACATTCTTGTCAATAAAAATTCTTTTAAGTGAAGCCATGTATGAGACAATGAAGGGGAAGTCTGAATATCTGGAAATTGTGAAAATAAACAAATTATTTTCATGTACATACAATAAACTCATATAAAATTAACACAAATTTAATAAAATGTGCAGTCTTCGTAATTTATGTTTTTGTATATTGTTAATTTAAATGGCTAAATAATAACCACAGCACATACATGTATCAATTTCTGAAAAACTTTTCTTCAGCAAAAAATTCTAGTCTAGTCATCACTTAAGGCTTTTATGATAAAACTCTTGGCTCCTATTCTAAATTTTGAACTCATTTGGTTGAAATGTGAGACACCTTTTCACAAAACTCACTGGTATTCGTAAAAATGTATGGTCTCTTATTAAATATTGTCGTTGTGGGTGAAATTCATCCATGTAAATGGATTTTAGGGGTTTTTGCAGTATACAAATCATTGCACTGAGAGAATAATCTCTAACAAATGTACAGTTGTTCCTCTGGTTCCATTTAAAAGATCACATTGATATATCTAAGCATAATGAAATGTAAGTCTTTACCTGCTGACAAGCAGTGAAATATCTTTTGTGTTCTGCCTTTTTCTGAGACTCTACTTGTTGAAGAATGTGTTCATGGTAGGTGTGGGCCACAGCATAAACAGCATTATACAAGTTGTAACCTTCATCACTCATGGCCATATCATGGCTGTGCAGTGCTGTCCATTCCAATGTGTTGTTGAACGTAATATGATGCATTTTAATGCTGTTCTTGGAGATTGAACAATTAAAATAATTCCATTCCAGTATAGTATGATAAATATCTTTTAGGTATTTGACTGTGTTCATTGTTTGCATAAAATTCCTTAATTTAGGAATCTCAACTCTGTGGTGTGCAAAAGTAATAGTCCCATGGAAAAGATTAAGTGTGAATTCTTTTTTATTTGTGATGACATCCCATTGTGAGGTTGTGATCCAGATTCTCTGAGCATCTAAATCTTCCCATCTTCTAAAGCTTACTTCTAGAGTAGAGTTCATATCACCATAAATGATAACAACCTTTGCTGAAGATGTCATAATTTGCTTATCATATATTGTAGCCCTTGTCATGTATATCTGCATGTTTTCTGGGATCATATTAACAAAAGCTAAACAGATCCCATGCCTTTGGCTCTCTTCTCTTACATCTGAGAGAAACCGAATACCCTGATCATCATCTGAGATGACCAGTCCTATCCAAGTCCATCTAAAATGAAACATCAAGGAGACCATGCAATGTGATAAATGTGTGTCCTTGGTGGCTACCTCATGGACATGGGGCAGCCGGTCATGGTCGCGTAGGTTAGGATTAAATGGTCCAAAGAAAACCTAAAGGATGTAGAAGACAGGATGAAACTTCCAATGAGGAATATGATTATTAGGATATTTAGACTCATATACCTTTAATGCTACTCACCTTCCAGAACTCTAGATAAGAACAGTAAGATTGTACTATACACATCATGTATTATTCCTATTAGATTCTAGACTATTTCTGATAACTCTAAAATTCCTAGAACACAATTTTACCTGTATGCACAGTACATCTATGAAATGAATATTTAATTCATATATATATAATGTGTATGTATGTGTGTGTATTGGTGTAGCAGCACACCCACAAATGCATTCTTTCCAAGTTTTCTTGTAGGCACCTGTAAATGTAATTTAATTTTCTTAACACATTCAGTGTCACAATTTCTTACCAGTGGCATTGAAGAATGCATTGCCAGTTTTAAGGATGTTTTCCATGATGGTCCTGTCAGACCTATGGTAAATGAATCTTCTAAATAACAGAAATAATTAACAAAATTCATATGTCCATCTATTTGTGTATATTCTTGATCCAGATTTTTCAATAAATCATGACAGTTTCTACCAATGAGGGAGAACATCAAAGTCATGTTGGGTAAAAGATAAGGATTCTTGTTGATCTCATCGGTAGCAAAAAACATTACCAGAAGAAGCTCATATTCACTTGCTGTAATTCTAAAACAAGGCATAGTGATGATAAGGGAGATGTTTGAAACATGAAATTTCAAATACTGTAAGGTTTGTAATATGAGATATGTTAAATTTGCCTCCCAAGTGCGGGGATTAAAGGCGTGAGCCACCACCGCACTGCCAGACTTATTATTTTAGGATATATTTTATTTAATTTTATTTATCCATTTCAAGATAAATATACAAAATGACACGTTATACCATATGACCAGAATATTATCCTTTAGGGTATTGTACACATCAAGTTAATGCTACCTTTTATTGTGTTCTTACTATTTTTATTTTGTAAAAAAAAAGTTTCAACACTCGTTCCCTCATAATCTGCAGCCACAAATGATAACATCTCACTCATTGTACCTCAGACCTAATACCCACATTGAGAACAGGTTCTTTTCCACAAGAAGTACTATGATTCTCCTAGATTTATCTTGTCAGACCTCAGATGTAGAGATTAAGTCCAGAATTTTCCCTATGAATCCAGGGAACATGACATAGGATGAATGGAAAGGAATTGTGAATAAACATTAACTACTAAATAATGTTAAAATTACTGAGAGATTAATAGAAATATTGACCTTGTATCTGATAGTGATAATAAGCCAAATCTGTGCTTGTGCATTTGTGTAATTGAATAAAAAGATTAGTCTGGTAATTGAATATAATCTAGCATTCTTTTTCCACATTCAGTATCAAATTCAGGATTGCAGGAAGAGGCTCATTGAAAGACTATTTTATGAAAGAAAGTATATGTATATTCACAAGTATATAAGTAATGTTATACATTTAGCCAGGTATAGTAGACCAACCCATACACAAATATTTCAATGAAACAATGCATGTTCATCTGTTGGAAACCAGAATTAGGTAACACTTTTACGAAGGCATTTAGATGCATGATCATAATGAGGTGTTGGCAGAAAATTGAATATAGGCAGTGATGCAGTCTCTTCATATTGAGTTCTAGACCAAGGAGGGAATTGTGAATTCAAGGCAGATGAAAAGATATCTTTCAACATATATTATCAACAAAGACTCAAAGGAAAGAATCCAGACCTTCACATTGTCCAGCACTGTGAACTGGAGTATAATTGCACTAAACCTTACTAAACTGTGACACATTTCGAAGTATTAAAATAGTGATTGATATAAAAATTCGTTTTCAGGGTTTCTTCAAGTTACATGGTGAGGAAGAGAACAGAACCCACAGTTTGTATATACAGCTAAATATTTCAAATGATTGACATTGATACATTAAATAAAGTTAATGGCTTACCTAAAATTTGAAAATAAATTAAAAAAATTACCATTAGTATAAGATTATTCAGTTGGCCAAAGGTAAAAATGACACTCCCTTTGCAAATCTCCATCATTATCTTCACTATTCTTTATCCTCCAAAAGCAACTGGGTTCAGTCAAACAGCACAGGATGAGAGAAAACTTCAGAAACAAAAATGAAATAGTGAAAGCACAGACCTTTTTCATGTCTGTTAGGATCTAGAATGGAGCTGTTGTGAAATCCGTTTCTGATGTAGAAAGACATCACACACACAGTTACACCTATGTGTCTGTATTAAGGCTACTTCTGTCTGGAGATCCACTTATTATATTCACAGTTCCTTTCCATTCTTCCTATGTCAGGCTCCCTAGATACATAGGGAAAATTCTGGCCTCAGGCTCTACATCTGAGGTCTGAAATGTTTTCATCACCATATTTTTGAAAACATGTTTTGAGATCATGTTTTCTACCCTCAGGGGTCATGACTGCATTCATGTGCATAGAGTAAATCCCAAGGATAATCTTCTCCTGGATAGTTCATACCTGACCATGTGTCAACATCCATTATGTACAAACACAATGGATTTCTTCAGAAGTTCCATACTGTGACAGAAGGTGATAAGGTCATAAAAGTTGCATATCATTCAGATGTTAAGTTTAATCATGGAACATTATGTAACACATTGTCTAGTTTAGGGAAGGACAGTCTCACATGCAACATTGAGCCTGGAGTTGACCATGCTCTCTGTTGTTCATATACTATTGTATGCCTCTCATGTTTCCAAAATCTCCTCAAACTTCCTGTGATTCCTGCCATCTGGAGAACATGTCAATATGCTAAATCCAAAAATACCTGAATTTTAAAGATTCAACATCCATCTTGTCAAATATCAGTACCTGTGCAGACATTCACTGATATGCTGAACTTTTTCCTGATAATCAGTCCCTGGCAGTAAATGACATTTGATGAAACATTTCTTTGATTGATGTATGTTCACACCTCATTAAGAAGTTAGAGGCTAATTTCATATATTTTGCTCAAGGGAAAGAATTTAGGTGGCATTTAAGAGGTAGAATTTTATTGCCAATGCTGGCATATACCTCATACTTTTCATTTATTTCTACTTGGCATTTGTTTTGAATTATTTCTATCTTAGATTACATTTCAATAACATAGATGTTAGCAGCTAAGCTAATTTATGCAATTTGATTAGATTGCAATGAGTGACAAAGATGAAGAATTGATTTGATTTGTTATTTTTTTAACTAGCTTATATTTTTGTTCAAAATATCCATACTGAATTAAGTGAGTCTTCAACTTCATTTTTTGAATGGTAGGCATGTCACTGGATTAAAATAAAATCCTGGCATGGAATTTATTTTACTATATTTGTAACTTTGAATAAACATTTGTTTCATACTTTGGTTGAATTACGACTATTTCAGTGTACATTTGTTTCAGGACTTTTGCAAACCTGTAGACTGGGTAAATTAAGTGCCCTGTTGTCATATTCTATAATTGCTATATACCTGGTGCTAATACCATGTCAAATTAACTGGGAATGTGCATGGAGGTTGACTCTTCACTCCACTGTGACTGCTATTGTTGTGCCATCCTGGGCTGTAGCAGTCTTTTGGAAGTCATTTGGTGCACATGATCAATGGACTGGGATCCATTCCATACTCAAGACTACAGGTCAAACATTTAGGTCTTGAATAATCTTGAATTTGGATTTGCTCAGATTTAGAGGTGAGGTTTCATGTGCTTTTCTGCAGAGACATCCTCCATTTTGCTTGGAACACAAATAGTATTTCTTAAAAACTCTTTTCTTTTTGCCTAAAGCTCATGTTATGTACTTGATTTGGAGAAAAGAAGGCAGAGCACACCTGATCGTGTTCTTCCTGATTATCAAGGGAATCTTTGGTTTCTATTTTCCTTTAAGTTGTTCTGTTGGGTGGCAATCTTAAGCTATCCACTACAGTTCTTTATGGGTTTATAAAACAAAGATTTCTTCTATGTTTCACAGATAATATTCCATAGCTTCATTCCAGTTGCTTGTACCTTTATTTCTTGTTGAAATCAAATATCTGATTCCATGCCATGCTATGTGGAACATGTTATGGCCTCTATCCTATTTTCATGTAGAGAATAATCATACGAGGGTTGCTGTTGTATTTTCATTAAATTTTGTTGTCATTTTTAGTAGACCATTCTTATTCTGTTTTTCCCCATTAATTAGATATTGATTTGTATTTTTGAATCTCTTGAAACAAGGTTTGATATGGCACAGAAGTATGATTTATACAAATCATTGAAGAACTTTTGAGTATTTGCACTCATCAATCTATATGGATGGAAAGTCTTCCTCTTTCATGAATTATATATGTAATAGCAAAGATGTTATTCATTAACCACAGATATTTGCAAGGCAATGTGATGCCCACTATACATCTATACACCAACAAATATAATTTCAGTTTCTTCATTACAAATAACATCTCCATCTATTATAATTTAAGTAATTTTTAAAGAAAATTCGATGTATTCTATTTAGACTAAATCTGACATGTTATAGCTTGATTACACTCAGGATTTTAAACCCAATGCATCATAATTGGCATGACATATTATTTCACTAATACCCAACGTCCATGCAGGATTGCTTATGGTGATTCTTCTAAGGTGTCCTCTAAAAACCCTTAATCCATAGAACTTATCTTACAGTAATTGGTCAAATTTCCCTTCCAATCTTCATTGTCCATATATATATATATATATAACTATACTAATATTGAATACCAAAACAGAATTTCAATATTATATAAAAATTTTATACTTGAAGGACCTCTGTAGTCTGAACTTATGAAAGCAGGATGTACGTCCCAACTCTTCAAACCTACCTGTCTGACAGGATCTCTTCCATAATTAGGAACATAAGTGAGCCCTTTGGGTGAAGACCCACATCATTTAGGACCTCCACAGAGATAAGCACATGAGGTACCTATACAGCTCTTCCTGAGTACTATTGTCTTTCCAGTTTGCACCTCCAACTGAAACTATTGAAGGTCAATATGCCTTCCCCAGACCCCAAAGCCAACCTGGCTCCTATTAGATCTGCCTAAACCAGAGACAGTGGGATATATGATGGTTGCACCAAGCAAGGACACTGAATGCATGCCCTAATGAGATACTGCACTTCCTGACTCCCAGGAGGCCTTCTGGAATCCAGGTCACACTACACTATTTGTACCCAAAGAGTACTGATCCAGTCCCAGTTACACATACAAGTTAACAACAGAAATGACCAGATGGTGAAAGAAAAATAAAAGGACATAACCAATAGAGGTCAATGTAATTTGGCATTATCCAAAACCAGTTTTCCTAGCCTGGATATTTAAACACTCATGAAGAGCAAGATTTTGAGGTAAAATTGCATCTCATGAAGATGACAAATGCCTTTAATAAGGATAAATTAACACCTTTAAAGAAATACAGAAAACCACAGGCTAACAGGTAGAAGCCCTTAGAGAGGAAACAAATAATTCACTTGAAGACATGCAAGAAAATACAATTCAAAGGTTTTTGGAATGGAACAAAACAGGCCATCCACAAAAATGGGAAAAGAAAGAATAAAGAAGTTCAAAACCTCTTCTGCACATTCATCAGTCCCCAGACACATAGAAGAAAGCTTTCCTTACACCACCCATCTTTCCTGAATCTCTGAGACGCTGGCACAAAGCCAAGCTTCACTCAGCAGCATGAGAGCCCAGGACTACTTCAATTCCCCTACGAACTCTCCACCCACCTTCATGTGATCTAAGGCTCCTGAAACATAAAAAACTGGAGGTCTGAAAACAGAATTCTGTTGCTGTGGATATTATTTTTCTTTTTTATTAGTTATTTTCTTTATTTACATTTGAAATGCTATCCTGACAGTCCCCTGTTCTCTCCCCAACCCACCCACTCATGCTGTAGACCCTGGCATTCTCCCTGTACTGAGGCATATAATCTTCACAAGTCCAAGGACGTCTCCTAAAATTGATGGCCTACCAGGCAGTCCACTGCTACATATGCAACTGGAGACACAAGCACTGGGGTGGGGGGTAATGGTTACTTCATGTGTATTGTTCTTCCTATACAATTGCAAGTCCCTTTAGCTCCTTGGGTACTTTCTCTAGTTCCTTCACAAAGGGCCCTTTGCTCCATCCAATAGATGACTCTGAGCATTCACTTCTGTATTTGCCAGGCATTGGCATATTCTCCCAAGAAACAGTTGTATTAGGGTCCTGTAGGAAAATTTGCTGGCATCTTCAACATTCTCGGGGTTTGGTGGTTGTTTATGTGATGGATCCCCAAGTGGGGCAGTCTCTGGATGGTCCTTCCTTCTGTCTCAGCTCGGAACTTTGTCTTTATAACTACTTCCATGGGTGTTTTGGTCCCTTCTAGGAAGGAACGAAATATCCATACTTTGGTCTTTCTTCTTCTTGAGTCTCATGTGTTTTACAAATTGTTTCTTGGATATTTAAATTTATGGTCTAATATTCACTTATCAGTGAGTACATATCATGTTTATTCCTTGGTAATTGGGTTACCTCATTTAGGATGATGGATTTCATCTCTTTGCCTAAGAATTTCATAAATTCATTGTTTTTAGTTGCTGAGTTGGACTCCATTGTGTAAATGTACCACATTTTTTTTTTTTTATCCATTACGCTGTTGAGGGACAGCTGGGTTCTTTCCAGATTCTTGCTATTATAAATAAGGCTGCTATGAACATAGTGGAGCATGTGTCGTTCTTACAAGTTGAAACATCTTCTGGGTATATGCCCAGGAGAAGTATTGCTGGATCTTCTGGTAGTACTATGTCCAGTTTTCTGAGGAACTGCCAGACTGATTTCCAGAGTGGTTGTACAAGCTTGCAATCCCACCAACAATGGAGGAGTGTTCCTCTTTCTCCACATCTTCGCCAGCATCTGCTGTCACTTGAATTTTTGATCTTAGCCATTCTGACTGGTGTGAGGTGGAATCTCAGCGTTGTTTTGATTTGCATTTCCCTGATGATTAAGGATGTTGATCTTTTCTTTCAGGTGCTTATAGCCTTTGGTATTCATCAGTTGAAAATGATTTGTTTAGCTCTGTACCCTACTTTTTAATAGGGCTATTTGATTTTCTGGCATCCATCATCTTGAGTTCTTTATATATATTGGATATTAGTCCCTTATCTGATTTAGGATCAGAAAATATCCATCCCTAAACTGTTAGTTGCCTTTTTGTCTTATTGACATGATCTTTCACCTTACATAATCTTTGCAATTTCATGACGTCCCATTTATCGATTCTCAATGGATGCAAGCTCACTTCTTACTCACTATTACTTCTCTACACATAAAATCCTTTCTAGTAATTTGACTCATCAGTTTTTCCAGTATGTATATAAATGTATCCAATAGGCACTGTTTGAAAATCCTAAGAGCTGTTGTTATAGCTATAACACTGTTGACATAACAGAAGATGCTAATGGCTCTCCAGGACATAACAGTATCTACTGAGAAGGTACTGCTAATATCATTGGGAATGGCCTTTAACTCTCTGTTATTGTTCTTGCTGTGTTTATGAGAATTTGAAGGGTACTTTCCGAGATACTCTCCAGGGACATAGCCCTTGAGAATCCCCTCCTTCCAAAGCCATATAATTCTCTTGGCTTGAATTTAAACACTTGATCTCTTACAAGATGGGGAGCTGAGTCTTCACATTCCAAAGCCTGCTAAGGAATGGCTCATCCCTTCCTCAAAATGCCCCCATTCATCAACAAAAGTAATTAAATAGTACTGAGTGCAAACACCAGGATGAATTCAGAGGAGGAAAGATGACCTGCGTCATTATGTACAGGTGCCTGATATGTGTTCAACATAGGATGTGGGTTGGAGTACAGTCATAGAAGCAATGCATTTATTCTTTGAAAGTTGCCCCAAGTCACAAAACAGGCTGGTATAAATTCTGTTGTGGTTACTAAAGTTCACTATTACACGAAGAGCACATTTATGAAAAGAATCAAGCTGAGAAAGGAAAAATGTAAAATGTTGGTTTAAATAAAAAAGGGGCAGTAGGAAATAAAATGGAGCTAAATCCTGTGTTCAAGGAGATAAACAGAATAAGGGAGTGGTGCCTTGCCAAGATCCCACCCAGCTAATCTTATGTTCATACATGGTGGTACACATCTTTATCCCAGGAGACAAAGACAAGCTGATCTATGGGTTTGAGGTTAGCCTCATATTGAGCAAGTTCCAAGCTGAGAAAAATTTAAGTCCAGGTATATTGGTCTACATTTTTAATACCTGCATTCAGGAGATGAACCATTAATAAACCAGTAATAGAGGAGCCCCTGTCTCACTGTGGACACTAGAACTAGGAATAAGTGTTCTTTTCAGATCTATATGTTAGTTCAAGGCTCCAGATATCCATAGTTGTCTTTCTATGACTATAAGCCATACATCAATTCACCCCTTCCTCCTCACTTTGTTTATGATAAAAGTTCAATCAAAGCAACAGAGAAGCAAGTTAATATTTAAAGAAATTTGTAATAGGAAAAAAAAATATGTCCTTAAGTATCAGATAACAAATATAATCTTGTATAAATTAGCATTGCAAAGAATGAGAAACAGTTTATAAAAGAAACAACAGAATATGCAGGCACTGGTGTAATATTGTTGGAAAGGATAAATAGATATATAGTGACCTTGAATATAGAGTGGTTCCTGAGGTCAAATGTTCTGCAATGGCTGCAAATACAGGGGGAAAGCTGGATAAAATTAAATTGTTTAACGTTAATTGAAGATTTGGAGTATTATTCCTACATTTTTTTTTTTGAAACAAGGTCTTACTAGGAAGTATCAGTAGATTAATGTTTCCAGTGAAGGTCAGAATTCATTTTCTCATTATTTCCCCCATCATTTTCTTTAAATATGTTAACACTTTGTAATAATTTAAAGACTATTTTGAGTTCGATGAAGGGAAATTGGCATACTTTTCTAATTTATGTTAATTTATTTTAAGGTAGGCTATCTATATCACACATGGCTGGTTTGTACTCACAATATAGGGCTGCCTGGGGAAAAACAGACAGAAATGTTCAGGCCTCTGCCTCTAAAGTGCTTGGATAAAACATGAACCAACAAAACCACCTGACACCACTTCTAGTTTTCATGGATAATAACTTTCTCTGCAGGTATTATATATAGTATTGTCAATAAGTTTGTGAAAGAAAATGTTCTCACATTAATATGTGTTCCTTCTTTTCTATCACTGGTTTTCTTCTTGAAATCTGAATGAAAGATGAGCTTAGATTTGGGTACAAAGCTAAACAAAAATTCTCAACTGAGGAATAGAGAATGGCAGAGAAGCACCTAAAGCATAGTTCAACATCCTTAGTCATCAGGGAAATGCAAATCAATACAACCCTGTGATTCCACTCACACCAGTCATAATGGCTTAGATCAAACTTTCAGGGTACAGCACATACTAGTGAGGATGTAGATAAAGAGGAACACTACTCCATTGCTGGTGGGATTGCAAGCTGGTACAACTACTCTGCAAATCAATTTGGCTGTTCCTCAGAAAATTGGACATAGTACTAATTGAGGACCCAGAAATACCACTCCTGGGCATAAACCCAGAAGATGTTCCAACATGAAATAAAGACACATGCTCCACTATGTTCACGGCAGCCTTATTTGTAATAGTTAGAAACTGGAAAGAGCACTCATGTCGTTCAACAGAGGAATGGATACAGAAAATGTGTTACAGTTAAACAATGGAGTACTACTCAGCTATTAAAAGTGATGAATCCATGAAATGCTTAGGCAAATGGATGGAACTAGAAAATATCATCATGAGTGAGGTAACCCAATCACAAAAGTACACACATGGTATACACTCGTTGATAAGTGGATACTTGCCCAGAAGCTCAAAATACCCAAGATACAATTCACAGGCCAAATGAAGCTCAAGAAGGAAGACCAAAGTATGGATACATTGGTTGATCCTTCATAGAAGGGAGAACAATATAACCATAGAAGGAGATACAGAGACAAAGTGTGGGTCAGACACTGAAAGACTGATCATCCAGAGATGGCCACACCTGAGGATCCATCACGCATACTGTCACCAAAGCCAGATACTACTGTGGATGACAACAAGTGCTTGCTGACAAGAGCCTGATATTGCAGTACCCTTAGAGGCTCTACCAGTGCCTGACAAATACAGCTCACAGCCATCCATTGGTCTGATCACAGGGTCCCTAATGTTAGAGAAAGTAACCAAGGAGCAAAAGGAGTTTGCAGTCCCATAGGAGGAACAACAATATGAACTAACCAGTACCCCCAGAGCTCCCAAGGACTAAATCACCAACCAAAGACTACAAAGGGTGGGACCCATGGCTCAAGCTGCATAGGTAGCAGAGGATGGCTTAGTCAGTCATGATTGGGAGGAAATGCCCTTGGTCCTGTGAAGGCTCTATGCCCCAGTGTAGACAAGTGTTGGGATGTGAAAGCAGGAGTAGGTGGGCTGGTGGGTAGGGAGAGGGGGCAGTCGATGGGGGGGGGCTTTCAGAGTGGAAAGCATTTGAAATGTAAATAAAGAAAATATCCAATAAAAAGGGGAAAAGGAAAAAATAATATCCAATAAGTGAACTTTAATTTTAGCTCTTTCTACAAACATTTCCTCCTTCTCCCCTTGTCTCTGCCCCTCTTTCCAGTTCATCCTCAAACTGGTTTTAATTTTCTGTTCCTTTTTGACTAATGTTTAACTTCCTCATGTTTTGTCGTTCAGTCGTTTAAATTTCAACTTCTGAGAATATCAAGTCTTATATCCTTTGAAAATCAAGCCAAATTGTTTCTTTATATTCAGTTTTGTTTATTCTTTATATAATTGAGATTATAGTTCTTTATGTACGGTAAACAAAAATGTTTGGTAAGCAGCTGCATATAGTTTTTGGCTGTTTATGAGACTTACATTGACACTTAGTTGGATATGGCTGCAAATCAAATTATACATTTACTACTTCACTGAAATTTTTGCATACTGTAGTGGCAACAATGTGGTTCTCTTCAACTATGGTCCTAGAGCTTTCATCAACTGGCATAATGAATCATAACTATTATAATATCCACACATTTTCCTTCTTTTACACTATTGCTTGATCAATAAAGGGAATGATTTTATGTTTGAATTTTAGTACGATTCCTCATATTTCTACTCTTTTTTCCTTTTCCTTTTTTTTTTTAAATCAAAGCAAAGGAAGCCTACACACAAAAACCCATGGGGAGAAACATATATGCTACCATTACCAATTTCATTGTACCTAAAATTAAATTGTATGATTGTATAGATGTGATTCCAAATGTCTAACAGAGAACTCCTTTAGCTGAAAAATATCTTCATCAAAGATGCTGGGTATAATATTATCTCCAAAAAACCACTGAACTTCCTTTTCCCAAATATAAAATGTTTGTAGAAGTTAGATAAAATATTTTTACAATACAAATTGCATACTCAATAATATCAGATTTCTTGGTATTACTCTAAACAAGGAAGTGAAAGGTATGTATACAGAACTGATAATTCTCGGGAGAAAGATATTGAGGAAGGTATCAGAAGTTGGAAAATCCCCAATGTTCCTGGAACATTAACATAGTAAAAAAATGGCCATCTTCCCGAAGGTAATTTACAGATTCAATGCAAATCCAAACAAAATTCTTGCATTATCCTTTCTATTCCTGAAAGAGTAATTCTCAATTTCATATGAAAAAAAAATCCCAGGATATTAAAACTGTTATGTATCAAAGAAATAAAGTAGTAAATAAAAAAGGAAATTCTGAAGGTATAATGAACACTGATTTCAAGCTATCATACAGACCAGTAGTACTAAATACTACATGATATTGACATGAAAATGGAAAATTGGAATTTTGGAGTCAAACTGAAAACTGAGAAACAATCCATCTAACCTAATGACATTTGACTTTTGAAGAAGAAGCCAAAACTAAACTGTGCAAAAGAGAAAGCATCCTCAATAAATGATGCTGGACAAACTGGATGTCTACATGCAGAGGAAAGCAAATAGATCAGTCTGCACAAAACTCAGGAAAATGTGAATCAAAGACTGCAACATAAAACCTGTCACAAAAGGAACTGGATAACTGCTCAAACACTTTGACACAGGAAGCACCTTTGTAAATAGAACACCAATAATTCAGGCATTGAGATTAACAGTTACTAATCATGGCCCTCATTGAATTGAAAAACCTTCTGTAAGGCAAAGTTAAGCTTCAAAACCACAAGATTGAAACCAATAAATGAGAAAAATATCATCACCAATCCTGCACCTGACAGTGTTATAATCAAAAATATATAAAGGACAGACAAAATTAGATGACCACAAAAGAAATAATCCAATTTAATAGTAGGTAAGTCGGGCTCAGTGCTAAGCAGAGCATTGTCAAAACAGGAAGATCAAATGGCCAAGAAACCCTTGAAGAAACGTTCAAAATTCTTAGTCATCAAGGAATTTGAAATAAAAAATGTGTCTGAATTCAATTAACCTGTTTGTCACCTGTAATAATAGCTGAGATTAAAAAACACAAATCATAGCAAATGGTGCCATGGATTTGGAGTGAAGAGAACACATATCAGTTTCTCATGGTGTCTTAGTCTGGGTTTCTATTCCTGCACAAACATCATGACCAAGAAGCAAGCTGGGGAGGAAAGGGTTTATTTGGCTTACACTTCCATACTGCTGTTCATCATCAAGGAAGTCAGGACTGGAAATCAAGCAGGTCAGGAAGCAGGAGCTGATGCAGAGGCCATGGAGGGATGTTCTTTACTGGCTTGCTTCCCCTGGCTTGCTCAGCCTAGTCTCTTATAGAACCCAAGACTACCAGCCCAGGGATGGTCCCACCCACAAGGGGCCTTTCCCCCTTGATCACTAATTGAGAAAATGCCTCTACAGTTGGATCTCATGGAAGCATTTCCTCAACTGAAGCTCCTTTCTCTGTGATAACTCCAAGCTGTGTCAAGTTGACCCAAAATAGCCAGTACAATTGACCCCTTGTCAACTTGACACACAAAGACATCACTAGTAAGTCTCAACTCTTCCTAAACGGAAATGTGCCTTACACTCCCCCCAGAGCTTTTGTCTCTAGTTGCATATGTAGCATTGAACGGCCTAGTAGGTCATTAATTGGAGGAGATGCCCTTGGTCTTGCAAAGATTATATGCCCCAGTACAAGGAGAATGCCAGGGCCTGAAGCAAGAGTGGGTGGGTTGGGGAGCAGGGTAGGGGGAGGGTACAGGGGACTGTCAGGATAGCATTTGAAATGTAAATAAAGAAAATAACTAATAAAAAAGAAAAATAATATCAACAGCAACAGAATTCTGTTTTCAGACCTCCAGTTTTTTATGTTTCAGGACCCTTAGATCACATGAAGGTGGCTGGAGGGTTCATGGAGGAATGGATGTAGTCCTGGGCTCTCATGCTGCTGAGTGAAGCTTGGCTCTGTGCAGGGGTCTCAGAGATCAGGGAAGATGGGTGATGTAAGGGAAGCGCTTCCTCTATGTGTCTGGGGACTGATGAATGTGCAGAAGAGGTTTTGAACTTCTTTATTCTTTCATTTTCCATTTTTGGGGGTGCCCTGTTTTGTTCCATTCCAAAAGCCTTTGAATTGTATTTTCTTGCCTGTCTTCAAGTGAATTATTTGTTTCCTCTCTAAGGGCTTCTACCTGTTAGCCTGTGGTTTTCTGCATTTTATAAAGGTGTTATTTTATCCTCATTAAGGGTATTTGTCATCTTCATGAGATGCAATTTTAGCTCATATTCTTGCTCTTCATGAGTGTTTAAATATCCAGGGTATGAAAACTGGGTTTTGATAATGCCAAATTACATTGGCCTCTGTCGATTATGTCCTTTTTATTTTTCTTTCACCATCTGGTCATTTCTGTTGTTAACTTGTCTGGGTATCTGGGACTGGATCAGTACTCTTTGGATACAAATAGTGCAGTGTGACCTGGATTCCAGAAGGCCTCCTGGGAGTCAGGAAGTGCTGTATCTGGTTAGGGCATGCCTTCAGTGTCCTTGCTTGGTGCAACCATCGTATATCCCACTGTCTCTGGTTTAGGCAGATCTACTAGGAGCCAGGTTGGCTTTGGGGTCTGGGGAAAGCATATTGATCTTCAATAATTTCAGTTGGAGATGCAAACTGGAAAGACAATAGTATTCAGGAAGATCTCGATAGGTACCTCATGTGCCTCCTCATCTCAGTGAAGGTCCCAAATGATGTGGGTATTCAGCCAAAGGGCTCACCTATGTTCCTAATTATGGAAGAGCTTCTGTCAGACAGGTAGGTTGGAAGGGTTGAGAGATGCATCCTGCTTTCATATATTCAGACTACAGAGGTCCTTCAGGTGAAAAAATTTTATATAATATTGAAATTCTGTTTTGGTAGTCAATATTATATATATATATATATATATATATATATATATATATATATATATATATATATATATATATATATATATATATATATATATATATATATATATATATATATATACAATGAAGATTGGAAGGGTAATTGGACTATTTACTGTAAGCTAAGTTCTATGGATTAGGGTTTTTAGAGGACACCTTGGAAGAATCACCATCAGCAGGACGTTAAGTTTTAGTGAAATAATATGTCATGCCAATTATGATGCACTGGGTTAAAAATCCTGAGTGTAAACAAGCTATGACATGTCAAATTTAGTCTCATTAGAATACATTGAATTTTCTAAAAAAATTACTTATATTATAATAGACTGAGATGTTATTTGTAATGAAGAAACTGAAATTATATTTGTTGGTGTATAGATGTATAGTGGGCATCACATTCCATTGCAAATATCTGTGGTTAATGAATAACATCTTTGCTATTACATATATAATTCATGAAAGAGGAAGACTTTCCATCCATATAGATTGATGAGTGCAGATACTCAAAAGTGCTTCAATTCTTTGTATAAATCATACTTCTGTGCCATATCAAACCTTGTACCTAGTGATTCAAAAAATACAAATCAATATCTAATTAATGGGGAAAAACAGGATAAGAATGGTTTACAAATAAATGGCAACAAAATTTAATGAAAATACAACAGCAACCCTCGTAAGATTATTCTCTGACATGAAAATAGGATAGAGGTCATCACATGTTCCACATAGCATGACATGGAAACAGATATCTGATTTCAACAAGAAATAAAGGGACAAGCAACTGGAATGAAGCTATGTAATATCATCTGTGAAACATAGATGAAAACTTTGTTTTATAAACCCATAAAGTTCTGTAGTGGATAGCTTAAGATTGCCACCCAACAGAATAACTTAAAGGAAAATAGAAACCAAAGAGTCCCTTGATAGTCAGGAAGGACACGATGATGTGTGCTCTGCCTTCTTTCCTCCAAATTAAGTACATAGCATGAGCTTTAGGCAAAAAGAAAAGAGATTTTAAGAAATACTATTTTTGTTCCAAGCAACATGGAGGATGTCTCTGCAGAAAAGCACAGGGAGCCTCACCTCTAAATCTGGGCAAATACAAGTTCAAGATTATTAAAGACCTAAATATTTGACCTGTAGACTTGTTTTAATTAGTATGGTATGGATCCCAGTCCATTGCTCATGTGCATCAAATGACTTCCAAAAGACTGCTACAGCCCAGGATGGCATTTCAATAGCAGTCATGGTGGAGTGAAGAGTCAGCCTCCATGCACATTCCCAGTTAATTTGACATGGTATTAGCACCAGGTATATAACAATTATAGAATATGACAATAGGACTCTTAATTTACCCAGTATACAGGTCTACAGTCTACCTTATATTAATAGTAATTTTTTCAATTTAGTTTCAAATTTTAGGTAAGTCATTAACTTTATTTCCTTTGTCAATGTCATTAGTTTGACATATTTAGCTGTATACACAAACAGTGGGTTCTTTCTCTTCCTCACCATGTAACTTTAAGAACCCCTGAAAACGAATTATTATATCAATCACTATTTTAATACTTTGAAATGTGTCGCAGTTTAGTATAGTTTTAATGCAATTATACTACATTTCATAATGCTGGACAATGTGAAAGTCTGGATTCTCTTTTTTGAGTGTTAGTTGATAATATATGTTGGAAGATATCTTTTCATCTGCCTTGAATTCACAATCCCCACTTTTGTCAATAACTCAATATGAAGAGACTGCATCACTGCCTATATTCAATTATCTGCCAAAGCCTCATTATGATCATGAATCTAAATGCCTCTTTAAAGGTGATACCTAATTCTGGTTTCCAATAGATGAGCATGCATTGTTTCATGGAAATATGTGTGTATGTGTTGGTCTACTATACCTGGTTATATGTATAATATTACTATATACTTGTGAATATACATATACTTTGCTTTATGAAATGGTATTTAAATGAGTCTCATCCTGCAATTCTGAATTTGATACTGAATGTGGAAAAAGAATGCTAGTCTCATATTCTGTTACCAGAATAATCTTTTTATCCAATTACACAAATGCTCAGGCACAGGTTAGGATTATTATCACTATCAGATACAAGGTCAATATTTCTATTAACTACTCAATAAATTTAACATTATTTAGTAGTTAATATTTATTCACAATTCCTTTCCATTCATCCTATGTCATGTTCCATGGATTCATAGGTAAAATTCTGGCCTTAATCTCTACATCTGAGGTCTGAAAAGATAAGTCTACAAGAATCATTGTACTTCTTGTGGAAAAGAACCTGTTCTCCATGTGGCTATTAGGTCTGAGATCCAAAGTGTGAGATGTTATCATTTGTGGCTGCAGAAAATGTGGGAAAAAAGTGTTAAAATCATTTACCTTTTAGCGAATCAATGTGGTTGCAACTTTTTTCTTTCATAAACCAAGGTTTCTTGTGCTTTTATGTTTTTGCCTCTCATCCCATCCCCTATTCAATTTTAATGTCTTTGGGAATAAAGGAATATATTTTTCAATTGGTAGCCACAGTACACTGTGCACTCTGATTGTGATGGTTGCTTCACATTATTATCCTTCTCTGTTAGGTGAGTAGGAATTTTATTTCTGAAGTATTCTGAATTTTCCCATACCTATTTGCAAAAATTGTGGAAATTCTCATTGAGGACAATTGTTTAAACTAAAATAAGTTTTTTTTTCACTGTTTTTTTTTTATTACATATTTTCCTCAATTACATTTCCAATGCTATCCCAAAAGTCCCCCATACCGCCCCCCACTTCCCTACCCTCCCATTCCCATTCTTTTGGCCCTGGCATTCCCCTATATTGGGGCATATAAAGTTTGCAAGTCCAATGGGCCTCTCTTTCCAGTGATGGCCGACTAGGCCATCTTTCGATACATATGCAGCTAGAGACAAGAGCTCCGGGGTACTGGTTAGTTCATCATGTTGTTCCAACTATAGGGTTGCAGATCCCTTTAGCTCCTTGGGTACTTTCTCTAGCTTCTCCATTGGGAGCCTTGTGATCCATCCAATAGCTGACTGTGAGCATCCACTCCTGTGTTTGCTAGGCCCCTGCATAGTCTCACAAGGCACAGCTATATTTGGGTCCTTTCAGCAAAAGCTTGCTAGTGTATGCAATGGTGTCAGCGTTTAGAAGCTGATTATGGGATGGATCCCTGGATACGGCAGTCTCTAGATGGTCCATCCTTTCATCACAGCTCCAAACTTTGTCTCTGTAACTCCTTCCATGGGTGTTTTGTTCCCAATTCTAAGATGGGGCACAGTGTCCACATTTTGGTCTTCATTCTTCTTGAGTTTCATGCGTTTAGCAAATTGTATCTTATATCTTGGGTATCCTAAGTTTTGGGCTAATATCCACTTATCAGTGAATACATATTGTGTGAGTTCCTTTGTGATTGTGTTACCTCACTCAAGATGATGCCCTCCAGGTCCATCCATTTGGCTAGGAATTTCATAAATTCATTCTTTTTAATAGCTGAGTAGTACTCCATTGTGTAAATGTACCATATTTTCTGTATCCGTTCCTCTGTTGAGGGACATCTGGGTTCTTTCCAGCTTCTGGCTATTATAAATAGGGCTGCTATGAACATAGTGGAGCATGTGTCCTTCTTACCGGTTGGGACATCTTCTGGATATATGCCCAGAAGAGGTATTGCTGGATCCTCCGGTAGTACTATGTCCAATTTTCTGAGGAACCGCCAGACTGATTTCCAGAGTGGTTGTGCAAGCTTGCAATCCCACCAACAATGGAGAAGTGTTCCTCTTTCTCCACATCCTCGCCAGCATCTGCTGTCACCTGAATTTTTGATCTTAGCCATTCTGACTGGTGTGAGGTGGAATCTCAGGGTTGTTTTGATTTGCATTTCCCTGATGATTAAGGATGTTGAACATTTTTTCAGGTGCTTCTCTGCCATTCGGTATTCCTCAGGTGAGAATTCTTTGTTCAGTTCTGAGCCCCATTTTTTAATGGGGTTATTTGACTTTCTGGAGTCCACCTTCTTCAGTTCTTTATATATATTGGATATTAGTCCCTTGTCTGATTTAGGATAGGTGAAGATCCTTTCCCAATCTGTTGGTGGTTTTTTTGTCTTATTGATGGTGTCTTTAGCCTTGCAGAAGCTTTGTAGTTTCATGAGGTCCCATTTGTCAATTCTCGATCTTACAGCACAAGCCATTACTGTTCTATTCAGGAATTTTTCCCCTGTGCCCATATCTTCAAGGCTTTTCCCCACTTTCTCCTCTATAAGTTTCAGTGTCTCTGGTTTTATGTGTAGTTCCTTGACTCACTTAGACTTGACCTTAGTACAAGGAGATAGGAATGGATCGATTCGCATTCTTCTACATGTTAACAACCAGTTGTGCCAGCACCATTTGTTGAAAATGCTGTCTTTCTTCCACTGGATGTTTTTAGCTCCCTTGTCGAAGATCAAGTGACCGTAGGTGTGTGGGTTCATTTCTGGGTCTTCAATTCTATTCCATTGGTCTACTTGTCTGTCACTATACCAGTACCATGCAGTTTTTATCACAATTGCTCTGTAGTAGAGCTTTAGGTCCGGCATGGTGATTCCACCAGAGGATGTTTTATCCTTGAGAACAGTTTTTGCTATCCTAGGTTTTTTGTTATTCCAGATTTATTTGCAGATTGCACTTTCCAATTCGTTGAAGAATTGAGTTGGAATTTTGATGGGGATTGCATTGAATCTGTAGATTGCTTTTGGCAAGATAGCCATTTTTACAATGTTGATCCTGCCAATCCATGAGCATGTGAGATCATTCCATCTTCTGAGATCTTCTATAATTTCTCTCTTCAGAGACTTGAAGTTTTTATTATACACATCTTTCACTTCCTTAGTTAGAGTCACGCCAAGATATTTTATATTATTTGTGACTATTGAGAAGGGTGTTGTTTCCCTAATTTCTTTCTCAGCCTTTTTATTCTTTGTGTAGAGAAAGGCCATTGATTTGTTTGAGTTAATTTTATATCCAGCTACTTCACCGAAGCTGTTTATCAGGTTTAGGAGTTCTCTGGTGGAATTTTTAGGGTCACTTATATATACTATCATATCATCTGCAAAAAGTGATATTTTGACTTCATCTTTTGCAATTTGTATCCCTTTGATCTCCTTTTGTTGTCGAATTGCTCTGGCTAGGACTTCAAGTACAATGTTGAATAGGTATGGAGATAGTGGACAGCCTTGTCTAGTCCCTGATTTTAGAGGGATTGCTTCAAGCTTCTCACCATTTACTTTGATGTTGGCTACTGGTTTGCTGTAGATTGCTTTTATCATGTTTAGGTATGGGCCTTGAATTCCTGATCTTTCCAAGACTTTTATCATGAATGGGTGTTGGATCTTGTCAAATGCTTTTTCCGCATCTAACGAGATGACCATGTGGTTTTTGTCTTTGAGTTTGCTTATATACTGGATTACGTTGATGGATTTCCGTATATTGAACCATCCCTGCATCCCTGGGATGAAACCTACTTGGTCAGGATGGATGATTGTTTTGATGTGTTCTTGGATTCGGTTAGCAAGAACTTTATTGAGGATTTTTGCATCAATATTCATAAGGGATATTGGTCTGAAGTTTTCTATCTTTGTTGGGTCTTTTTGTGGTATAGGTATCAGAGTAATTGTGGCTTCATAGAATGAGTTGGGTAGAGTACCTTCTGTTTCTATTTTGTGGAATAGTTTGTGAAGAACTGGGATTAGATCTTCTTTGAAGGTCTGATAGAACTCTGCACTAAACCCATCTGGTCCTGGGCTTTTTTTAGTTGGGAGACTATTAATGACTGCTTCTATTTCTTTGGGGGATATAGGGCTGTTTAGATCATTAACCTGATCTTGATTCAACTTTGGTACCTGGTATCTGTCTAGGAACTTCTCCATTTTATCCAGGTTCTCCAGTTTTGTTGAGTATAGCCTTTGGTAGAAGGATCTGATGGTGTTTTGGATGTCTTCAGGATCTGTTGTTATGTCTCCTTTTTCATTTCTGATTTTGTTAATTAGGATGCTTTCCCTGTGCCCTCTAGTGAGTCTGGCTAAGGGTTTATTTATCTTGTTGATTTTCTCAAAGAACCAGCTCCTTGATTGGTTGATTCTTTGAATAGTTCTTCTTGTTTCCACTTGGTTGATTTCGCCCCTGAGTTTGATTATTTCCTGCAGTCTACTCCTCTTGGGTGAATTTGCTTCCTTTTGTTCTAGTGCTTTTAGGTATGTTGTCAAGCTGCTAATGTGTGCTCTCTCTAGTTTCCTTTTGGAGGCACTCAGAGGTATGGGTTTTCCTCTTAGAAATGCTTTCATTGCGTCCCATAAGTTTGGGTATGTTGTGGCTTCATTATAATTGAACTCTAAAAAGTCCTTAATTTCTTTCTTTATTCCTTCCTTGACCAAGGTATCATTGAGAAGAGTGTTGTTCGATTTCCACGTGAAGGTTGGCTTTCTATTATTTATTTTGTTATTGAAGATCAGCCTTAGTCCATGGTGATCTGATAGGATGCATGGGACAATTTCAATATTTTTGTATCTGTTGAGGCCTGTTTTGAGACCAATTATGTGGTCAATTTTGGAGAAGGTACCATGAGGTGCTGAGAAGAAGGTATATCCTTTTGTTTTAGGATAGAATGTTCTGTAGATATATGCCAGATCCATTTGATTCATAATTTCTCTTAGTTTCTCTGTGTCCCTGTTTAGTTTCTGTTTCCATGATCTGTTCATTGGTGAAAGTGGTGTGTTGAAGTCTCCCACTATTATTGTATGAGGTGCAATGTGTGCTTTGAGATTTACTAAAGTTTCTTTAATGAGTGTGGCTGCCTTTGTACTTGGAGCATAGATATTCAAGATTGATAATTCCTCTTGGAGGATTTTACCTTAGATGAGTATGAAGTGTCCCTCCCTGTCTTTTTTAATGACTTTGGGTTGGAAGTCAATCTTATCAGATATTAGAATGGCTACTCCAGCTTGTTTCTTCATGCCATTTGCTTGGAAAATTGTTTTCCAGCCTTTCATTCTGAGGTAGTGTCTATCCTTTTCTTTGAGATGAGTTTCCTGTAAGCAGCAAAATGTTGGGTCTTGTTTGTGTAGTCAGTTTGTTAGTCTATGTCTTTTTATCGGGGAGTTGAGTCCATTGATATTAAGAGCTATTAAGGAAAAGTAATTGTTGTTTCCTGTTATTTTTGTTGTTAAAGTTGGCATTCTGTTCTTGTGGCTGTCTTCTTTTAGGTTTGTTGAGGGATTACCTTCTTGTTGTTTCTAGGGCGCGGTTCTTGTCCTTGTATTAGTTTTTTTCTGTTATTATCCTTTGAAAGGCTGGATTCGTGGAGAGATAATGTGTGAATTTGGTTTTGTCGTGGAATACTTTGGTTTCTCCATCTATGTTAATTGAGAGTTTGGCTGGGTATAGTAGCCTGGGCTGGAATTTGTGTTCTTTTAGTATCTGTATAACATCTGTCTAGGATCTTCTGGCTTTCATAGTCTCTGGTGAAAAATCTGGTGTAATTCTGATAGGCTTGCCTTTATATGTTACTTGGCCTTTTTCTCTTACTGCTTTTAGTATTCTATCTTTATTTAAAGCATTTGTTGTTCTGATTATTATGTGTCAGGAGGCATTTCTTTTCTGGTCCAGTCTATTTGGAGTTCTGTAGGCTTCTTGTATGTTCATGGGCATCTCTTTCTTTAGATTTGGGAAGTTTTCTTCTATAATTTTGTTGAAGATGTTTGCTGGTCCTTTGAGTTGAAAATCTTCATTCTCATCCACTCCTATTATCCGTAGGTTTGGTCTTCTCATTGTGTCCTGTATTTCTTGGATGTTTTGAGTTAGGATCTTTTTGCATTTTACATTTTCCTTGATTGCTGTGCCGATGTTCTCTATGGAATCTTCTGCACCTGAGATTCTCTCTTCCATCTCTTGTATTCTGTTGCTGATGCTGGTATCTATGGTTCCAGATTTCTTTCCTAGGGTTTCTATCTCCAGTGTTGCCTCATTTTGGGTTTTCTTTATTGTGTCTACTTCCCTTTTTAGATCTAGTATGGTTTTGTTCATTTCCATCATCTGTTTGGATGTGTTTTCCTGTTTTTCTCTAAGGACTTCTTACCTGTTTGATTATGTTATCCTGTTTTTCTTTAAGGATTTGTAACTCTTTAGCAGTGTTCTCCTGCAATTCTTTAAGGGATTTTTGTTCTTCCTCTTTAGTGTCTTCTGCCTGTTTAGCAGTGTTCTCCTGTATTTCTTTAAGTGTGTTATTAAAGTCCTTCTTGAAGTCCTCTACCATCATCAGGAGATATGCTTTTAGATCCGTGTCTAGCTTTTCCGGTGTGTTGGGGTGCCCTGGACTGGGCGAAGTGGGGGTGCTGGGTTCTGATGATGGTGAGTGGTCTTGGTTTCTGTTAGTAAGATTATTACGTTTACCTTTCGCCATCTGGTAATCTCTGGGGTTAGTTGTTATCGTTGTCACTGTTTAAAGATTGGAGCAGAAGCTGTGTTCCACTCACCAGCAGTCTCTAAATCCTGCGGCGGGGGTCGTGGGTAGCTGACGGTACCCTGGTGCTGGTCCACCCGGAAGAGGCCTGTGGTCCTACTCAGGCCGGTTTTCTGCTTTCCTAACTAATGCAGTCTCTGGTCCCGCGCGAAATTGGATTGGAGCAGAAGCTGTGCTCCACTCACCAGAAGTCTTAAGATCCTGTGGCAGGTGTTGTGGGTAGCTGGCGAGTGTCAGCCGACCCTGCGCCCCAGCTGCCCCGGTGCTTTTCTCACCGGAAGAGGCTTGTCTCTCCTGTATTTCTTTAAGTGTGTTATTAAAGTCCTTCTTGAAGTCCTCTATCATCATCAGGAGATATGCTTTTAAATCCGTGTCTAACTTTTCCGGTGTGTTGGGGTGCCCTGGACTGGGCGAAGTGGGAGTGGTGGGTTCTGATGATGGTGAGTGGTCTTGGTTTCTGTTAGTAAGATTATTACGTTTACCTTTTGCCATCTGGTAATCTCTGGGGTTAGTTGTTGTCTTTGTCACTGTTTAAAGATTGGAGCAGAAGCTGTGTTCCACTCACCAGCAGTCTCAAAATCCTGTGGCGGGGGTCGTGGGTAGCTGGCGGGTGTCAGCCGACCCTGCGCTCTAGCTACACTGGTGCTGCTCCGGCCGGATGAGCACATTTGGTGTTTCTAAGAATTAAAAAAAAAAAAAAACTGTTAGGGTTTTATTTTTGGAGTTTATGAGTTTTAGTCTTGCCAGGAAGTGGTGGCCCTTGCCTTTAAACCCAGAGGTCGTGGATTTCTGAATTTGAGGCCAGCCTGGTCTTCAGAGTGAGAAAGATGGATGAAAGAAAATTATTTTATTGACATTTTGGACTTCCTGTGTATATATATTTTTTTAATTTTAGGGTTACATTTTAAGTGTTTTTACGGTTTTTTGAAGATTATTTTGGTTTTCAGGGTTTTAGTATATGCTTAGCTTTTGTTCTTTCAGTTTGTTTTTTTTTAATGAGTTAGAGAGGGTTTTTTTTTTTTGACTTTAGGGATATTCTTTAGGCTTTTTCTATTTTTTTAGTTTATTATTTTGTGTGTGTATTCTTGAGTATTTTTTAAAATTTTTTAAAGTTTTATTTTTGGGGTTTATGAGTTTTACTGTTGCAGGCAGTGGTGTCCCATGCCTTTAATCCCAGCAATTGGGAGAGAAAGGTAGGTGGATTTTTGAGTTCTAGGCCATCATGGTCTACAGAGTGAGCTCCAGGACATCCAGGGCTACAAAGAGAAACCTAAGCTCCAAAAACTCTAAAAAAATAAAATAAAATAAAATAAATAATAATTAAATAAATAAATAAATAAGAAAAAGAAAAAGAAAGAATGAAAGAAAGGAAAGAAGGAAGGGAGAAAGACCGAAAACTTTTAGGGTCATTTTGGCTTCCTGTGTATTCTTTTTTTTTTTTTTTTCTTTTTTTTTTTTTTTAGCTTTCTAGGGATTTTGTTTAAAGGGTTTGTAGAGTTTTTAGAAGAGTGTTTTATAGTGTTTTGGTTTTCAGGCATCAAGTGTACATTTAGTGTTTTTTCTGTTTGCTTGGTTTTTTTAAAGGATTATAGTGTATTTTAGGGTTTGGGGGTTTAATTTAGGCTTTATTTTAGTTTTTATCATTTTACTCTATTTCTTAGCTTTTTTTGTCTTTGTTCTTGATTTTTTTTTAATTAGGGTTTTTTTTATTTGGAGTTTAATTGTTTTAGGGTTGCCATGCAATGGTAGCCCATGCCTTTAATCCAAGCACTTGGTGGGCAGAGGTAGTGAATTTCATAGTTCAAGGCCAGCCTGGTCTACAGAGGGAGATCCAGGACAGGTAGGGATACACAGAGAAACCCAGTCAGGAAAAACAAACAAACAAACAAACAAACAAAACAAAACAACAAAACAAAACAAACAAACAAAAAAACAACCGAAAGAAAAAGAAAGAAAGAAAGAAAGAAAGAAAGAAAGAAAGAAAGAAAGAAAGAAAGAAAGAAAGAAACAAACAAAGAAAGAAAGAAACAAAGAAAGAAAGAAAGAAAGAAAGAAAGAAAGAAAGAAAGAAAGAAAGAAAGAAAGAAAGAAAGAAAAAGAAAGAAGGAAAGTACTTTATGGAAATTTTTTTCTTCTTGTGTAATTTTTTTTTTAGATTGTTATGCGATTTTTTAAGCAGTTTTATGGTTTTTAGAAGAGTTTTTAGAGGCTTTTTTTTGGTTTTTTTTCATTATTTTAGTGTAATTTTAGGGATTTTTCCTGCTATTTTAAAGATTTTAGGGTGTTTTAGGTTTTGGGGGGTTTTGGGGGTGTATTAGTCAGGGTTCTCTAGAGTCACAGAACTTATGGATAGTCTCTATATAGTAAAAGAATTTATTGATGACTTACAGTCGGCAGCCCAATTCCCAACAATGGTTCAGTCACAGCTGTGAATGGAAGTCCAAGGATCTAGCAGTTACTCAGTCTCACACGGCAAGCAGGCGAAGGAGCAAGAGCTAGACTCCCTTCTTCCAATGTCCTTATATTGTCTCCAGCAGAAGGTGTAGCCCAGATTAAAGGTGTGTTCCACCACACCTTTAATCCCAGATGAAAGGTGTAGCCCAGATTAAATCTCCTTAAACTTGGATATTTAATCTTCTGGAATCCATAGCCACTATGGCTCAAGATCTCCATACCAAGATCCAGATAAGGATCTCCAAGCCTCCAGATAAGGGTCACTGGTGAGCCTTCTAATTCTGGATTGTAGTTCATTCCAAATATAGTCATGTTGACAACCAGGAATAGCCACTACAATCCACCCCTTGTCAACTTGACACAAATAATATCTCATGTTCACATGAAACAATAACAGGGTTGTGAATACGCCTAACATGATATAACTATCCCTCGTACAATCGCAAACGCATTTGTAAATTTACAATGGGGCATTCATATTACTTTATAATCCTCGTTTCTGCAACTGGTTACGTGGCCTTAATTGGTATTTATAACTACCTTCCTCTACTACCCATTCTGTATTTCCTTCACCTTCGGCCAGCACCTCAGCAGGTCTTGGCTCTTTTCCTGGAGGATTGACCCATACCTTCATTCCTGATGGGTCTGCGTCCTTTGTCATCCCGCTTGGATTAGGCTGTTGTAGTTTCCCATTGACTTTAATCACAGGACATGGTAGTACTAGGAGACGCCCTAAGGGATCTCCTACACTCCAGAAATAATCTTGCTTACCTCCATTGTGAAGAGGTAATCCAATTTCCCCATGGTAATCTGGATCTATCACTCCTCCTAACACGGTTATTCCTTTTTTAGCCTGTTGGTTTAAGGGCATTAGAAGCCCAAAATGACCAGGGGGAAGTCTGAGCTTCCAATTCAATGGAATGTTTGTTGTAGCTCCTGGTAGGAGCACTCCCCTCTCTGGAGCTAAAACTTCTAAGCCAGCAGAACCTAGAGTTATGGGGACAGGAAGCAAAAATTTTCCTAGAGGGTCACTAGGAGTGATAGTAAGTGGAACTATTCCCTTTTCCACCCCTTGATTCCTGGACCCATGAATCCTGGCTATGGGTGAAACTGTACCATATATTGAGCACTGATTCAAAGCATATACTGCCTTCTGAAGAACTCTACCCCAGCCTTCCAAGCTGTTACCACCTAATTGGCGCTGTAACTGTGTCTTCAAAAGGCCATTCCATCTTTCTATCGGGCCAGCTGCTTCAGGATGATGGGGAATGTGATAAGACCAGTGAATTCCATGATCGTGGGCCCACTGTAGTACTTCTCTGGCTGTGAAATGAGTTCCTTGGTCAGAAGCAATACTGTGTGGAATACCATGACGATAGATAAGGCATTCTGTCAGTCCATGGATGGTGGTTTTAGCAGAGGCATTACGTGCAGGAAAGGCAAATCCATAACCAGAATAAGTATCTACTCCAGTAAGAACAAAACGCTGTCCTTTCCATGAAGGAAGTGGTCCAATGTAGTCAACCTGCCACCAGGTTGCTGGCTGGTCACCTCGAGGAATGGTGCCATATCTGGGGCTCAGTGTTGGTTTCTGCTGTTGGCAGATCTGGCAATCAGCAGCAGCTGTAGCCAGGTCAGCCTTGGTGAGTGGAAGCCCGTGTTGCTGAGCCCAAGCATAACCTCCATCTCGACCACCATGGCCACTTTGTTCATGTGCCCATTGAGCAATGACAGGGATGGCTGGGGAGAGAGGCTGACTGTCCACAGAACGGGTCATCTTATCCACTTGATTATTGAACTCCTCCTCGGCTGAAGTCACCTTTTGGTGAGCATTTACATGGGACACAAATATCTTCACATCCTTTGCCCATTTGGAGAGATCTATCCACATACTTCTTCCCCAGATGTCTTTTTCACCAATTTTCCAATTGTGATCTTTCCAAGTCCCTGACCAACCAGCCAATCCATTGGCTACAGCCCATGAGTCAGTGAATAATCGTACATCTGGCCATTTCTTCTTGCAAACAAACTGTAATACCATGTGTACTGCCCGAAGTTCTGCCCACTGTGAAGATTTCCCTTCACCTGTGTCTTTCAGAGTTGTCCCAGAAAGGGGTTGTAATGCTGCAGCTGTCCACTTCTGGGTGGTGCCTGCATAATGTGCAGAGCCATCAGTAAACCAGGCCCTAGTCTTTTCCTCTTCGGTCAGTTGATCATAGGGAACACCCCATGAGGCTATAGGCACATGCTTGGCAGCAGATGGCATTGTAACAGGAGTAGAAACCATAGGCATTTGAGCAACTTCTTCATGTAACTTGCTTGTGCCTTCAGGACCTGCTCTGGCCCGATCACGTATATACCACTTCCATTTGATAATAGACTGCTGCTGTGCGCGTCCCACTTTATGACTTGCAGGGTCTGATAGTACCCAGCTCATAATGGGTAATTCAGGTCGCATAGTAACTTGGTGTCCTATTGTCAAACGTTCAGTTTCCACTAAGGCCCAATAGCAGGCCAAGAGCTGTTTTTCAAAGGGAGAATAGTTGTCTGCAGAAGATGGTAGAGCTTTGCTCCAAAATCCCAAAGGTCTTTTCTGTGATTCACCTACAGGGGCCTGCCAGAGGCTCCAAACAGCATCTCTATCAGCCACAGACACCTCAAGTACCATCGGGTCCGCTGGGTCATATGGTCCAAGTGGTAGAGCAGCCTGCACAGCAGCCTGGACCTGTTGAAGGGCCTTCTCCTGTTCCAAGCCCCACACAAAGCTAGCAGCTTTCCGAGTCACTTGGTAAATAGGCCTAAGTAACACACCCAAGTGAGGGATGTGTTGTCTCCAGAATCCAAATAGACCCACTAAACGTTGTGCTTCTTTCTTGGTTGTAGGAGGGGCCAGGTGCAATAACTTATCTTTCACCTTAGAAGGAATATCTCTGCATGCCCCACACCACTGGACTCCTAAGAATTTCACTGAGGTAGATGGTCCTTGAATTTTGGTTGGATTTATTTCCCATCCTCTGATACTCATATGTGTTACCAATGAGTTCAAAGTGGTTGCTACTTCCCGCTCACTTGGTCCAATCAGCATAATGTCATCAATATAGTGCACCAATGTGATATTTTGTGGAATATCCAAACGATCAAGATCCCTTCTAACTAAATTATGACACAGGGCAGGAGAGTTAATATATCCTTGAGGCAAAACTGTGAAGGTATACTGTTGGCCTTGCCAACTGAAAGCAAATTGCTTCTGGTGGTCCTTATGGACAGGTACTGAGAAGAAGGCATTTGCCAGATCAATAGCCGCATACCAGGTGCCAGGAGATGTGTTAATTTGCTCAAGTAACAAAACTACATCTGGTACAGCAGCTGCAATTGGAGTTACTACCTGATTTAGTTTTCGATAATCAACTGTCATTCTCCATGATCCATCTGTTTTCTGCACTGGCCAGATAGGAGAGTTAAATGGAGATGTGGTGGGAACCACCACCCCTGCATCTTTCAAGTCCTTGATAGTGGCAGTAATTTCTGCAATGCCTCCAGGAATACGATACTGTTTTTGATTCACTATTTTCTTTGGCAGAGGCAACTCTAAAGGCTTCCATTTTGCCTTTCCAACCATAATAGCCCTCACTCTACAGTTCAGGGAACCAATATGAGAATTCTGCCAGTTTCTGAGTATATCTATCCCAATTATACATTCTGGAACTGGGGAAATCACCACAGGATGTGTCCCGGGACCTACTGGACCTACTGTAAGTCGGACATCAGTCAAAACTCCATTAATCACCTGCCCTCCATAGGCCCCTACTTTAACTGGAAGGCCACAATGTTTCTTGGGATCTCCTGGGATCAGTGTCAACTCAGAACCAGTATCCAGCAGACCCCGAAAAGTCTGATTATTTCCTTTTCCCCAGTGTACAGTTACCCTTGTAAAAGGCCGTAGGTCCCTCTGGGGAAGAACTGGAGAAAGGGTAACAGCAAAACCTTTGGGTGTCTTATCAGGATCCTTCCTCAGGGGAACCTGGCCACCCCTTCATTCAAGGGGTTCCGGATCTGCAAACTGGCTCAAGTCTGGAAATTGATTCACTGGCCGAGATTGCTGTTTACCACGATCTAATGTAGCCTTTCTTTCATTTGTTTGAGAATTTTTTTGCTTATACAAATCAGACAAATATGCAGTAGGCTTCTTATGTATTTCATTCCTGGAAACACCATGATTGACTAGCCAGTACCAAAGGTCCAAGCGAGTCATGCCATTATAAATTTCACCTTTCCTGTGCTGACCGTTACTGGGTCTGTCATTATAAACATTCTTTTGCCTACGCTGTCCATTATAATAACTAGGATCACCTTGTCTCCGGCGATTCAATGCTGCCACCTGGCCCTTGTTACCTCGGAATCCAACTAAACCCAGTGAATTTAATTCATCTAATTGAGCAGAAGCATCTCCAATGCTAAGATCTGGCACAAGGAAAAGGGAAAGAACAAAACCCTTCAAATGTGCTGGTGCCCCTCTCACCAATTTGCGTCTTATAGAGCTGGTGAAGGGCATATCTTCTGGACACTCCCATTGTGGACAATTAGGCTTTACACAATATATCCACTCTAGCATTGCAATTTCCCTAAGTCTTAAAATCCCTTCATCAACACTAAGCCATGGAATATCAGGCATCTCCAAGTCATTTCCAGTAGGCCATCTTTTGATAAACACCTCAGCCAACCATTCAAACAAACTTTTGACACCTTTTTTAACCATGCGAGCTTCCGTATTAAACCTCGAATCTCTACTCAGAGGGCCCATGTCAATAAACTCAGCCTGCTCTAGTTTTATGTTCCTTCCACCCTTATCCCACACCCTTAAAATCCATTCCCACACATATTCACCAGGTTGCTGTTTGAATGAATTAGCAAACTCATTAAGCTCCTTAGTAGTGTAGCAAATTTCCTCATGGACTACACTTTCTACCTCCCCTCTAGGAGCCTGTTTTGCTTTGAGTCTGGTTACAGGTCTAGAAGAAACTATTGGTGGGCCTTGAGAAACATCAGTAGTGAAAGTCATTGCTGGTTTATCAGACTCTGCAAAATTAATTTCCTCATGTGGGGAAGGCATTATTTCAAGGGGTGGGGCTGAGGGTACTACTTCCTCAGGTGGGGCAAACCCTTGAGAATCTGAAGATTCAAAATTTTCAGCTTCAACATGGTCTTCCCACACATCCCCGTCCCAAGTTATGGGATCCCAATCTTTGCCAATTAGTGCCCTTACTTTAACTGTCGACACATTCTGAGGCTGAGACTTAAATTTTCGCTGTAGTTCAGCCAACCTTACAATGAGGGTTTCAGTTTGATTTTCTGCAACTTGAGCTCTATTGCTGCAAGAGAGAAGATTCTCTTCAAGGACACACTTAGCAACTTTTAGATCATTTACTTGTGTCTGGAGCCTTTCGATTTTATCACACAACTCCTTCCTTTCATTCATCATTTTTTCCCCAGATACTAAGAGCAGCCAGCCAGTAAAATCATTTTCTGATTTTTTCCCCATCTTGTAGAAAGCTTTGTGCACTGAATCACCTAATTCATTAAGAAAATCAAGGGCATTAGCTTCTTTAAGTTTGAAATATAGTTTCAACCATGGGTCTTCAAAATTCTCTGAGCTCCCAGGAGGGAGAGAATCTGGAGAGGTTTCAGTAGTTGAAAGTGCTGGTGGCTCAACAAACCAATTCCAGTATTTTAAAAGATTCATCCTTGTACTTCTGTTACTCTAGAACCACTCCTGGTACCAAATTCTGTATTAGTCAGGGTTCTCTAGAGTCATAGAACTTATGGATAGTTTCTATACAGTAAAAGAATTTATTGATGACTTACAGTCGGCAGCCCAATTCCCAACAATGGTTCAGTCGCAGCTGTGAATGGAAGTTCAAGGATCTAGCAGTTACTCAGTCTCACACGGCAAGCAGGCGAAGGAGCAAGAGCTAGACTCCCTTCTTCCAATGTCCTTATATTGTCTCCAGCAGAAGGTGTAGCCCAGATTAAAGGTGTGTTCCACCACCTTTAATCCCAGATGAAAGGTGTAGCCCAGATTAAATCTCCTTAAACTCGGAGATTTAATCTTCTGGAATCCATAGCCACTATGTCTCAAGATCTCCATACCAAGATCCAGATAAGGATCTCCAAGCCTCCAGATAAGGGTCACTGGTGAGCCTTCCAATTCTGGATTGTAGTTCATTCCAAATATAGTCAAGTTGACAACCAAGAATAGCCACTACAGTAGATGTCCAGCAATACCTCTTCTGGGTTTATACCCAGAAGATGTTATAACTTTTAATAAGGACACGTGTTCCACGATGTTCATAGCAGCCTTATTTATAATAGCCAGAATCTGGAAATTACCCAGATGTCACTCAACAGAGGAATGGATACAGATAATGTGGTATATTTATACAATGGAGTACTACTCAGCTATTAAAAAGAATGAATATATGAAATTCTTAGGCAAAAATATAAGATCCATCATCCTGAGTGAGGTAACCCAATCACAAAAGAGCACACATAATAGGTACTCACTGATAAGTGGATATTAACCCAGAAACTTAAATTACCCAAGATACAATTTGTAAAACACATGAGTCTTAACAAGAAGGAAGACCAAAGTCTGGATACTTCATTCCTTCCAAGAAGGGGGAACAAAATATCCATGGAAGGAGTTACAGAGACAAAGGTCAGAGCTGAGACAGAAGGAAGGACCATCCCGAGATTGTCCAACATGGGGAACCATCCCATCAACAACCACCAAACCTAGAGATTGTTTCAGATGGTAGCAAGGTTTTGCTGACAGGAACCTGATACAACTGAGGGTGTGCCAGTGCCTCAAATAAAGAAGTTGATGCTCAGAGTCATCTATTGGATGGAACACAGGGACCTTAATAAAGGAACTAACCAAAGACTGCAACATAAAACCTGTCACAAAAGGAACTGGATTACTGCTCAAACACTTTGGCACAGGAAACACCTTTGTAAATAGAACACCAATAATTCAGGCATTGAGATTAACAGTTACTAAACATGGCCCTCATTGAATTGAAAACCTTCTGTAAGGCAAAGTTAAGCTTCAAAACCACAAATTGAAACCAATAAATGAGAAAAATATCATCACCAATCCTTCACCTGACAGTGTTATAAACACACATATATAAAGGACAGACAAAATTAGATGACCACAAAAGAAATAACCCAATTTAATAGTAGGGTAATTAGGGCTCAGTGCTAAGCAGAGCATTGTCAAAACAGGAAGATCAAATGGCCTAGAATCACTTGAAGAAACGTTCAGATTTCTTAGTCATCAAGGAATTTCAAATCCAAAATGTGTCTGAATTCAATTAACCTGTTTGTCACCTGTAATAATAGCTGAGATTAAAAACCACAAATCATAGCAAATGGTGCCATGGATTTGGAGTGAAGAGAATACATATCAGTTTCTCATGGTGTCTTAGTCAGGGCTTCTATTCCTGCACAAACATCATGACCAAGAAGCAAGCTGGGGAGGAAAGGGTTTATTGGGCTTACACTTCCATACTGCTGTTCATCACCAAAGGAAGTCAGGACTGGAACTCAAGCAGGTCAGGAAGCAGGAGCTGATGCAGAGGCCATGGTGGGATGTTCTTTACTGGCTTGCTTCCCCTGGCTTGCTCAGCCTGCTCTCTTATAGAACCAAGACTACCAGCCCAGGGATGGTCCCACCCACAAGGGGCCTTTCCCCCTTGATCACTAATTGAGAAAATGCCTTACAGCTGGATCTCATGGAGGCATTTCCTCAACTGAAGCTCCTTTCTCGGTGATAAATCCAGCTGTGTCAAGTTGACCCAAAATAGCCAGTACAATTGACCCCTTGTCAACTTGACACACAAAGACATCACTAGTAATCCTCAACCCTTCCTAAACTGAAATGTGCCTTACACTCCCCCCAGAGCTTTTCTCTCTAGTTGCATATGTAGCATTGGACGGCCTAGTAGGTCATCAATTGGAGGAGATGCCCTTGGTCTTGCGAAGATTATATGCCCCAGTACAAGGAGAATGCCAGGGCCTGAAGCACGAGTGGGTGGGTTGGGGAGCAGGGTAGGGGGAGGGTACAGGGGACTGTCAGGATAGCATTTGAAATGTAAATAAAGAAAATAACTAATAAAAAAGAAAAATAATATCAACAGCAACAGAATTCTGTTTTCAGATCTCCAGTTTTTTTATGTTTCAGGAGCCTTAGCTCAAATGAACCTGGGTGGAGAGTTCATGGAGGAATGGATGTAGTTCTGGGCTCTCATGCTGCTGAGTGAAGCTTGGCTTTGTGCAGGGGTCTCAGAGATCAGGGAAAATGGGTGATTTAAGGGAAGCGCTTCCTCTATGTGTCTGGGGTCTGATGAATGTGCAGAAGAGGTTTTGAACTTCTTTATTCTTTCATTTTCCATTTTTGGGGGTGCCCTGTTTTGTTCCATTCCAAAAGCCTTTGAATGGTATTTTCTTGCCTGTCTTCAAGTGAATTATTTATTTCCTCTCTAAGGGCTTCTACCTGTTAGCCTGTGGTTTTCTGCATTTTATAAAGGTGTTATTTTATCCTCATTAAGGGTATTTGGCATCTTCATGAGATGCAATTTTAGCTTATATTCTTGCTCTTCATGAGTGTTTAAATATCCAGGGTAGGAAAACTGGGTTTTGATAATGCCAAATTACATTGGCCTCTGTCGATTATGTCCTTTTTATTTTTCTTTCACCATCTGGTCATTTCTGTTGTTAACTTGTCTGGGTATCTGGGACTGGATCAGTACTCTTTGGATACAAATAGTGTAGTGTGACCTGGATTCCAGAAGGCCTCCTGGGAGTCAGGAAGTGCAGTATCTCATTAGGGCATGCATTCAGTGTCCTTGCTTGGTGCAACCATCATATATCCCACTGTCTCTGGTTTAGGCAGATCTAATAGGAGCCAGGTTGGCTTTGGGGTCAGGGTAAGGCATATTGATCTTCAATAGTTTCAGTTGGAGATGCAAAGTGGAAAGACAATAGTACTCAGGAAGATCTCGATAGGTACCTCATGTGCTTATCTCAGTGGAGGTCCCAAATGATGTGGGTATTCAGCCAAAGGGCTCACCTATGTTCCTAATTATGGAAGAGCTTCTGTCAGACAGGTAGGTTAGAAGGGTTGGGAGATGCATCCTGCTTTCATAAATTCAGACTACAGAGGTCCTTCAGGTGAAAAATTTTTATATAATATTGAAATTCTGTTTTGGAAGTTGTCTTAGTCAGGGTTTCTATTCCTGCACAAACACATGACCAAGAAGCAAGTTGGGGAGGAAAGGGTTTATTCGGCTTACAATTCCATACTGCTGTTCATCACTAAAGAAAGTCAGGACTGGAACTCAGACAGGTTAGGGAGCAGGAGCTGATGCAGAGGCCATGGAGGGATGTTCTTTACTGGCTTGCCTCCCCTGGCTTGCTCAGCCTGCTCTCTTATAGAACCAAGACTACCAGCCCAGGGATGGTCCCACCCACAAGGGGCCTTTCCCCCTTGTTCACTAATTGAGAAAATGCCTTACAGTTGGATCTCATGGAGGCATTTCCTCAACTGAAGCTCCTTTCTCTGTGATAACTCTAGCTGTGTCAAGTTGACACACAAAACCAGCCAGTACAGAAGTCAATATTAGCATATATATGGACAATGAAGATTGGAAGGGAAATTGGACCATTTACTGTAAGCTAAGTTCTATGGATTAGGGTTTTTAGAGGACACCTTGGAAGAATCACCATTAGAAGGACGTTAAATATTAGTGAAATAATATGTCATGCCAATTATGATGCATTGGGTTAAAAATCCTGAGTGTAAACAAGCTATGACATGTCAAATTTATTCTCATTAGAATACATTGAATTTTCTAAAAAATAATTACTTATAATAGACCAAGATGTTATTTGTAATGAAGAAACTGAAATTATATTTGTTGGTGTATAGATGTATAGTGGGCATCACATTGCATTGCAAATATCTGTGGTTAATGAATAACATCTTTGCTATTACATATATAATTCATGAAAGAGGAAGACTTTCCATCCATATAGATTGATGAGTGCAGATACTCAAAAGTGCTTCAATTCTTTGTATAAATCATACTTCTGTGCCATATCAAACCTTGTACCAAGTGATTCAAAAAATACAAATCAATATCTAATTAATGGGGAAAAACAGGATAAGAATGGTTTACAAATAAATGACAACAAAATTTAATGAAAATACAACAGCAACCCTCATAAGATAATTCTCTGACATGAAAATAGGATAGAGGCCATCACATGTTCCACAGAGCATGACATGGAAACAGATATCTGATTTCAACAAGAAATAAAGGGACAAGAAACTGGAATGAAGCTATGTAATATCATCTGTGAAACATAGATGAAAACTTTGTTTTATAAACCCATAAAGTTCTGTAGTGGATAGCTTAAGATTGCCACCCAACAGAATAACTTAAAGGAAAATAGAAACCAAAGAGTCCCTTGATAGTCAGGAAGGACACGATGATGTGTGCTCTGCCTTCTTTCCTCCAAATTAAGTACATAGCATGAGCTTTAGGCAAAAGAAAAGAGATTTTAAGAAATACTATTTTTGTTCCAAGCAACATGGAGGATGTCTCTGCAGAAAAGCACAGGGAGCCTCACCTCTAAATCTGGGCAAATACAAGTTCAAGATTATTAAAGACCTAAATATTTGACCTGTAGACTTGTTTTAATTAGTATGGTATGGATCCCAGTCCATTGCTCATGTGCATCAAATGACTTCCAAAAGACTGCTACAGCCCAGGATGGCATTTCAATAGCAGTCACCGTGAAGTGAAGAGTCAGCCTCCATGCACATTCCCAGTTAATTCGACATGGTATTAGCACCAGGTATATAACAATTATAGAATATGACAATAGGACTCTTAATTTACCCAGTATACAGGTCTACAGTCTACCTTATATTAATAGTAATTTTTTCAATTTAGTTTCAAATTTTAGGTAAGTCATTAACTTTATTTCCTTTGTCAATGTCATTTGTTTGACATATTTAGCTGTATACACAAAGAGTGGGTTCTTTCTCTTCCTCACCATGTAACTTTAAGAACCCCTGAAAATGAATTATTATATCAATCACTATTTTAATACTTTGAAATGTGTCGCAGTTTAGTATAGTTTTAATGCAATTATACTACATTTCATAATGCTGGACAATGTGAAAGTCTGGATTCTCTCTTTTGAGTGTTTGTTGATAATATATGTTGGAAGATAACTTTTCATCTGCCTTGAATTCACAATCCCCACTTTTGTCAAGAACTCAATATGAAGAGACTGCATCACTGCCTATATTCAATTATCTGCCAACGCCTCATTATGATCATGAATCTAAATGCCTCCATAAAGGTGATACCTAATTCTGGTTTCCAACAGATGAGCATGCATTGATTCATGGAAATATGTGTGTATGTGTTGGTCTACTATACCTGGTTATATGTATAATATTACTTATATACCTGTGAATATACATATACTTTGCTTTATGAAATGGTATTTAAATGAGTCTCATCCTGCAATTCTGAATTTGATACTGAATGTGGAAAACGAATGCTAGTCTCATATTCTGTTACCAGAATAATCTTTTTATCCAATTACACAAATGCTCAGGCACAGGTTAGGATTATTATCACTAACAGATACAAGGTCAATATTTCTATTAACTACTCAATAAATTTAACATTATTTAGTAGTTAATATTTATTTACAATTCCTTTCCATTCATCCTATGTCATGTTCCATGGATTCATAGGTAAAATTCTGGCCTTAATCTCTACATCTGAGGTCTGAAAAGATAAGTCTACGAGAATCATTGTACTTCTTGTGGAAAAGAACCTGTTCTCCATGTGGCTATTAGGTCTGAGATCCAAAGTGTGAGATGTTATCATTTGTGGCTGCAGAAAATGTGGGAAAAAAGTGTTAAAATCATTTACCTTTTAGCGAATCAATGCGGTTGCAACTTTTTTCTTTCATAAACCAAGGTTTCTTGTGCTTTTATGTTTTTGCCTCTCATCCCATCCCCTATTCAATTTTCATGTCTTTGGGAATAAAGGAATATATTTTTCAATTGGTAGCCACAGTACACTCTGCACTCTGATTGTGATGGTTGCTTCACATTATTATCCTTCTCTGTTAGGTGAGTAGGAATTTTATTTCTGATGTATTCTGAATTTTCCCATACCTATTTGCAAAAATTGTGGAAATTCTCATTGAGGACAATTGTTTAAGCTAAAATAAGTTTTAAAAATACAAATATATGAACTGTGTCAATATACTTTTGGGATTAGAAAGAAAAACTTAGCGCTGAACTCTTTATTGAAAATTACAAATTTTAGCAAAAGACCATCTTTGGTGTCGTTACTCCTGATGAGAGGTAATAGAGAATAATAACTGATGAACTGCCAGCTGTGCTGGGGCAGAGAAGATCTCTGTGCTCAGACATCACATAAAGGATCTCAAATTATTAGGAAGACTGAGGTATTAAAAGAAAACTCATAAAATTTTTACAAGATAGAAATAATAAGAACACACTAAAAAGTGATATTAACTTGATGTGTACAAGACAAGATAATATTCTGGCCATATGTTATATTGTATCGTTGTGTATATCTTGAAATGGATAAATATAATTAAATAAAATGGATTTTAAAATGAGTAGCCTGATTGGTGATATAACAGTTGAACGTATTAAAAGCATCATCTATAAACATAGAAAACAAATACAAAGCATGTTCTAAAATATTATTCATAATTTTCTTCCTGTGAATAAAATTAGTATTTTCTTAATGTTTAAGTTCAAAGACTTTTTGTTATTTGGAAATATGTAAAATATTCTTATTGATAAAATATTTTCTCTACTAGAAATACTCATAATCTTCATTAGGTAAGCTGATTGTTAGTCAATATACACAACTATATAATGTGTTTTGAATACTCTCATACTGTCAGGTTGTATCTAATAAGGGCTTTTGAAAATATTACTTAATGATTCAATATATAAAATTTTATGCTCCTTCATTATGCTTAATTCCTAAAGAGTATTTTGTATGTTTTGTAATAATTTAGTAGTGAACATTAGACATAGTATCCTCACCTATGGATATTATTAAATATGCATTAATGATATTTTTAGGGTATAAAAGGATAGAAATAAAAAAGTTGAACAAAACTTAGATATATTAGTTGATTCTCAAAGTATTCAATAATATTAAGAAGTTTAATGTTTAAATTGCATTTAAATAAAAATTATAAAGAGAATCTGTTAGGAATTTCATATGCAGTGGAAGTCATGCTGTTTTATATATCTGTGGAATTACAACTCCAAGGTTATTGTATGGCAGTCTTAAACAATAGGACTGTAATTTAGTTCAAGGATGGCATTCAGAGACAAAACAATGTTTATTTATTTTCACGAATACAAAATGTATCATATCATAGTGCCCAATGTGTATGAATTCTTAGATTTTATTCGGCTCTAAAGATCCCTAATTTTATGAGGCTTATTTCAAGACATTTAGACAGAAATTTAGCATATCTCATATTACAAACTTTACTGCAGTTGAAATTTTATATTTCACACATCTCCCTTACTTTAATAACAAGTAAGTAATGTAATAATAGCAAGCCCTTCTTGGCATCTGCAGTAGTGTCTGGGTGACTATATATGGGATGGCTCCCCAGGTGGGTCAGTCTCTGGATGGCCTTTCCATCACTCTCTGCTCCACACTTTAGCTCCATATTTGCTCCTGTGAATATTTTGTCCCCCTTTCCAAGAAGGAAATTCTGGAGGGCACTGGAATCCATGCTAAATTTCTTTTTGATACACTTCGATGGGAGGTGCCAAAGACGTGGAGGGTTTGGACAAGGGAAAAAGAGAAAAGATGCAGGTTTTAGAAGTATGAAAGTTGGTGTTGGAAGGACAAGTGTGGATGGGTTTGAGTCTTTGGGCAGGAGACCAGCCAGGAAACTACTGGAGGAGATGGTCATTTTTGACTCCATCTCAGCTTTCTATGAACACTCTCTGGGTAAGTGTGTGTTCAGTCCCTAATTTCCATGCGTGGCTGGGGGCACAGAGATGTTGCCACCGGCACGAGGAAGTTGCCTGACTTGTCCAAAGTTAGCAGGCTACTCAATGATCAAGTTGAGCTTTCAACCACCATTTACTGCCATTCTCCGGAACTTAGACGTACAGTTATGTTGGCTTTCTTCTCTCAGTGAATGATAGGGCTGTCAGTTCCTCCGTGGAGTTGAAGGCAGTAGGGTACAGAAAGAGAGAATTGGACCCTTAGTGGGCAGTGGAGAACTGAAGCATTTGTTTAACCATGTCGAGTCCCACCTGTGCTTGACATCATGTGCATAAAAGCCTTCCACACACACACATACACACACATTCTCTGAGGAACTCTTCTGCAGGTCTCATCATCTTAACTCAGAGTCAGTTCCTGTTCAAATTGGGGGCGACGGTGAGAGAACAGTGAGTTGCTTCCTCTAAGCCATACAATCCCATCTGCTGAGTATCCAGCATGTGCTATTGCTCAACCTCCCAGAAGATGCTAGGTACCACTTTGATATTGAGGTACTTGCTCTGAAGGCCAGTGTCCATAAGCTCCGTGGTAACTATGTGGATGAGAAAGGGAGACAAACTCCTGTGCAAGAAATCACAAATCTCTTGCCTTAAAGCCACACCCATTCATCTTCTCCTAGTGCTGGAGTCCAGAAGTCTGAGCTGGCTTTGATGAACTCTCAGGGTCTCTAAAAGGCAATTCAACGTGTCCCTAGAGAGGCTGCTCATAACAAATACTGTACTGGCTGCTTTTGTGTGTCAACTTGACACAGGCTGGAGTTATCACAGAGAAAGGGGCTTCAGTTGGGGAAATGCCTCCATGAGATCCAGTTGCAAGGCATTTTCTCAATTAGTGATCAGGTGGGGAGTGCCCATTGTGGGTGGTGCCATCCCTGGGCTGGTAGTCTTGGGTTCTACAAGAAAGCAATCTGAGTAAAACAGTAAGTAACTTCCCTCTGTCTGTGGCCTCTGCATCAGCTCCTGCTTCCTGACCTGCTTGATTTCCTGTCCTGACTTCCTTTGGCGATTGTCTTTGTCAATGTTTCTATTCCTGCATAAACATCATGACCAAAAAGCAAGTTGGGGAGGAAAAGGTTTATTCGGCTTACACTTCCATAACTGCTGTTCATCACCAAATTAAGTCAGGAACTGGAACTCAAGCAGGTCAGAAAGCAGGAGCTGGTGCAGAGGCCATGGAGGGCTGTTCTCTACTGGCTTGCTTCCCCTGGCTTGCTCAGCCTGCTCTCTTATAGAACCAAGACTACCATCCAGAGATGGTCCCACCCACAATGGGCTTCCCCCCCTTGATCACTAATTGAGAAAATGCCTTACAGCTGGATCTCATGGAGGCATTTCCTCAACTGAAGCTCCTTTCTCTGTGATAACTCTAGCTGTGTCAAGTTGACACAAAACCAGCCAGTACAATTGACCCCTTGTCAACTTGACACACAAACACATCACTAGTAATCCTCAACGCTTACATTCTTACTCATCCCCAAGATCTAAATAACTTAAAAGTCCCACAGTCTTTACATATTCTTAAAATTTCAATCTCTTTAAAATATCCATCTTTTTTAAAATTCAAAGTCTTTTTACAATTAAAAGTCTCTTAACTGTGGGCTCCACTAAAACAGTTTCTTCCTTCAAGAGGGAAAATATCAGGGCACAGTCACAATCAAAAGCAAAAATCAATCTCCAACCGTCCAACGTCTGGGATCCAACTCACGATCTTCTGGGCTCCTCCAAGGGCTTGGGTCACTTCTCCAGCCCTGTCCATTGTAGCACACGTGTCGTCCTCTAGGCTCCAGATGCCTGTACTTCACTGCTGCTGCTGCTCTTGGTGGTCATCTCATGGTACTGGCATCTCCAAAACACTGCGAGACCCCTTCAGTCCTGGGCCTACAATTGCAACTCAGGCTGCACCTTCACCAATGGCCTTCCATGCCCTCTCACAGTGCCGAGCCTAGCTGCTCTGCATGACCCCTTCATGCCTTCAAAACCAGTACCACCTGGGTGACCCTTACACATTACCAAGTCCCACTGCAGAAGGAGTACAACCTTGCCTATCTCTGGAACACAGCCTCTTTGTGCTTTCAGAAAACACTTCCCAGAAGATGTCACCTCAATGATGCTGGTCTCTTTTTAATCACGGCTAATTTCTTAGCTCCAGCTAACCAGCATCAATAGTCTCAGTAATGCAAAGTTTTTGCTAATGTAGTTCTGATATCTTACTGATTCTTCAGCCCCAGCTAACCAGAACTACAGAATCTTCACAATCAAAACTGCAATGGCCCTGAAAAGAGTCTTTAATTTTCCTTCTGAAATTTCACAAGTCAGGCTTCCATCTTCTGTACTGTTCTCAACATTATCTTCCAAGCTCCTACAAAACATCTGACAGAGCTCTTAATAATGAATGGATATTCTAGCCCAACGTTCCAAAGTCCTTCCACAGTCCTCCCAAAACCATGGTCAGGTTGTCACAGGAATACCCCACTCTGCTGGTACCAATTTGTCTTAGTCAGGGTTTCTATTCCTGCACAAACATCATGACAAAGAAGCAAGTTGGGGAGGAAAGGGTTTATTCGGCTTACACTTCCATAACTGCTGTTCATCACCAAGGAAGTCAAGACTGGATCTCAAGCAGGTCAGAAAGCAGGAGCTGGTGCAGAGGCCATGGAGGGATGTTCTTTACTGGCTTGCCTCCCCTGGCTTGCTCAGTCTGCTCTCTTCTAGAACCAAGATTACCACCCAGAGATGGTCCCACCCACAATAGGCTTCCCCCCACTTGATCACTAATTGAGAAAATGCCTTACAGCTGGATCTCATGGAGGCATTTCCTCAACTGAAGCTCCTTTCTCTGTGATAACTCCAGCTGTGTCAAGTTGACACAAAACTAGCCAGTACAGTGATGAACAGCAATGTGGAAGTGTAAGCTGAATAAACCCTTTCCTCTACAACTTGCTTCTTGGTTGTGACATGTTGTCCAGGAATAGAAAGCCTGACTAAGACAAGTACTGTCTCCTATCATAACTGTAGATTATATATAGCAATACATGTTTTAAGAATAATCTATACCCCTTGTCTTGATACCAACATCTGACACTTTAGCTATGGTGATTTGAGAAGAACATTTTGCTGTTGCGTGTATCTGATGCAACTAAATCTCACTATTTAATCCAAAAGCGATCATTTTTTTCTCCTACTAGCTGACTATCTTGACCCTGACACTTGCACATGATGCTCTTGAACATGTTTGGTTTGCCTAAGCCACGGTTTTGAAAGTAGGAATACCCAAATTGAGTGTCGAGCTCTTCCATCTACGAAATGATCTTTTTTTTATGCCTCCATTTGTTCCTCAAAATATTGTCTAGGGGCCATGCTCAACTCCTTAACTGTATTTATTTATAAAATGCTTGCTCAGCAGAAGCCTGGTAAATGACATATAGCTTCTTTAAAGATTTTTACAGCTTTTAAATTAGTATATACTAAGTATATATATATATATATATATATATATATATATATATATATACACACACACACATCTATCTATCTAATAATAGACTATACCATTTTCACATTAGTCATTGCTTGTCCCTCCCATTTTAACTACAATTAGGAGGGGGTACATAGCTTTGTTGTTGTTGTTGTTATTATTGTGTGTGTGTGTGTGTGTGTGCGTGCGCGTGTGTGCATATGCACATGTGCCACAGTGTGCATGTGAGGTCAAGGGACAATTTTTGAGAATTGATTGTCACTTTGACCTTATTGAATCAAGGTCTCTCTTGTTTCTCCTATTATCTAGTTAGTATGTTTTAGGCATACTAAATAAATAATAATCAAGGTTCCAGTTAATTTTTTCTCTACTAACCATGCCATGGTAGGAGTGCTGGGATTACTGGTGAACATCACTGTACTGGCTTTTATACATGGATTCTGAGAATTGAATTTAGGCCCTCAAGCTTGTATAGTGAGTGTTTTCACCACCAGCGCAGCCATTTCCCTGGATACCATTCTTGATCTCCTTTTCCTAAATCATCGTTCTTCTGAGACATTCACATGGGGACTGAAACCTCATTGTGAGATGTCTGTGGGAGCCCTGCTCTTCCTTCCCATCAGTTCATTGGGTACCTGGTCCAGTATAGAAATCTGTATTATAATCTATAATATATAAGCTTATAATCTATAAGCTATAATCTTTAAAGAGGAACAAGAACCGTCCATTAAGTCTCAGGTTTTCATTCACATTTCTATGAGGTAAATATTGTCCTTTCTATTTTACAAGTTGGGTACGTAAAATTCCGGAAGCAAATCAACTTGTTCAAGGTCTCACTGGAATTTTAACCTTCTCCACTAAACTAAGTGCTATTTCTATGATACTGCAGCTGAGAGATACGAGGAGAGTAAGCCCTAAAGAATGAGCAGCTAATGTCTCAGACAGAAGGAATGACTTAATTTTTTTTTTGTAGAAAAAAATAAAACTTTATTAAAATAGTGAAAACCACGATGAAGCATTACAAGTCAGGATGTGACCAAGTCGGAAATGAAGTGGATAAAAATCAGGTCATAGATTTAGAGTACTAAATGGATTGGCTGTGTCAGACAGTAAGTCTACTGAACGGTGAGCTGTGTTCGGAGCGTTCCTAGTCCAGCTTGCTAACCTGAAGTAAAGTCTGAGTTCTAGGCAGTGCTTGAGTGCTCTGCAGAAAGAAAGAATGCAGTTCAAACTGAAGGAACGGAGCACAGGCTTTCCCGTGCCCAGAAAGGGTTGTGCGGCTAGGGAGCTGCACTGCTAGCATGCACAAGGGCAGAAGTTTGACCCCGGGAACTCCAAGTCAATGTGTTGTGGTGACCTGTGCCCTACATGGGCAGTTTAACCCTCAGTTGGCATAAGGGACCCTGTCCAAAAGGGGAGGAGGGTGTCTATATGATATCCAAGTTCCTCTGGCTGATTGAATTCTAAGAGTCGGTCGTTTCTCAAATGGTACACTTCTCCTAAAGGGCAAGGTAGAAGGGTCCAAATCTATGAAAGGTTTCAACAGTCCAAGTTCCCGAGTGAGGCTTCCCAGGTTTTCTTCACAGTCACTTCCTGTGTCGTTGACTGGAGAGACGCTGGGCTCTGAAGTTGATTTCCTCTGGAGTCTGGAGATGGTTTGGTGCTCACTGGACTCAAAGCCTGCCTTCTGGTCTCTCTGGCCTGCTGTGCTCAGCCCATGATGCTTCTTGCATCCACGGAAGTGTTGGGAAATGCCAAGTCGCCTGGTCTCTGAGCCAGCTGGCTGGCCTGGATCTTGGAGGTGGGCACGGGTCTAGGGTCAGCAGTGAAGGAATAGCCTTGGGGCCAGGTGTATCTAGGCAGGCTGGCCTGCGCAGTCAAGATGGAATTAACTGTGTGAAGCGCCCAGGGTAGTGTGGCTCCTGCATGGGACAGTTGCCAAGTGAGCCAGGCCCGCTGCGAGACACTGGGCTCCATGCTGCTTGAGGGCACACGCAGGAAGGCACCTCCGGGGGCTTGCAGATCATCCAGGGTCACCTGCAAGGCATCCACATTGGTGAAGACTCTGGACATGAGCAGCGAGAATGTTGGTAATGAGCTGGCTTCTTCTGGAGGAGAAGTCTGTCTGCGCCTCTTGGCAGAGTTGTACGGGGCACCTTGCCTGTCTCCAGAGCGACTGCGCTTCAGAGTCCTCACAGAAGATCTTGGCTGGGACCTTCGGTCCTTTACATGCAGTTTTGTGTGCGAGGAATCTCTTTTGTGGGTGGACCCCGGCTTGTCCCTTCCTCTCTTTATGGAGCGAGACGGTCTGTTCTTCCTCTTCTCCTCCAGCTTGCTGCTTCTCTTGTGGGGTCCGCAGGAGGAGACAGCCCAGCTTTGCCCAGATCGCTTCTGGCTGGGGACCTTAGCCTCTCGACTTGGCCAGATGTTCTCTTTGCCCATGGGAGAGGACTTGGAACTCCTGCCATTGTTACACCGACTCTCAGAGGGCTGTTTGTCTCCTGCCTTCTTGTCTAGGGGCTGCTTTCTCTTGGAAGGAGCTGAAAGACCCACAACGTGAGGACTCCCTCACGTTCTGACTCAGGAGAGATGACACCCCAAAATCACCCACAAGAAATGATCTTGCTGCAACTGCAAGAGGATTTTTATTCGAGAGCGTTCTCGGGCCCATGGTCATACACCACGCAGGGGTAGAGGACCATGGCGCCCCGAGTAGCTGAGTAAGGGGGTATTTAAAGGAAGAAACCACAATTCATGGAGGTGGGGAGGGTGTTGTTGGAAAATACCAAAAATACCAGTTAAGTGTCACAAGGAAGTATAAAGTCACAAGTGTCAGGTTATCTCTCAAGACAGTTTCTAAGAGCCCCTAACAATCTAAGAGCCCCTAAAGATAGCACATTTGCATTGCAGGTTCCAGTAATGGTCAGGGTGCCATTCTTTGAATTGAACCCAGGAAGCTGGTAGGTGGAGGAATGTCGCTATCTGTTTTATGACCAGCACTTGGAGCACTAAGCCACAAAGGCTACACTCCCAAGCCTGGGCCCAAAAGCCTTGAATTTTGTTTTTACTTTGCTATACTTTTTTAATACTTCTTCATTCCCCACTTCTTCTTGTTAAAAGTTCTAATCTTAGAACTAGACACTATCTTTTCCCTGACATAGTTGATCCTTTAGGGCATGGTACTGTTTTCTCAAAACTAAAAGCCACACTGCATTAATTCTTGTTTTAATAAAGGTGACTTGCCTATTTAACACACATGGACCTATAATGAAAAGCAGAAGCAAAATCAAAAGGGGTCCCATAAAGGTAGAAAGTAGGGTGGTCAAGAGTACAAGATAAGGGCCTTTCCACCCGAGTCTCAAGGTTTTCTGCGTGGAGACGTCTAGCAGGTCTTCTGGAGCAGGCCTTCTGGAGCTGCTTTTTCACTCGCTGTCTCACTCACTGGAGCACCTTGAGCCTAGAGAACAAAGGCTGGGAAAGCAGCATGTCAGCACTATGTACAGAGGCTATTTTTACCAGTGGAGGGGGCCCCCTATAGAGTAATTTATACGGGGGTCAGTCTAAACTGTCCAGGGGTGTTTCTATCCCTGAAGAGCAAAGGGTAGGAGAGGAGAGCTATCCAATCATTAGCGCCAGTCTCCGCTGTCAATTTGGTAAGTGTCTCTTAATGGTTTTATTTATTCTCTCTACCTGTCCTGAGCTTTGGGCCTGCATGCACAATGTAACTTCTAACCGATCTCTAATATCTTGGCCAGTTCCTGATTTACCTGGGCAACAAAGGCAGGTCCATTACCTTGGGAAGATTTCTTTTAGAAATTCTACCTCATCATAGCACAGGCCTTGCAGCTTTTGGCTATTTCTTCTGCCAAGTCAAAGAGTCCTATAACATAGTAGTGAAAGGACCTAACCACACCTTTGAATTTCTTGGCCCCCAGGCCAAGTCAAATACTGTCCAAACTTGATAGTGCTCAGGGGTGTACCTAAAGCTGGTCTCTCTGATGTCATAATAATCTTTAGGCTCCTTGACTGCCAGGATTATTGCTCCTTGGGCCACCTGTTTGGCAGTTAGATCTGCTATCTGATTTTCTTTAGCCACAGCATCTTAGGTCTTTCTCTGCAGATGTCAACAGCCCTCTCTGTCTGTATATTGCTCCGTACCGTGGCAAAAGCATACCTGTTGTCAGTGTAGACTTTTCTTTTGCCATTTATGGACCTTGTCTCAAAGTCACAAGTTCAGCTTTCTGGGCCGACGTCCCTTCAGGGAGGCTGCTGGCCTAGATCACTTGCTTTCTGTCCACCACCATACTGCTGTCCCCGCCTTCTGCTTACCTTTAACCTCGAGGCTACTGTCATCAGTGTACCAGCTCGAACCCTCAGGCCAAGGCTGATCTGATCCTTCAGATCATTTCAAGTTCCAGTTTCTCAGCACAGTGATGAGTAGGTGCAGTCTCACGCAGTGGGACAGCAGGTGGAACGAAGCGAAGGTCACTCGTTCAGTCAACAAAAAGTTCTGATGTGTCACAGGAGCATTGGTAGTCATCCATCAGTCAGGGGGCTTTTGGATAATGCTTTCAAGAGCGTGGGATACCATTACAGCTAGTTACTGTCCCAGAGTGAGCTTATCAGCATCCTTGACAAGCAGATTATGGCAGCAATAGCTTTCAGGCAAGAAAATCACCCGCTGGCAACAGGGTGTAACTTCTTGGATAGGTAAGCCACTGGCCTTTTTCAAAGTCCCAAAGTCTGAGAAAGGACTCCTCTGGTGACCCCTGATCTCTCTTCCACATAAAGAGTGAAAGGCTTGGTTAGGTCAGACAAAGGCTGGCCATCAGTAGGGCCTGTTTTATTTCTCTAAAGGCTTTCAGGTGATCTGGGATCCACACAAACACTTCCCCTTCCTTGGTTAGGAGGTACAATGGGAAGCTAAGGTCGCCAACCCAGGTGTCTAGAGTCTGTAGAAGCCAGCAAGTACCCAAGAATTTTCTTACTTGCCTTGGCGTAGTTAGCCACTACTTCCCGTCTCGAAGGGTGTATCTCAAGTAAGTAACTTCAGTCTGACACAGCTGAGTCTTTTTAGCTGAGTCTCGGTCTTCAGTTGCCCAGGTTTCCTGTCTAGATCCTGTCTTTTTCTTTCTCTCCTATCAAATTTCTCTCTTGTCTAAGATCCCTCCTGTTTTCTCTTTCTTCTGCCTCCCGCCTCTCTCTCTCTCACACACACTTTCTCTGCCTCTTTCACTAATCACATAACTGTCTCCCTCTCATAATACACCTTCTAATCTCTGAAGTTTCTTTCTGATATCGGGAGCCAACTGCCTTATGAAGGCCGGCCAGGCCACTGAGGCCTTCTGGGCTTCCTAGGTAAGATCAAAGGGAGTGAACTGCCTGAAGGCTTCCATAAGCCTTTCAAGGAACATTGAGGGAGGTTCCATCAGCCCCTGCATTACCTCTTACCTTAGCCAAATTAGTGGGCCTGTCTCGAGGCACCTTGGAGACCAGAGCCTGGCGTTAGATTTTCAAGCTCTCCTTACCTTCAGCCATGTTGCAGTCGCAACTGGGGCGAGTCAAAAGGAATCCCATGTCGATCTCATTTTGTAGCTGTGTAGACCGCCCATTGGCTCCCGGGCTATTTTTCTAGCCTCTAACAGAATTCTCTCTAGCTCTTCAGTTGTTAAGAGCATCTGCAACAGCTGTTGACAATCATCTCAAGTAGGCTGATGAGAAAACATAAGGAACTCTACCAACCCTGTGAGGCATTGGGGATCCTGAGAAAGGGGGTGATTAGTTTTCCAGTTATAAATACCAGCAGAGGAAAATGACCAGTACTGAAGGGTTAAAGTTTGGGCGGGTCCACCAGAGTCCGCCCGGACTCTGTGCTCTGCAGCTCCATGTACCCGCAGCGGTCCGTCTCTCGACACCCCGAGGGGTTTGGGGTTCCCTCCGTGGCTGGGGTTGAGGCTGTGGATAAGGGGAAGGTTGTGGACTAGGCCACTCAGGAGGCTTCATACAACCACAATTTTGAGAAGCAAAACCAAATTTTAAACAATCTATTTTTTTTTATGAACTCTAAAAACATTACTTGCTACAAAGTTTGGCTGTCCGTTCCTGCACACAAACACAAGAAGGTGTAGCCGCCAATATATCTGTTACAAATCGGGTTTCTAGGATAAGAATTAAAACATATTTATACTTTTGAAACTATTTAGAAACAAAAATGAAATGGCCGTATACATTTGCTCATTTAAACCAAACAAAATTCTTAATTTTTCTAGCTGTAATTTTAAGAGAGGAGCACCTTGTCACCTGATGAATCCAATAATCACAAGCACAGAGATTTTTGTAGGAAAAACAGCCATTTGTTCTCTTACCATAGAATTTAAGAACTTGAGAAGCTGGTGGTCCCTATAAGAGCAGCATTTATAATCAGCTCCTAGCAGGGCTTCTCTAGCCACACTAGATTCCTAACTACAGGTGCAGGGCCCCAAAGACCAATTAATACTGTTTATTTTATTTTATTTTATACCAAATTATCCCCAGATAGTCAGAGAGTACTGCTTTTCTCAAAACCCATTCTCTCACATCTCAGGTGTAAACTATCTCTAGTCAGGGTATAAAGCACCTATGAGAATTACCTTTGCTTTTCTAGATTTTCACATAGCTCTAAACACATACACAAAAACACATAAAACAGAAACCAACAGATCCAGAAACCAACAGATCCAGACACATTCGACCCTTTCTTGTCCTCTAAAAGCAGGCAAAAGAATTAGACGATTTTGGAGGGGGAAGCTTCCGCTTCAACAGAACTCGGTCCCTCTGACCGATCTGGAGACGGCCAGGCGTCCCTGGCTCTCCTTACCTCCCAGGGCGTCCCCCGGGGCCACAGCCTGTGGTCCTCCTAGCATGTCTGCCAACCACAGTCCTCCAGTCCTTACGGCCCAAAAGGACAGCTGCAAATACCGACCGCGCACGCATTTCAGACCCCAACACCCCATCGTCTACAAACACCAGCATCCATTTCTACCTAGACGACCAAAACCAGAGAAGCACACTTGTTCCTCACTCTGCCAGGTGTAAAACCAAGGCACGAGGTGGGACTCAAACCCACGATCTCGAAACCCGAAAACCAAGACACAAATTCAATAAACTCAGATGGATCCGAACTCAGATTTCGCCATGCTTCAGAAACATAGGACAAGACACAAACAACCCAACACAACAAGCACATGTTCCAATGTTCGTTTCAGAAAACAGACACTCAAAACAGAGACACTGGCCGGCACACACACAAGAGGGGATCCCCATACCTCCAAGTCGGTTCTTGGGTGTGAGGGGTGGTCGCGTTTCCCGGCCAATGCACCAAATGAAAGACCCACAACGTGAGGACTCCCTCACGTTCTGACTCAGGAGAGACGACACCCCAAAATCACCCACAAGAAACGATCTTGCTGCAACTGCAAGAGGATTTTTATTCGAGAGCGTTCTCGGGCCCATGGTCATACACCACGCAGGGGTAGAGGACCATGGCGCCCCGAGTAGCTGAGTAAGGGGGTATTTAAAGGAAGAAACCACAATTCATGGAGGTGGGGAGGGTGTTGTTGGAAAATACCAAAAATACCAGTTAAGAGTCACAAGGAAGTATAAAGTCACAAGTGTCAGGTTATTTCTCAAGACAGTTTCTAAGAGCCCCTAACAATCTAAGAGCCCCTAAAGATAGCACATTTGCATTGCAGGTTCCAGTAATGGTCAGGGTGCCATTCTTTGAATTGAACCCAGGAAGCTGGTAGGTAGAGAAATGTCGCTATCTGTTTTATGACCAGCACCTGGAGCACTAAGCCACAAAGGCTACACTCCCAAGCCTGGGCCCAAAAGCCTTGAATTTTGTTTTTACTTTGCTATACTTTTTTAATACTTCTTCAGAGCCAGGATGGACACCTCTAAATTCATATGTTCAGGCTTCTCGACTAGCGTTTCACTCAGGTCTGCTCCCAGGGCCCTGTCTCTGACTCTGTCCTTGGGTGGAGCTCACTGAGAAATGGTACTGATAAGAGAGATGACTGGCTTTAAAAAAAGCCCTGGAAGCCCCTCCCCCTTCCTGCAGAGCTCTCCCAGAATCTTTTGCCACGCCCTCAACAGGCCATACCCTCGAGAAAGGGAGGGGCAGGGCGTGGCGGCTAATTCAATTTAACTCGAGGAAGTATTGTACTTCTCTTTTTAATCCTTTTTTAATTGGATATTTCATTTATTTACATTTCAAATGTTATCCCCTTTCAGATTCCCCCCATCAGAAGCCCTTTATCCCATCCTCCCTCCCGCTGCTTCTATGAGGGTGTTCCTCCACTCACCCACCCACTACCACCACCCAGCTCTCCTATTCCCCTACAAGGGGACATTGAGCCTTCACAGGACCAAAGGCCTCTTCTCCCATTGATGCTCAACAAGGCCATCCTCTGTTATATATAAGGCTGGAGCCATGGGTTTCTCCACATGTACTCCTTGGTTGGTGATTTAGACACTAAGAACTCTGGTTGGTTGATATTGTTGTTCTTCCTATGGAATTGTAAACGCCTTCAGCTCCTTCAGTCCTTCATCTAACACCTCCATTGGGCGCCCTGGTCGGCTGTGAGCATCTGCCTCTGTATTTGTCAGGCTCTGGCAGAGCCTCTCAGGAGACAGCTATATCAGGCTCCTTCCTGTCAGCAAGCCCTTCTTGGCATCTGCAGTAGTGTCTGGGTGACTATACATGGGATGGCTCCCCAGGTGGGTCAGTCTCTGGATGGCCTTTCCATCACTCTCTGCTCCACACTTTGCCTCCATATTTGCTCCTGTGAATATTTTGTCCCCCTTTCCAAGAAGGAAATTCTGGAAGGCACCGGAATCCATGCTAAATTTCTTTTTGATACACTTCGATGGTAGGTGCCAAAGACATGGAGGGTTTGGACAAGGGAAAAAGAGAAAAGATGCAGGTTTTAGAAGTATGAAAGTTGGGGTTGGAAGGACAAGTGTGGATGGGTTTGAGTCTTTGGGCAGGAGACCAGCCAGGAAACTACTGGAGGAGATGGTCATTTTTGACTCCATCTCAGCTTTCTATGAACACTCTCTGGGTAAGTGTGTGTTCAGTCACTAATTTCCATGCGTGGCTGGGGGCACAGAGATGTTGCCACCGGCACGAGGAAGTTGCCTGACTTGTCCAAAGTTAGCAGGCTACTCAATGATCAAGTTGAGCTTTCAACCACCATTTACTGCCATTCTCCGGAACTTAGACGTACAGTTAAGTTGGCTTTCTTCTCTCAGTGAATGATAGGGCTGTCAGTTCCTCCCTGGAGTTGAAGGCAGTAGGGTACAGAAAGAGAGAATTGGACTCTTAGTGGGCAGTGGAGAACTGAAGCATTTGTTTAACAATGTCGAGTCCCACCTGTACTTGACATCATGTGCATAAAAGCCTTCCACACACACACATACACACACATTCTCTGAGGAACTCTTCTGCAGGTCTCATCATTTTAACTCAGAGTCAGTTCCTGTTCAAATTGGGGGCGACGGTGAGAGAACAGTGAGTTGCTTCCTCTAAGCCATACAATCCCATCTGCTGAGTATCCAGCACGTGCTATTGCTCAACCTCCCAGAAGATGCTAGGTACCACTTTGATGTTGAGGTACTTGCTCTGAAGGCCAGTGTCCATAAGCTCTGTGGTAACTATGTGGATGAGAAAGGGAGACAAACTCCTGTGCAAGAAATCACAAATCTCTTGCCTTAAAGCCACACCCATTCATCTTCTCCTAGTGCTGGAGTCCAGAAGTCTGAGCTGGCTTTGATGAACTCTCAGGGTCTCTAAAAGGCAATTCAACATGTCCTGAGAGAGGCTGCTCATAACAAATACTGTACTGGCTGGTTTTGTGTGTCAACTTGACACAGGCTGGAGTTATCACAGAGAAAGGGGCTTCAGTTGGGGAAAGGCCTCCATGAGATCCAGTTGCAAGGCATTTTCTCAATTAGTGATCAGGTGGGGAGGGCCCATTGTGGGTGGTGCCATCCCTGGGCTGGTAGTCTTGGGTTCTACAAGAAAGCAATCTGAGTAATACAGTAAGTAACTTCCCTCTGTCTGTGGCCTCTGCATCAGCTCCTGCTTCCTGACCTGCTTGATTTCCTGTCCTGACTTCCTTTGGCGATGGTCTTTGTCAAGGTTTCTATTCCTGCATAAACATCATGACCAAAAAGCAAGTTGGGGAGGAAAGGGTTTATTCAGCTTACACTTCCATAACTGCTGTTCATCACCAAATTAAGTCAGGAACTGAAACTCAAGCAGGTCAGAAAGCAGGAGCTGGTGCAGAGGCCATGGAGGGCTGTTCTTTACTGGCTTGCTTCCCCTGGCTTGCTCAGCCTGCTCTCTTATAGAACCAAGACTACCATCCAGAGATGGTCCCACCCACAATGGGCTTCCCCCCCCTTGATCACTAATTGAGAAAATGCCTTACAGCTGGATCTCATGGAGGCATTTCCTCAACTGAAGCTCCTTTCTCTGTGATAACTCTAGCTGTGTCATGTTGACACAAAACCAGCCAGTACAATTGACCCCTTGTCAACTTGACACACAAACACATCACTAGTAATCCTCAATGCTTACATTCTTACTCATCCCCAAGATCTAAATAACTTGAAAGTCCCACAGTCTTTACATATTCTTAAAATTTCAATCTCTTTAAAATATCCATCTTTTTTAAAATTCAAAGTCTTTTTACAATTAAAAGTCTCTTAACTGTGGGCTCCACTAAAACAGTTTCTTCCTTCAAGAGGGAAAATATCAGGGCACAGTCACAATCAAAAGCAAAAATCAATCTTCAACCGTCCAATGTATGGGATCCAACTCATGATCTTTTGGGCTCCTCCAAGGGCTTGGATCACTTCTCCAGCCCTGTCCATTGTAGCACACGTGTCGTTCTGTAGGCTCCAGATGCCTGTACTCTACTGCTGCTGCTGCTCTTGGTGGTCATCTCATGGTACTGTCATCTCCAAAACCCAGCGTGACCCCCTTCAGTCCTGGGCCTACAATTGCAACTCAGGCTGCACCTTCACCAATGACCTTCCATGCCCTCTCACAGTGCCGAGCCTCAGCTGCTCTGCATGACCCCTTCATGCCTTCAAAACCAGTACCACCTGGGTGACCCTTACACATTACCAAGTCCCACTGCAGAAGGAGTACAACCTTGCCTATCTCTGGAACACAGCCTCTTTGTGATTTCAGAAAACACTTCCCAGAAGATGTCACCTTAATGATGCTGGTCTCTTCTTAATCACGGCTAATTTCTTAGCTCCAGCTAACCAGCATCAATAGTCCCAGTAATGCAAAGTTTTTGCTTTAGTAGTTCTGGTATCTTATTAATCACAGCTGATTCTTCAGCCCCAGCTAACCAGAACTACAGAATCTTCACAATCAAAACAGCAATGGCCCTGAAAAGAGTCTTTAATTTTCCTTCTGAAATTTCACAAGCCAGGCCTCCATCTTCTGCACTGTTCTCAACATTATCTTCCAAGCTCCTACACAACATCTGACAGAGCTCTTAACAATGAATGGATATTCTAGCCCAACGTTCCAAAGTTCTTCCACAGTCCTCCCCAAAAAAATGGTCGTGTTGTCACAGGAATACCCCAATTTGTCTTACTCTGGGTTTCTATTCCTGGACAAACATCATGACCAATAAGCAAGCTGGGGAGGAAAGGGTTTATTCGGCTTACACTTCCATACTGCTGTTCATCACCAAAGGAAGTCAGGACTGGAACTCAGACAGGTCAGGGAGCAGGAGCTGATGCAGAGGCCATGGAGGGATGGTCTTTACTGGCTTGCCTCCCCTGGCTTGCTCAGCCTGCTCTCTTATAGAACCAAGACTACCAGCCCAGGGATGGTCCCACCCACAAGGGGCCTTTCGCCCTTGATCACTAATTAAGAAAATGCCTTACAGCTGGATCTCATGGAGGCATTTCCTCAACTGAAGCTCCTTTCTCTGTGATAACTCAGCTGTGTCAAGTTGACACACAAAACCAGCCAGTACAGAAGTCAATATTAGCATATATATGGACAATGAAGATTGGAAGGGAAATTGGACCATTTACTGTAAGCTAAGTTCTATGGATTAGGGTTTTTAGAGGACACCTTGGAAGAATCACCATCAGCAGGACGTTAAGTATTAGTGAAATAATATGTCATGCCAATTATGATGCATTGGGTTAAAAATCCTGAGTGTAAACAAGCTATGACATGTCAAATTTAGTCTCATTAGAATACATTGAATTTTCTAAAAAATAATTACTTTTAATAGACCGAGATGTTATTTGTAATGAAGAAACTGAAATTATATTTGCTGGTGTATAGATGTATAGTGGGCATCACATTGCATTGCAAATATCTGTGGTTAATGAATAACATCTTTGCTATTACATATATAATTCATGAAAGAGGAAGACTTTCCATCCATATAGATTGATGAGTGCAGATACTCAAAAGTGCTTCAATTCTTTGTATAAATCATACTTCTGTGCCATATCAAACCTTGTACCAAGTGATTCAAAAAATACAAATCAATATCTAATTAATGGGGAAAAACAGGATAAGAATGGTTTACAAATAAATGACAACAAAATTTAATGAAAATACAACAGCAACCCTCGTAAGATTATTCTCTGACATGAAAATAGGATAGAGGTCATCACATGTTCCACAGAGCATGACATGGAAACAGATATCTGATTTCAACAAGAAATAAAGGGACAAGAAACTGGAATGAAGCTATGTAATATCATCTGTGAAACATAGATGAAAACTTTGTTTTATAAACCCATAAAGTTCTGTAGTGGATAGCTTAAGATTGCCACCCAACAGAACAACATAAAGGAAAATATAAACCAAAGAGTCCCTTGATAGTCAGGAAGGACACGATGATGTGTGCTCTGCCTTCTTTCCTCCAAATTAAGTACATAACATGAGCTTTAGGCAAAAAGAAAAGAGATTTTAAGAAATACTATTTGTGTTCCAAGCAACATGGAGGATGTCTCTGCAGAAAAGCACAGGGAGCCTCACCTCTAAATCTGGGCAAATACAAGTTCAAGATTATTAAAGACCTAAATATTTGACCTGTAGCCTTGTTTTATGAGTATGGTATGGATCCCAGTCCATTGCTCATGTGCATCAAATGACTTCCAAAAGACTGCCACAGCCCAGGATGGCATTTCAATAGCAGTCACGGTGGTGTGAAGAGTCAGCCTCCATGCACATTCCCAGTTAATTTGACATGGTATTAGCACCAGGTATATAACAATTATAGAATATGACAATAGGACTCTTAATTTACCCAGTATACAGGTCTACAGTCTACCTTATATTAATAGTAATTTTTTCAATTTAGTTTCAAATTTTAGGTAAGTCATTAACTTTATTTCCTTTGTCAGTGTCATTAGTTTGACATATTTAGCTGTATACACAAACAGTGGGTTCTTTCTCTTCCTCACCATGTAACTTTAAGAACCCCTGAAAATGAATTATTATATCAATCACTATTTTAATACTTTGAAATGTGTCGCAATTTAGTATAGTTTTAATGCAATTATACTACATTTCATAATGCTGGACAATGTGAAAGTCTGGATTCTCTCTTTTGAGTGTTTGTTGATAATATATGTTGGAAGATATCTTTTCATCTGCCTTGAATTCACAATCCCCACTTTTGTCAAGAACTCAATATGAAGAGACTGCATCACTGCCTATTTCCAATTATCTGCCAACACCTCATTATGATCATGAATCTAAATGCCTCCATAAAGGTGATACCTAATTCTGGTTTCCAACAGATGAGCATGCATTGTTCCATGGAAATATGTGTGTATGAGTTGGTCTACTGTACCTGGTTATATGTATAACATTACTTATATACTTGTGAATATACATATACTTTGCTTTATGAAATGGTATTTAAATGAGTCTCATCCTGCAATTCTGAATTTGATACTGAATGTGGAAAAAGAATGCTAGTCTCATATTCTGTTACCAGAATAATCTTTTTATACAATTACACAAATGCTCAGGCACAGGTTAGGATTATTATCACTATCAGATACAAGGTCAATATTTCTATTAACTACTCAATAAATTTAACATTATTTAGTAGTTAATATTTATTCACAATTCCTTTCCATTCATCCTATGTCATGTTCCATGGATTCATAGGTAAAATTCTGGCCTTAATTTCTACATCTGAGGTCTGAAAAGATAAGTCTATGAGAATCATTGTACTTCTTGTGGAAAAGAACCTGTTCTCCATGTGGCTATTAGGTCTGAGATCCAAAGTGTGAGATGTTATCATTTGTGGCTGCAGAAAATGTGGGAAAAAAAGTGTTAAAATCATTTACCTTTTAGCGAATCAATGCGGTTGCAACTTTTTTCTTTCATAAACCAAGGTTTCTTGTGCTTTTATGTTTTTGCCTCTCATCCCATCCCCTATTCAATTTTCATGTCTTTGGGAATAAAGGAATATATTTTTCAATTGGTAGCCACAGTACACTCTGCACTCTGATTGTGATGGTTGCTTCACATTATTATCCTTCTCTGTTAGGTGAGTAGGAATTTTATTTCTGATGTATTCTGAATTTTCCCATACCTATTTGCAAAAATTGTGGAAATTCTCATTGAGGACAATTGTTTAAGCTAAAATAAGTTTTAAAAATACAAATATATGAACTGTGTCAATATACTTTTGGGATTAGAAAGAAAAACTTAGCGCTGAACTCTTTATTGAAAATTACAAATTTTAGCAAAAGACCATCTTTGGTGTCGTTACTCCTGATGAGAGGTAATAGAGAATAATAATTGATGAACTGCCAGCTGAGCTGGGGCAGAGAAGATCTCTGTGCTCAGACATCACATAAAGGATCTCAAATTATTAGGAAGACTGAGGTATTAAAAGAAAACTCATAAAATTTTTACAAGATAGAAATATTAAGAACACACTAAAAAGTGATATTAACTTGATGTGTACAAGACAAGATAATATTCTGGCCATATGTTATATTGTATCGTTGTGTATATCTTGAAATGGATAAATATAATTAAATAAAATGGATTTTAAAATGAGTAGCCTGATTGGTGATATAACAGTTGAACGTATTAAAAGCATCATCTATAAACATAGAAAACAAATACAAAGCATGTTCTAAAATATTATTCATAATTTTCTTCCTGTGAATAAAATTAGTATTTTCTTAATGTTTAAGTTCAAAGACTTTTTTTTATTTGGAAATATGTAAAATATTCTTATTGATAAAATACTTTCTCTACTAGAAATACACATAATCTTCCTTAGGTAAGCTGATTGTTAGTCAATATACACAACTATATAATGTGTTTTGAATACTCTTATACTGTCAGGTTGTATCTAATAAAGGCTTTTGAAAATATTTCTTAATGATTCAATATATAAAATTTTATGCTCCTTCATTATGCTTAATTCCTAAAGAGTATTTTGTATGTTTTGTAATAATTTAGTAGTGAACATTAGACATAGTATCCTCACCTATGGATATTATTAAATATGCATTAATGATATTTTTAGGGTATAAAAGGATAGGAATAAAAAAGTTGAACAAAACTTAGATATATTAGTTGAATCTCAAAGTATTCAATAATATTAAGAAGTTTAATGTTTAAATTGCATTTAAATACAAATTATAAAGAGAATCTGTTAGGTATTTCATATGTAGTGGAAGTCATGCTCTTTTATATATCTGTGGAATTACAACTCCAAGATTATTGTATGGCAGTCTTAAACAATAGGACTGTAATTTAGTTCAAGGATGGCATTCAGAGGTAAAACAATGTATATTTATTTTCATGAATACAAAATGTATCATATCATAGTGCCCAATGTGTATGAATTCTTAGATTTGATTCGGCTCTAAAGATCCCTAATATATGAGGCTTATTTCAAGACATTTAGACAGAAATTTAGCATATCTCATATTACAAACTTTACTGCAGTTGAAATTTTATATTTCAAACATCTCCCTTACTTTAATAACAAGTAAGTAAAGTAATAATAGCAAGCCCTTCTTGGCATCTGCAGTAGTGTCTGGGTGACTATATATGGGATGGCTCCCCAGGTGGGTCAGTCTCTGGATGGCCTTTCCATCACTCTCTGCTCCACACTTTGCCTCCATATTTGCTCCTGTGAATATTTTGTCCCCCTTTCCAAGAAGGAAATTCTGGAGGGCACTGGAATCCATGCTAAATTTCTTTTTGATACACTTCTATGGGTGGTGCCAAAGACGTGGAGGGTTTGGACAAGGGAAAAAGAGAAAAGATGCAGGTTTTAGAAGTATGAAAGTTGGTGTTGGAAGGACAAGTGTGGATGGGTTTGAGTCTTTGGGCAGACCAGCCAGGAAACTACTGGAGGAGATGGTCATTTTTGACTCCATCTCAGCTTTCTATGAACACTCTCTGGGTAAGTGTGTGTTCAGTCACTAATTTCCATGCGTGGCTGGGGGCACAGAGATGTTGCCACCGGCACGAGGAAGTTGCCTGACTTGTCCAAAGTTAGCAGGCTACTCAATGATCAAGTTGAGCTTTCAACCACAATTTACCGCTGAAAGACCCCCGGAGGGAAGACCCTCACTCAAGCCTCGGGACAGCTGCGTACCCAAGAAGACACTGAGACCGAACTTAAGATGTAGAGAGTAAGATTTAATAAAGCAACAACAAGAAAGCACATAAAAAGCACATAAACCAGAGCTCTGGGGTCGAAACTCATACACCAGGCATGGTGTAGAGGAGATTCGACCCCGGCCCAAGTTTTTCTCAGGCTTTTATAGAAAACAGCCAAGGGGGGAAGCAGGGCAGGGAAAGTACAAATTTATGTCACCAAGGGGTCGTGTCCTATATTTTGGCAATGTACCCGATCTATTAGAACATTCTGGGGTAGTACCAGGAGGCCCTTATCTTAAAAATGTTCTTGGAACAGTCCTCAGTTAGGAGGGGTAGGACTAGGTTTGTTCCAGGAGACCCTTATCTAAAAAATGTTCTTGGAACAGTTTTCAATTGGGAGGGGGTCGGACTCTGGGGTGAAGAGTTCAGGAATTTACTCTGGGGTAAAAAGTTTAGGAGTGTTCCGGGAACAATCTCTAGATGGGAGGGGTAGGATTCTGAGTTGAAGAGTTCAGGTGTCCAGTAATTTTCCTCTTTCATTGCCATTCTCTGGAACTTAGATGTACAGTTAAGTTGGCTTTCATTTCTCAGTGAATGATAGGGCTGTCAGTTCCTCCCTGGAGTTGAAGGCAGTAGGGTACAGAAAGAGAGAATTGGACTCTTAGTGGGCAGTGGAGAACTGAAGCATTTGTTTAAACATGTCGAGTCCCACCTGTGCTTGACATCATGTGCATAAAAGCCTTCCACATACACACATACACACACATTCTCTGAGGAACTCTTCTGCAGGTCTCATTGTCTTAACTCAGAGTCAGTTCCTGTTCAAATTGGGGGCGACGGTGAGAGAACAGTGAGTTGCTTCCTCTAAGCCATACAATCCCATCTGCTGAGAATCCAGCACGTGCTATTGCTCAACCTCCCAGAAGATGCTAGGTACCACTTTGATATTGAGGTACTTGCTCTGAAGGCCAGTGTCCATAAGCTCCGTGGTATCTATGTGGATGAGAAAGGGAGACAAACTCCTGTGCAAGAAATCACAAATCTCTTGCCTTAAAGCCACACCCATTCATCTTCTCCTAGTGCTGGAGTCCAGAAGTCTGAGCTGGCTTTGATGAACTCTCAGGGTCTCTAAAAGGCAATTCAACGTGTCCCGAGAGAGGCTGCTCATAACAAATACTGTACTGGCTGGTTTTGTGTGTCAACTTGACACAGGCTGGAGTTATCACAGAGAAAGGGGCTTCAGTTGGGGAAGGGCCTCCATGAGATCCAGTTGCAAGGCCTTTTATCAATTAGTGATCAGGTGGGGAGGGCCCATTGTGGGTGGTGCCATCCCTGGGCTGGTAGTCTTGGGTTCTACAAGTAAGCAATCTGAGTAAAACAGTAAGTAACTTCCCTCTGTCTGTGGCCTCTGCATCAGCTCCTGCTTCCTGACCTGCTTGATTTCCTGTCCTGACTTCCTTTGGCGATTGTCTTTGTCAAAGTTTCTATTCCTGCATAAACATCATGACCAAAATGCAAGTTGGGGAGGAAAGGGTTTATTCGGCTTACACTTCCATAACTGCTGTTCATCACCAAAGGAAGTCAGGACTGGAACTCAAGCAGGTCAGAAAGCAGGAGCTTATGCAGAGGCCATGGAGGGATGTTCTTTACTGGCTTGCCTCCCCTGGCTTGCTCAGCCTGCTCTCTTATAGAACCAAGACTACCAGCCCAGAGATGGTCCCACCCACAAGGGGCCTTTCCCCCTTGATCACTAATTGAGAAAATGCCTTACAGCTGGATCTCATGGAGGCATTTCCTCAACTGAAGCTCCTTTCTCTGTGATAACTCTAGCTGTGTCAAGTTGACACAAAACCAGCCAGTACAATTGACCCCTTGTCAACTTGACACACAAACACATCACTAGTAATCCTCAACGCTTACATTCTTACTCATCCCCAAGATCTAAATAACTTAAAAGTCCCACAGTCTTTACATATTCTTAAAATTTCAATCTCTTTAAAATATCCATCTTTTTTAAAATTCAAAGTCTTTTTACAATTAAAAGTCTCTTAACTGTGGGCTCCACTAAAACAGTTTCTTCCTTCAAGAGGGAAAATATCAGGGCACAGTCACAATCAAAAGCAAAAATCAATCTCCAACCGTCCAATGTATGGGATCCAACTCACGATCTTCTGGGCTCCTCCAAGGGCTTGGGTCACTTCTCCAGCCAGGCCCTTTGTAGCACACGTGTCGTCCTCTAGGCTCCAGATGCCTGTACTCCACTGCTGCTGCTGCTCTTGGTGGTCATCTCATGGTACTGTCATCTCCAAAACCCAGCGTGACCCCCTTCAGTCCTGGGCCTACAATTGCAACTCAGGCTGCACCTTCACCAATGTCCTTCCATGCCATTTCAATGTGCTGAGCCTCAGCTGCTCGGCATAACCGCTTCATGCCTTCAAAACCAGTACCACCTGGGTGACCCTTACACATTACCAAGTCCCACTGCAGAAGGAGTACAACCTTGGCTATCTCTGGAACACAGCCTCTTTGTGCTTTCAGAAAACACTTCCCAGAAGATGTCACCTCAATGATGCTGGTCTCTTTTTAATCACGGCTAATTTCTTAGCTCCGGCTAACCAGCATCAATAGTCCCAGTAATGCAAAGTTTTTGCTTTAGTAGTTCTGGTATCTTATTAATCACAGCTGATTCTTCAGCCCCAGCTAACCAGAACTACAGAATCTTCACAATCAAAACAGCAATGGCCCTGAAAAGAGTCTTTAATTTTCCCTCTGAAATTTCAAAATCCAGGCCTCCATCTTCTGCACTGTTCTCAACATTATCTTCCAAGCTCCTACACAACATCTGACAGAGCTCTTAACAATGAATAGATATTCTAGCCCAACGTTCCAAAGTCCTTCCACAGTCCTCCCCCAAAAATGGTCATGTTGTCACAGGAATACCCCAATTTGTCTTAGTCTGGGTTTCTATTTCTGCACAAACATCATGACGAAGAAGCAAGCTGGGGAGGAAAGGGTTTATTGGGCTTACACTTCCATACTGCTGTTCATCACCAAGGAAGTCAGAACTGGAACTCAAGCAGGTCAGGAAGCAGGAGCTGATGCAGAGGCCATGGAGGGATATTCTTTACTGGCTTGCTTCCCCTGGCTTGCTCAGCCTGCTCTCTTATAGAACCCAAGACTACCAGGCCAGGGATGGCACCACACAAGGGGCTTCCCCACTTGATCACTAATTGAGAAAATGCCTTACAGTTGTATCTCATGGAGACATTTCCTCAACTGAAGCTCCTTTCTCTGTGATAACTCCAGCTGTTTCAAGTTGACCCAAAACTAGCCAGTACACATGGGAATACAAACTTCTACATTTATTTCAGAATGGCATATTGTGGTTCCTCAGACAATTGTCATTAGCTCTATCTTAAGAACCAGTTTTGCCACACCTGAGTATTTAACCAAAATTTTCTCTGCCACCCCACAAGGACACTTGTTCAACGATATTCCTAGCAGTTTTGTTCTTAATAACTGGGGACTTGGCACAACACTCATGTCCTTCGCCTGAAGAATGGGTGAATTAGATGCTTCTCTTTTATACAATGAAATACTATTAAGCTACTAAATACAAGACATGATTAATTTTGCAAACAAATTGAAAAAACTGATGAATAGTATACTGTGTGATGTAACCCGGAATGAAAAAGTGAAGCATTGTATGTCTTCACTTATTAGTGCATCTTTTCCACAACATACAGGATAAATATAAAATAGTCCACAAACCAAAGAAGACAAATAAAAAGGAGGGCCCAAGGGAAGGTGTTTGAATCTCACTCAGAAGGCAAAATAAAATTGTTTTGAAGGTATATGTTGGCAGTGCATGGTATGAGACTGGCTGTGGTTGGGACATCATATGGAGGGAGAGCAGTGTGAAGAGAAAGGAAATAATTGACGTGTTTTATGGTGGCATCTTTAAGATGTGCCTGGGGCCATGCTGGAAGTTGTCTCCTTTGAATCTATAAGACTCTTAGTATTGGGAGATATGGAGGCCAATGTGGTCACCTCATATAACCTGGCAGGACTCCCAGTGGATGAATGAAGGCACCAAAACATGCACAGAACCCAAAAGGTGTCCGGTCTACAAGACATTCAGTGAAGAAATGAAACAGAAACTGAGAGAATGGCCAAACAACGACTGGCACAACTGATGATCCATATCATGAACAAAAACCAATCCCTGGCACTATTAATGACACCATGTTGTACTTGCAGACAGAAGCCTAGCATATCTGGGCTTGAGAGGCTCCATCCAACAATGGAAACAAGTGCAGAGACACACAGTTTAACATTGGGCCGGATGCAGAACGTCTCTTCTGGGGGAAGGATCCCTGGACCCAAAGAAGATAGAGACTCAAGAATACCAATAGAAACAACCAACCTGGTCCTTTGAGGATTCAGTGTGATTCAACAACAAACCACCAAAATGCTAACATGGGCTTGATATAGGCCTCCAAACACGTTTAAACTATGTACAGCATTGTCTTTGTGTGTCACACAACAACTGGTTTGGGCATTGTCCCTGTCTCTGATGCCTGTCTCTGGATCCTGCTCACCCTGACTGGACTGTGTTGTCCAGACTCACTTGTAGATAGTGAAGAGAATGATTCTAGTACTGCAGTTACTTAATGTCCAGGGTATGTTCATACCCAAAACAGGAATCCCTCTTCTCAGAGGAGAAGAAGTGGGTAAATGAGGAGTGGGGCTGTTTGAAGGGAGACTAGATGAATAGAAGGAACCACCACTACACAAGAGATATAAAGTGAATATGTAAATGAATAAATGAAGGAAGAAGCAAATAAATCAATGAAAAAGGCTATGTTTTCTTTTGGTTGAGGACTGGAGTTCTATATCTAGTTATCATATCAGGCAATTTATACACATTTTTAAATTTTTTATATAATCTTTCTTATACTACAGTCGTTATCACCCTGCTGGTCTACCCTATCACTGTTCATATCCCATATGTCCTCCCCATATCTCTGAGGGTTTCTCCCCACACTGGACCCCTCTAGTCCTCCTCGTTCTCTGGGCCTCAAGTCTCTGGAGGGTTTTGGTACATGTTCTCTAACTGAACACAAACCCCACACTCCTCTGCTGTATATGTGTTGGTAGTCTCATATCAGCTGATGTATACTGCATGGTTTGTGGTCCAATGTCTAAAAGATCTCAGGGTCCAGGTTAATTGAGACTACTTGCTGGTACTCATACAGGGTTGCCCTCCTGCTCAGCTTCCTCCAGTTTTTCCATAATGCAACCAAGGGGGTCAGTAGCTTCTTTCCATTGGTTGGGTGTAAATATCTGCATCTAACTCTTTCAGCTGCATGTTGGGTCTTTAGGAGGGCAGTGATGGGAGAACACCATGGCTTCTGTAATAGTGTCAGGCCTTTGGGTCTCCCCTTGAGTTGGACACCACTTTGAGCCTGTGGTGGGACCTCCTTTTCCTCAGTCTCCTCTCCATTTTTTTTCACTGCAGTTCTTTTTGACAGGAACAATTATGGGTTAGAGTTTGGACTGTAGAATGGAAACCCCATCAAACACTTGATGCCCTATCTTTCTCCTGGAAGTGGACTCTCCTAGGTTCCTCTACCTACTGCACAGCATTTCCTTGTCACTCCCTTTGAGTCATGAGAGTCTCTCATCTCCCTGCTCTCGGGTACCATTTGCAGGTTCTCCCACCCTCCTACCTCTCAAGGTTGCCTGTTTCCGTTTTTTCTGCTGGCCCTCAGGGTTTCAGTCCACTCCCTCCACCCAATATCTTATCATGTTCTCCTCTCTCTCTCCCTGTCCCATTTCCCAACCAGTTCCTTCCATCCCTGTCTCCCTTCCATGTGATTTATTTCTTCTTTTTCACAATTTGGATGGAGGCATTCTAACTTGGGATCTCCATCTTGTTAAACTTTTTGAGTTTTATGGACTGTATCATGGGTGCTGTGTACTTTTTTTTCTAACACCAACTTATTACTGTATACATGCCATGCATGTCCTTTTGGGTCTGAGTTACCTCACTCTGGATAATATTTTCTAGTTCCATCCATTTTATTGCAAAACTCAGGATGTCTTCTCTCTCTCTCTCTCTCTCTCTCTCTCTCTCTCTCTCTCTCTCTCTCTCTCTCTCTCTCTCTCTCTCTCTCTCTCTCTCCGTCTCTCTCTTTCGCACTGTCTGTCTGTCTCCCCTCTGCCTGCACCTCCCCCTCTTCCTTTCCTTCTCCCACTCCCTGTCTCTCCTTTCTTCCTTTGTTTATTTATTTATAATTGGGTATATTATTTATTTCTTTACATTTCTTTTAAAATTTAATTTTATTTTTCATTTATATTTTACACTACATATTCCATTCACCACAGCCCCATCCACCCTCTGACTGCTCCATATTCCATGCCTTCACCCCGTCTCCATGTGGATACCTCCACACCCACTTCAACTGTCCTCTATATGCCCTGGGCCCTCCAGTCCCTTGAGGATTAGGTGCATTATCTCTGAATGAACACAGACCTGGAAGTCTTCTAGTGTATGTGTGTTAGGGGTCTCATATCAGCGGGTGTAAACTGCCTGTTAAGAGGTGCAGTGTTTGAGAGACTCAGGGTTGCAGATTACCTGAGACTGTTGGTCCTCATATAGGATGGCCCTTCTCAGCAGCTTCATTCAGCTTCCCTCATTCAACAACAGGTGTCAGCTGTTTCTGTCCATTGGTTGGGTGCAAATATGTGCACCTGACTTTTCCAGCTGTTGCTGGGTCTTTTGGAGGGCAGTCATGATAGGCCCCTTTTTGTGAGTGTTCTATAACCTCAGTAATAGTGTCAGGGCTTGGGCCCTCCCACCGACCTGGACCACACTTTGGCCTGCCACTGGACCTTCCTTTCCTCAGGCTCATCTCCATTTCTATCCCTATACTTCTTTAAGACAGAAACAATATGGATCACAATTGTGTCTGTGGGGTGGCAACCCCATCATGTACTTTATCTTCCTGCTGTAGGTGGGTTCAAAAGTCCCTCTCCTTACTGTCAGGTATTTCATATAAGGTCCCTTCCTTTGAGTCCTGGGATTCTCTCACCTCCCAGGTCTCTGGTGCATCCTGGGTTTCCCCAAATCTCCTCTCTCCTGAGGTTACCTGTTTACATTCTTTCTGCTGGCCCTCAGGGTTTCAGTCCTTTTCCCTCAGCCAATACCAGACCCTAATCCCCTCTTCCCCCAATTTCCCACACCCTGTCCACTTTCCTTCCCAGGTCTCTCCATTGCTCCTCATTGTGTCTTTTCACATAAATGTAAAGAGCCTTATATTGTAGGCACAATTTGATATGCATAGTCCCTTTAATAAAATATTTCTTTTTTTAATGTTATCTGACATTCTTAACATCTGCCCAGTACATTTTAAAGCTATTCCAAAGTACAGTTCTTCTGTGCTGTCACTGTACTTCATACTGCTAATATTCACGCTTGTTTCTCTTTTCAAATGAGTGCCTTCTATTGCATCAGGAATCGATGATATTCTAAATCTCAACAGAAACAATTTACCATTTTGTTGATATTTTATATTCCGTTGCTGAAAAAAAAAAAACACATAGCAATCAAAAGAAGCTTGTGAGGAAAGTGTTTATTTACTTATATACCTTGGTCACAGTATATTGAATGAAGCCAAGGCCTGAAATTGGATGCTGGAACTCCATGAAAGCATGAGGGAAAATGTCGATTACTGGCGTTACAACCATGTTGTCTTCAGACCTTTATCTTATAACTCCAAAAACATCTTGCCTAGAGATGGTAGTGTTCACAGTCAGTATGGTCACCTAATATTAATCGTTAATTAAGTTCATGGTTTACATACAAAACTGCAGGTCAGGATGATGGTAGCGTTTCCACAATTGAGATTCCTGGTTCTCAATATCTTCAAAATTGTGTCCTTATGAATGAGACCATGTTTGTAAGTTCAAATTTGTATATTATTTAAATTTTTATAAGATTAAGTACTACTTTTGTTAAGACAAAGAAAAAATATGTTGAGTATCATCTAACATTTTCATATTATGAATATTTTAATAACGAAATTTATCTTTGTACTTCTGTATAAAATTTGAATCTGGTCTAACTAAAATAACATAACACTTTGGGACAAAGATACACATTAGCAACCCTGCACTAGAAGACAAGATGGAGAAAACCTCCACAATCACCATGAGCCTCCCCCTGGTGCTATGATAGACAGGGAGGAATGTGATCCAGACACTGCAGAACACCAGCATGCTGAAAGTTAGGAACTTGGCTTCATTGAATGTGTCAGGAAGGTTCCTAGACAAGAAAGCCAAATTGAAGCTCACCAGAGCCAAGGAGCCCAAGTATCCCAGGACAACGTGGAAGGCAATGACTGAGCTTTTATCGCAAAGAATGACAATCTTCCCATGTTCAGATTGTATATCTCTGTCAATAAAGGGAGGAGATGTTACCAACCAGATTCCACAGAGAACAAGTTGTATTAGGGTACAAATGGGAATGACCAACTTAGGAGCCCCTGTTACCAACATCCCTCTCATCCTGCTTCCTGGAGTAGTGAGTTTGAAAGCCATGACCACAGTTATTGTTTTGGCCAACACTGTAGAAACAGCAACAGTGAACAATATTCCAAATGTGGTCTGCTGCAAGATGCAGGTGACCTGGTCAGGATGTCCAATGAAGAGCAGCGAGCAGAGAAAGCAGAAGACTAGAGAGATGAGCAGGATATAGCTGAGAATGCGGTTATTGGACTTCACAATGGGAGTATCATTGTACTTCACAAATGTGACGAGTACTAGAATTGTGATGGCCGAGAAGGACAGTGCCATGCAGCCGAGGGTCGTCCCCAGTGGATCTTCATAAGCCAGAAATGATACAGCTCTTGAGAGGCAGTAGGTTTGCTCTATGTTGGCATACTTATCATGTGGACATTTCACACACTGTTCCATATCTCCTGGTAAATGAAAATAAACCCTTATATGATATCATAGTTCTATAGGTAATAATTTTATATTTGTGTTATTCATAGGAATTATCAATAAATAATTTGGTGTTGAGCATCTATTCCCTTCATTTTTGCTGTACAACCAGTAACTTAAAATTGCTCGGTATTGAACTACGCATTGTGTTTGAAAAAAAAAAAACCATCATGGAAAGTTGAACAGAAAAAAATTCTTTTTGAACAACAAAAAATGATGAATAATTATATGCATAATCTCAGATTATTTAAATCCTATAAAATAAGTTCACTATTCACAGACAAGTGTAGTGTGCAGACATCGGTACTGGTGTCAGTTGATGAAATGCATCATGTACTTTGTTTGATCTGTGGTTTGTGCCTCTGTCACCATCATAATTTGAGAGAAAGGCCTTGTTTCAAGAAGATATTGGAAGTTTTTTGCTGGTTCCAAAAGAGGTTGGCACTATTTAACTGATTATGTTTTCATTCATGGAGATGTTAGGTCTTTAGTTTGCATCTTGGCCATTTCATATTTCTAGTTTGGATAGAGAAGGTATCTGTCTGTATCTCCACATAGGAACCAGAATATACAATTTCTCATTCACATACTGTTTACATAAAGGAATTTTTTCATTCTTGAAACTGTAGGCCTCATAGACCTATGCATGTCCCTTTCATTGTTTTCCAATCTCTATCTTGCCAAATACACATTCCATGCTTTATGGCAGGAAGCTTATGGATGTTCACATTTATCCCTCTTTCCTTAGCTAAGCTCTAAGCCATCTCTTGCTGCATTTTGAAATCTTCACTCTTGTTCTATTTCTTTAAGAAGAAATACTTAATCCTCTGACCATCTAACCTCTTAAAATATATTTCATTAAACAACAACTGTTACCCTGAGCATCTGGTCTTTTTCACAGTGTAAGCTGGGTGATAGAGGGAAAGATTTTGGACTGATCAGGTGGTCAACTTTCTATGTGCAACAAATCAAAGAAAAATAAACATATGCATAGATTATTACATCTAAAATGTTTCTTTAAAACATTGTTATACAGGTATGTCCTCCTAAATACTTTCTATATAATATGAAAACAGTAACCATCATAATTTGAGAGAAAGGCCTTGTTTTAAGAAGATATTGGAAGTTTTTTACTGGTTCCAAAAGAGGTTGGCACTATTTAACTGATTATGTTTTCAGTCATGGAGATGTTAGGTCTTTAGTTCGCATCTAGGCCATTTCATATTTCTAGTTTGGATAGAGAAGGTATTCAAATTTATCAAATTTTCTTCTGCATACAAGCATGTACCTGTTTCATTGGAAACCTCATTTTCTGGGCACTGAACACAATCAAAGCAGCAGTCTGATGTTTCTTTCTGAAAAATTTTCCTGAATCCAGCAGTACATATCACACTACACACGGAGGACGGTACCTGAGGCAGTGCATAAATGTTATATAATATGCATGTGAGTGTATTTCATGTATTTATCATATGAATAATGACCCATAGATTGATATATGGAGCACTAACAGAAATGGCTATACATATTCCTCTGATAACTTGTATCACTTTACAATATCAGGCACATTTTAATCATGTTACCTCCAACACACTGATTGTCACACAAAATTTACTACATCATTTAATATTATTTATGTATCATTCAGGTTGTAGCAATTCAAAAGTGTACCTTCCTAAACTGATCAATCCAAAAAGAATGTTTAGGTGGCACAAGTTTTTCTCTCATGATTTATAAATTACAAAAAAGAATACTGTGATATATGGAGGGAGAATGTAGGGTAAATCAAGAGAGAGTAGTTTGATGACTATGAACAAAATATGTTATATAAGACTCCCATAAAATTAATGAAGTACTCCTAAGTGTAAAAGAAAACTTTGAACACACTATCCCAGGTATATCCCTTTCCCCTGCATCTATGAGGGAGCTCCACACCCACCCATTCCTGCCTCATCACTCTAGTATTCCCCTGTGCTGGGGCATCAACCCTTCAGAGGAGCAAGGGATTCCCCTCCCACTGATGCCAGATAAGGCAATCCTCCACGGAGGAGGGGAAATCACGAAGGAAGATAACATTTTAAATCTAAATAAATAAAAAACAATATAAAATATATAAATTAAAAAGAGAAAACCTTCAATATGGAGAAACATTTACGTTAAAGAGTCCATGATATACTTAATTAGGTTATAAATATGTTTCTACAGAATTACAAAAAACATGTTAATATATAGTTAATTTTTTTCATTAATCATATGTACATATACATTATACTATAAACCCATTATATATATATATATATATATATATATATATATATATATATATATATATTCCTGTATTGTAGGTAATAGACAATTTGGGTACTATTGAACATGGAATTCAGAGGCCATTGATCCATCGATTACCAGATATACTTGAAGTTGAGCATTATCAAAGTTTGATTATTGTAACTTTGGATGGTCTTTTGCAAAAGTAGCAATTGGTCTTAAACACACAATCTCATATTTAAAAATCTATATATCCTGAAAAATAAAAATTATGGTATACCCACTGATGTTCCTCCCATGGCCCATTCCAAATCATCAGATATATGAAGTTGTTGACTCTTTGGAAAACAAGGTATATAGCTTCCTATTTTCACTTTTAATCCAAGGCCTTGTGGAAAATTCCAAATGATGAAAATATCATACTCTGTACACTGATTTTCCCTATGCTTCATGTTCACCAGTTCTCCAACAGGGTTCGTAAATACCCTGGTTTTCATCAAGAAAGACATCTAGAAGAGATTCATGCTTCCAATATCAATAAAGCATAACAATAAAGGTAACGCAAAATTGAGAATTCCCTAATTTCTTAATGACTTTCAGAAAAAACAGCTGTATTGAAATAAACGTGTGTAGAAAAAAACAGTATAACTCATTGATAAATGAAAATTTATATACTTCATATAAATGATAGATGATAAATTGTGCTAGAAAAAATGATTACTAGTAAATAAGTAACACAGTGCATGAGTGTGAGTGTGTATGTGTCTGTCTGTCTATGTGAGTGTCTGTGTGAAGATTCTTGTCAAAAATACTTTTTTAAAAAATGAAACAGTATATGAGAGACTGAAGGGGAAGTCTGAATACCTGGCAATTGTGAAAATAAACAAATCATTTTCATGTACATATAGTATATTCATATATTAAACGTAAACTTAATAAAACGTACAGTCTTAGTCATTTATGTTATTGTAAATTGTTAATGTAAATGACTAAATAATAAGCACAGCACATGAATCAATTTCTAAGAAACTATTCTTTAGCCAAACATTCCAGTCTAGCCATCACTTAGGATTTTATGATAAAACTCTTGGCTCCTATTCTAAATTTTGAACTCATTTAGTGAAATGTGAGACACCTTGTCACAAAAGTCACTGATATTCATAAAAATATATTGCCTCCTATTAAATATTATATTTTTGCATGATATTCATCCATGTAAAAGGTTTATTAGAGAGTTTAAAGAATAATCACAAACAAATGTACAGTTGTTCCTCTGGGTCCATTTAAAAGATCACATTGATATATCTAAGCATAATGAAATGTAAGAAACTTTACCTGCTGACAAGCAGTGAAATGTCTTTTGTGTTCTGCCTTTTTCTGAGACTCTACTTGTTGAAGAATGTGTTCATGGTAGGTGTGGGCCGCAGCATAAACAGCATTGTACAGATTGTAACCTTCATCACTCATGGCCATATCATAGCTGTGCAGTGCTGTCCATTCCAATGTGTTGTTGAATGTCATATGATCCATTTTAATGCTGTTCTTAGAGATTGAACAATTAAAATAATTCCATTCCAGTATAGTATAAGAAATATTTTTTAGGTACTTGGCAGTTTTCTTTGTTTGCATAAAATTCCTAAATTTAGGAATCTCAGCTCTGTGGTGTGCAAAATTAATAGAACCATGGAAGAGATTAAGGGTGAATTCTTTTTTATGTGTGATGACATCCCATTGTGAGGTTGTGATCCAGATTCTCTGAGCACCTAAATCTTCCTATCTTCTAAAGCTGACTTCTAGAGTAGAGTTCATTTCACCATAAATGATAACAACATTTGCTGAAGATGTCATAATTTGCTTATCATATATTGTAGACCTTGTCATATATATCTGCATGTATTCTGGAATCATATTAACAAAAGCTAAACAGATCCCATGCCTTTGGCTCTCTTCTCTTAAATCTGAGAGAAACTGAATACCCTGATCATCATCTGAGATGACCAGTCCAATCCAAGTCCATCTAAAATGAAACATCAAGGAGACCATGCCATGTGATAAATGTGTGTCCTTGGTGGCTACCTGATGGACGTGGGGCAGCCGGTCATGGTCGCGTAAGTTAGGATTAAATGGTCCAAAGAAAACTTAAAGGATGTAGAAGACAGGATGAAACTTCCAGTGAGGAATATGATTATTAGGATATTTGGACTCATATACATGTAATGCTACTCACCTTCCAGAACTCTAGATAAGAACAGTAAGATTGTACTATACACATCATGTATTATTCCTATTAGATTCTAGACTATTCCTGACAAGTCTAAAATTCCTAGAACACAATTTTACCTGTATGCACAGTACATCTATGAACTGATTATTTAATTTGTATATACACATACACACACACACACACACACACACACACACACATATATATATATATATATATATATATATATATTTATATATAATGTGTATGTATGTGTGTGTATTTGTGTAGCAGCACACCCACAAATGCATTCTTTCCAAGTTTTCTTGTAGGCACCTGTAAATGTAATTTAATGTTCTTAACAATTTCAGTGTCACAATTTCTTACCAGTGGCATTGAAGAATGCATTGCCAGTTTTAAGGATGTTTTCCATGATGATCCTGTCAGACCTATCATACATGAATCATCTAGATAACAGAAATAATTAACAAAATTCATATATCCATCTATTTGTTTATATTCATGATCCAGATTATTCAATAAATCATGACAGTTTCCACCAATGATGGAGAAGATCAAAGTCATGTTGGGTAAAAGGTAAGGATTCTTGTTGATCTCATTGGTAGCAAAAGACATTACCAGAAGAAGCTCATATTTACTTGCTGCAATTCTAAAACAAGGCATAGTGATGATAAGGGAGGTGTTTGAAATATGAAATTTCAAATACTGTAAGATTTGTAATATGAGATATGTTAAATCTGCCTCCCAGGTGCAGGGATTAAAGGAGTGAGCCACCAATGCCCGGCCAGACTAATTATTTTAGGATATATTTTATTTAATTTTATTTATCCATTTCAAGATATATATACAAAATGACACGTTATATCATATGACCAGAATATTATCCTTTAGGGTGTTGTACACATCTACTTAATGTTACCTTTTAGTGTGTTCTTACTATTTCTATTTTTAAAAAAAATTTCAACACTCATTCCTTCATAATCTGCAGCCACAAATAATAACATCTCACTCTTTGGACCTCAGACCTAAAACCCACATTGAGAACAGGTTCTTTTCCACAAGAATTACTATGATTCTCCTAGATTTATCTTTTCAGACCTCAGATGTAGAGATTAAATCCAGAATTTTACCTAGGTATCCAGGGCACATGACATAGGATGAGTGGAAAGGAATTGTGAATATATATTAACTACTAAATAATAATAAAATTACTGAGTAATTAATAGAAATATTGACCTTGTATCTGATAGTGATAATAAACCTAATCTGAGCTTGTGCATTTGTGTAATTGGATAAAAAGATTATTCTGATACCAGAATATAAGACTAGCATTGTTTTTCCACATTCAGTATCAAATTCAGGATTGCAGGAAGAGGCTCATTTAAAGAGTATTTTATAAAGCAAAGTTTAAGTATATTCACAAATATATAAGTAATGTTATATATTTAACCAGGTATAGTAGACCAACCCATACACAAATATTTCAATGAAACAATGCATGTTCATCTGTTGGAAACCCGAATTAGGTAACACTTTTATGAAAGCATTTAGATGCATGATCATATTGAGGCGTGGGCAGACAATTGAATATAGGCAGTGATGCCGTCTCTTCATATTGAGTTCTAGACAAAGGAGGGAATTGTGAATTCAAGGCAGATGAAAACATATCTTTCAACATATATTATCAAAAAAGCCTCACAGAGAGAATCTAGAACTTCACATTGTCCAGCACTGTGAACTTGAGTATAATTGCACTAAAACTATACTAAACTGTGACACATTTCAAAGTATAAAATAGTTATTGATATAAAAATTCATTTTCAGGGGTTCTTCAAGTTACATGGTGAGGACGAGAACAGAACCCACAGTTTGTATATACAGCTAAATATTTCAAACGATTGACATTGATACATTAAATAAAGTTAATGGCTTACCTAAAATTTGAAAATAAATTAAAAATAATTACCATTAGTATAAGATTTTTCAGTTGCCCAAAGGTAAAAATGACACTCCCTTTGCAAATCTCCATCATTATCTTCACTATTCTTTATCCTCCAAAAGCAACTGGGTTCAGTCAAACAGCACAGGATGAGAGAAAACTTCAGAAACAAAAATGAAATAGTGAAAGCACAGACCTTCTTCATGTCTGCTAGGATCTAAGATGGAGCTGTTGTGAAATCCGTTTCTGATGTAGAAAGACATCACACACACAGTTACACCTATGTGTCTGTATTAAGGCTACTTCTGTCTGGAGATCCACTTATTATATTCGCAGTTCCTTTCCATTCCTCCTATGTCAGGCTCCCTACAGACATAGGGAAAATTCTGGCCTCAGGCTCTACATCTGAGGACTGAAAACTTTTCATCAACATATTTTTGAAAACATGTTTTGAGATCATGTTTTCTACCCTCAGGGCCCATGACTGCATTCATGTGCATAGCATAAATCCCAAGGACAATCTTCTCCTGCATGGCTCAGATGAGACTGTGTGTCAACAGCCATTATGTACGAACACAATGGATTTCATCAGAAGTTCCATACTGTAACAGAAGTTGAGAAGGTCATTAAAAGTTCCATATCACTCAGATGCTGCGTTTAATCATGGAACATTATGTAACACATTGTCAAGTTTAGGGAAGGGTAGTCTCACATGCACCATTGAGCCTGGAGTTGACCATGCTCTCTGTTGTTCATATACTATTGTATGCCACTCATGTTTACAAAATCTCCTCAAAATTCCTGTGATTCCTGCCATCTTTAGAACATGTCAATATGCTAATTCCAAAAATGCCTGGGTTTTTAAAGATTTAACACCCATCCTGTCCAATATCAATACCTGTGCAGACATTCACTGATATGCTGATCTCTTTCCTGATAATCAGTGCCTGGCAGTCAATGACATTTAATGAAATATTTCTTTGAATGATGTTTGCTCACACCTCATTAAGAAGTTAGAGACTAATTTCATATATTTTGCTCAAAGTAAAGAAGTTAGGTGACATTTAAGAGATAAAATTTTATTGCTAGTGTTAGCATATACCTCATACTTTTCATTTATTTCTACTTGGCATTTGGTTTGAAATATTTCTATCTTGGATTAAATTTAACAACACAGATGTATGTCTGTTAAGCTAATTTATGTAATTTGGATAGATTCCAATGAGTGACAAAGGTGAAGCATTTATTTGATTTGTAATTTTTAAACTACCTTATACTTTTGTTCATATCCACAATGAATTAAGTGAGTCTTAAACTCCATTTTTTGGAATGGTTGGCATATCACTGAATTATAATGAAATCCTGCTATGGAATTTATTTTACTATCTTTGTTAATATGAATAAACATTTGTTTTATACTTCGGTTGAATTACAACAATTTCAGTGTACATTTGTTTCAGTACATTTGCAAAATTGTAGATTGGTAAATTAAGTGTTCTGATGTAATATCCTATAGTTGCTATATACCTGGTGCTAATACCATATCAAATTAACTGGGAATGTGCATGGAGGCTGACTCTTTACTTCTCTGTGACTGATATTGAAATGCCATCCTGGGCTGTGGCCGTCTTTTAGAAGTCATATGGTCCACATGAGCAATGGACCACGATCCATACCATACTCATTACAACAAGACTACAGGTCAAACATTTAGGTCTTTAATAATCTTGAATTTGGATTTGCCCAGATTTAGAGGTGAGGCTCCATGTGCTTTTCTGCAGAGACATCCTCCATGTTGCTTGGAACACAAATAGTATTTCTTAAAATCTCTTTTCGTTTTGCCTAAAGCTCATGTTATAGACTTGATTTGGAGGAAAGAGGGCAGAGCACACATCATCGTGTCCTTCCTGATTATCAAGGGACTCTTTGGTTTCTATTTTCCTTTATGTTGTTCTGTTGGTTGGCAATCTTAACCTATCCACTACAGTATTTTATGTGTTTATAAAACAAAGTTTTCTTCTATGTCTTACAGATGATATTCCATAACTTCATTCCAGTTTCTTGTCCCTTTATTTCTTGTCCAAATCAGATATCTGATTCCATGTCATGCTATGTGGAACATGTGATGGCCTCTTATCCTATTTTCATGTCAGAGAATAATCTTAGAAGGGTTGCTGTTGTATTTTCTTTATTTTGATGTCATTTATTATTAAACCATTCTTATCCTGTTTTTCCCCATTAATCAGATACTGATTTGTGATTCTTCAATCTCTTGAAACAAGGTTTAATATGGCACATAAGTATGATTAATATAAATTATTGAAGTACTTTTGAGTATCTGCACTCATCAATCTACATGGATGGAAAGACATCCTCTTTCATGAATTACATATGCAATAGCAAAGATGTCATTCATGAACCGCAGATATTTGCAAGGCAATGTGATGCCCACTATACATCTATGCACCAACAAATATAATTTCAGTTTCTTCATTATAAATAACATCTCAGTCTATTATAATTTAATGATTTTTATAGAAAATTCAACTTATTCTAATGAAACTACATCTGACATGTTATAGCTTTTTTAGACACAGGATTTTTAACCCAATGCATCATAATTGGCATCACATATTACTTCACTAACACTCAACGTACATGCAGGAATGCTGATGGTGATTCTTCCAAGGTGTCCCCTAAAATCCCTTAATCCATAGAACTTAGCTTACAATAAAGGGTCCAATTTCCCTTCCAATCTTCATTGTCCCATATACATAACTATACTAATATTGAATACCCAAAAAAAGAATTTCAATATTACATAACAATTACACCTGAAGAACATCTGTCATCTGAACTTATGAAAGCAGGGTTTACTTTCCACCCCTACCAACCTACCTGGCTGACAGGAGATCTTCCATAATTAAGAACATAGGTGAGCCCTTCGGCTGAATACTCATTTCATTTGGGACCTCCACAAACCTAAGCACATGAGGTATCTATCGAGCTCTTCTTGAATACTATTGTCTTTCCAGTTTGCATCTCCAACTGTAACTATTGAAGATCAATATGCCTTCCCCAGACCCGAAAGCCAACGTGGCTCCTATTAGATCTTTCTAAATCAGAGACAGTGGGATATGATGGTTGCACAAAGTAAAGATGTTTAAGGCATGCTTTAACCAGATTAAGCACTTCCTGACTCCCAGGAGGACTCCTGGAATCCAGGTCACACTACACTATTTGTATCCAAAGAGTACTGACCGAGTCCCAGATACCCAGGCAAGTTAACAACAGAAATGACCAGATGGTGAAAGAAAAATAAAAGGACATAACCAACAGAGGTCAATGTAATTTGGCATTATCAGAACCGAGTTTTCCTAACCTGGATATTTAAACACTCATGAAGAGCATGATTTTGAGCTAAAATTGCATCACATGAAGATGACAAATACCTTTAATAAGGATAAATTAACACCTTTAAAGAAATACAGAAAACCACAGGCTAACAGGTAGAAGCCCTTAGAAAGGAGACAAATAATTCACTTGAAGACAGGCAATAAAATATAATTTAAAAGATGTTGGAATGGTACAAAACAGGCTAACACCGAAAAATGGGAAAAGAAACAACAAAAACATTTAAACCTCTTCTGCACCTTCATCAGACTCCAGACACATACAGGAAAGCTTCCCTTACACCACCCATCTTCCCTGATCTCTGACACCCCTGCACAAGGCCAAGTTTCACTCAGCAGCATGAGAGCCCAGAACTACATCCTTTCCCCTATGAACTCTCCACCCACCTTCATGTGATCTAAGGCTCCTGAAACAAAAATTACTGGAAGTCTGAAAACAATTTTTTTTTTGCTGTTGTTGATGATGTTGTTATTTTTCTTTTTTATTAGGTATTTTATTTATCTTTCAAATGCTATCCTGACAGTCCCCTGTACCCTCCCCCTGCCGGGCTCCGCAACCCACCCATTCCTGCTTCCTGGCCCGGGCATTCTCCCTGGACTGAGGCATATAATCTTCCCAAAACCAAGGGCGTCTCCTCCCATTGATGGCCTACTAGGCCATCCACTGCTACATATGCAACTAGAGACAAAAGCTCTGGTGGGGGAGAGAGGGGCAATGGCTAGATCATATTGTTGTTCCTCCTATAGGGTTGCAGGTTCCTTTAGCTCCTTGGGTGCTTTCTCTAGTTCCTTCATTAAGAGCTCTGTGTACCATTCAATAGATGACTGTGAGCATCCACATCTGTATTTGCCAGACACTGGCAGAGCCTCCCAAGAGACAGCTGTATCAGGGTCCTGTCAGCAAAATCTTGCTGGCATAAGCAATAGTGTCTGGGTTTAGTTGTTGTTTATTGGATGGATCGCTGAGTGGGGCAGTCTATGGATGGTCGGTCCTTCCTTCTGTCTCTGCTCTGACCTTTGTCTCTGTAACTCCTTCCATGGGTATTTTATTCCCCCTTAGAAGGGGAAGGAACAAAGTATCCACACTTTGGTCTTCCTACTTCTTGAGTCTCATGCGTTTTACAAATTGTATCTTGGGTATTTTAAGTTTCTGGGTTAATATCCACTTATCAGTGAGTACATATCATGTGTGCTCTTTTGTGATTGGGTTACCTCACTCAGGATGATGGATCTCATCTATTTGCCTAATACTTTCATAAATTCATTGTTTTTATTTGCTGAGTAGTACTCCAATGGGTAAATGTACCAAATTTTCCATTCCTCTGTTGAGGGACATCTGGGTTCTTTACCGATTCTGGCTATTATAAATGATGATCTTATTAACATAATGGAGCATGTGTCCCTATTGAACGTTAGAACACCTACTGGGTTTATGCCCAGGAGAGTTATTGCTGGATCTACCAGTAGTACTATGTCCCATTTTCTGAAGAACAGCCAGACTGATTTCCAGAGTAGTTTACGAGCTTGCAATCACATCAGAAATGGAGGAGTTTTCCGCTTTCTCCTCATACTCACCAGGAACTGCTATAACTTGAATTTTTCATCTTAGGCATTCTGACTGATGTGAGGTGGAATTTCAGGGATGTTTTGAATTGCATTTCCCTGATGATGAAGAATATTGAACATTTTGTCAGGTATTTCTCAGCCATTCAGTATTCCTCAGTTGGGAATTCTTTGTTTAACTCTATACCCCATCCTTTAGTATGGTTATTTGATTTTCTGGAGTACAGCTTCTTGAGTTCTTTGTATATACTGGATATTAGTCTCTATGAGAGTTATGATTGATAAAGATTTTTTTCCCAATCTATTGGTGGCCTTTTTGTCCCTTTTTTTTTTTTTTTTTTTGGTTTTTTTGAGACAAGGTCTCTCTGCATAGCCCTGGCTATCCTGGAACTCATTTTGTAGACCAGGCTGACCTTGAACTCAGAAATCCGGCTGCCTCTGCCTCCCAAGTGCTAGGATTAAAGGAGTGCACCACCAAGTCTGGCCCTTTTTGTCTTATTAACAGTGCTTTGCAGAAGCTTTGTAATTTTATGAGTTTCCATTTGTCGATTCTCAATCTTACAACAGAAGCCATTGCTGTTCTCTTCAGGAATTTTTCCCCTGTGCCCATATCTTCGAGGCTTTTCCCTCTTTCTCAGCTATAAGTTTCAGTGGCTCTATTTTTATGTGGAGTTTCTTGAGCCACTTGAACTTGAGCTTATTACAAATGAATAAGAATGGATCAATTCACATTCTTTTACGACATAACTGAGAGTTGAGCGAGCAACATTTGTTGAAAATGTGGCCTTTTTTCCACTGGATGATTTTGGCTCCTTTGCAAATGATCAACTGACCATAGGTGCTTGGGTTCACTTATGGGTCTTCAATTCTATTCTATTGATCTACATGTCTGTCACTGTACAATTACCATGCAATTTTTATCACAATTGCTCTGTAGTACAGCTTGAGGTCAGGCATGGTGATTCCACCTGAGGGTTTTTGTTTGTTTGTTTGTTTGTTTGTTTGTTTGTTTGTTGAGAATAGTTTTGCTATCCTAGGTGTTTTGCTATTCCAGATGAATTTGCAGATTGCGCTTTCTAACTCAGTGAAGCATTAAGTTGGGATTTGATTCGGATTGCATTAAATCTGAAGATTGCTTTTGGCAAGAGAGAGATTTTTACTAGGTTAATCCTGCCAATTCATGAGCATGGGAGACATTTCTATCTTCTGAGATCTTCTTAGATTTCTTTCATCAGAGACTTGACTTTCTTACCATACAGAACTTTCACTTCCTTAGAGTCAAACCAAGGTATTTTATATTATTTGTTACTATCGTAAAGGGTGTTGTTTCCCTATTTCTTTCTCATTATGTTTATCTTTTGTGTAGAGAAAGGCCATTGATTTGTTTGAGTTAATTTTATATTCAGCTACTTCTTTGAAGCCATTTATCAGGTTTTAGGGTCACATATATACAATCATATCATCTGCAAATACTGATTTTTTTTTTTACTTCTTCCTCTTCAATTTGTATCCCCTTGATCTCCATTTGTTGTCTAATTGCTCTAGCTGGATCCCAGAGAGGGCTCTGAACCCAGGACCAGGTGAGATCGCCATCTTCTATCCTGGGTCCCTCAGAGAGCAATCTTTTCAGGAGTGCAGGCCAGCTGCAGAAGCAACATAGCTTCTTGGACAGTGTCCCTTTGGGCCTTCAAATTCAGCCAAGAGGCAGAGCTGAGACACAGACCTCTGTGTACTTTCCTCACCAGAGGAGAGCTGGCCTCCAGAGAGAGCCCTTACTCTAGGACCAGGTGAGGACACCATCTTGCATCCCAGGTCTTTCAGACACTTGTCTGCTCAGGAGTGTGGGTAGGCTGCAGAAGCAAGGTGACAGTCTTTAAAATAAAATGATTAAATTTGAAATTGTAATTAGATTTTTATTCACCAAGGGCAAAAAGTTGTCTTTTCCATGATATGAAATTTATGAGTATATGGCCCCATAGGTCTTAGTGAATATTTTCTTCCAAAGCAAGGAAGGGCCCTAGATATCAGTGTCTATGCTCAGGCTTGGTGGTCATTATCTCTCTCCAGAAAATCCTTGTCACCTGGAAAATAAGGCTTCAGATCTGCATATACTAATTCAGTTTTGTTAGATTCTAGACATTTAGACCATATTTGGAGGCAGTCAATTGTGGTATACTGTGGTTAATTAGGTCATAAAATAGTTTGGAAGTGGCTAAGGGACAGACAAGACCTGTTTTGGACAATGTAGAATTTCCATATCTGTTGACCAATTTGGATATACATCTGGTGGGGAGTGTCTGGTGAGATGATTATCTCACAGCCTGACTGACAGAACATAGAAAACAAAGAATATACTATATCCTTCATTTTGTCTCTGGGTCAGAGTGTCAGATCTGAGGTACCTGGCTTTCCATATCTCTGTCTGCAGGCATCATTTCCAGGCAAGGTCATCCTGAGAAGATCCCTCCCATCCTGAATCAGTACATGCTGAAGGTGTCCCTGGAACTACTTTATAACAAGATTTTGTTTGTTTTGCTTTTTTGTTTGGTTGGTTTTTGTTTGTTTTGTTTCCTTGTTTTTTTGTTTTTGTTTTTGTTTTTTGGCTAAGGAATAGGATGAAAGTAGACAGCTCACGTCTTCTGCTACCAACTTGATGGGCTAGCACTTCCCTTGATCCTGTCACTGCTCTTTCTAGTTAACCCATTTGGAAATAAAGCACACCATTTTCCCACTGTACTTACACGGAAAAAACTCATTGTCTGAGATCTCTGGCATTTGAAAAGGCGGTGATCAGTATTTATGTCCCAGGAGAGTCTCCAAGATAGGCAACTCAGCTTCTGTTCAGTAGAGGGAGAACTTTAACAGAAAGGCAAAGCCTGTTTCCCATGACATAAACAATTCCTTGTCTGAACATTCTATTGTATCCTGGAGAGCTCTTGGTATCCCCTGTGATGTCTCCAGTGTTGTAATAACACCAACTGCACTTAGGGCTTTCAAAAAGTCCATATTTATGTTTGCAAGATGGTGGAGGCGCCTCCTTGAGAGTGAGAATGGAGAGCTTAGAGAAATAAGAGAGAGACCTAAGGAAGATGTCTTTCCATCTCACTGTAAAACAGCAAGGAAGATGTGGTCCTGGGACAGACACAGTGAGTCATGGAACAGTTTTGTGAAAATTCCTGGAGTAGGCATACTTGAGTCTGACTTCCCAGTAATGAATAACAGAAAATGCTGCCACTGTGAATTTAATGAACTTTCCTGCTAATCATAATTCCTGAATGGTGAGTATTCATGTACATTAATTTGTCCATCCATGAAGACAGGACCAGGCAAGTCCAAAACCAGAATAGTGTAAATTTTTATATTTTCTTTTATTGGATTGTGGGTTGGCAAAAGGAGACGATAAAGAGGTAGGGAGAGGCCCTTCCGGTTCGAGCTAGCATTAGGGCACCTTGGCTGTGGAGTCTACGGACATCCCCAAAGTCCCCCACAGGACCCTCCACGAGATCTTAAGACCTCTCATGAGTGGAACACAACTTCTGCTCCAATTCAATTGTGTGGGACCTGAGACTGTATTAATTAGGGAAGCAGAAAACCCAGCCTGACCAGGGTCACAAATCCCTTCTGATCCATGCAAGCATCAGGCCAACTTGAGTGTGGAGTCTTCAGACACCCCCAAGGTCCCCAGAGGACTCTCCACGGGACCTTAGGACCTCTGGTGAGTGGATCACAACTTCTGCCAGGAGGCAGGTTCCAACACCAGATATCTGGGCACCTTCTCTGCAAGAGGAGAGCTTGCCTGCAGAGAGTGCATTGACCACTGAAAAACAGGAGACAGCTAGTCTCCCAGGTCTGCTGATAGAGGCTAATATAATCACCTGACGAACAAGCTGTAACAAGAGACAACTATAACAACTAACTCCAGAGATTAGCAGATGGCGAAAGGACAATGTAAGAATCTTACTAACAGAAACCAAGACCACTCACCATCATCAGAACCCAGCACTCTCACCCCACCCAGTCCTGGGCACTGCAACACACCCGAAAATATAGTCCTGGATTTAAAAACATATCTCATGATGATGGTAGAGGACATTAAGAAGGACTTCAATAACTCACTTAAAGAAATACAGGATAACACTGCTAAACAGGTAGAAGACCTTAAAGTGGAAGCACAAAAATCCCTTAAAGAATTGCAGGAAAACATAACCAAACAGGATGGAATTGAATAAAACCATCCAAGACCTAAAAAGGGAAGTAGACACAATAAAGAAAACCCAAAGTGAGGCAACGCTGGAGATAGAGACCCTAGGAAAGAAATCTGGAACCATACATGAGAGCATCAGCAACAGAATAAAAGAGATGGAATGGAGAATATCAGTTGCAGAAGATTCCATAGAGAACATCGACAAAACAATCAAAGAAAATACAAAATGCAAAAAGATCTTAACTCAAAACATGCAGGAAATCCAGGACACAATATGAAGACCAAACTTATGGATAATAGGAGTGGAGGAGAATGAAGATTTTCAACTTAAAGGGCCAGCAAATATCTTCAAAAATTATAGAATAAAACATCCCAAACTTAAACAAAGAGATGCCCATGAACATACAAGAAGGCTAAAGAAATCCAAATAGACTGGACCAGAAAAGAAATTCCTCCTGACACATAATAATCAGAACAACAAATACACTAAATAAAGATAGAATACTAAAAGCAGTAAGGGAAATTGGTCAAGTAACATATAAAGGTAAGCCTATTAGAACTACATCAGATTTTTCACCAGAGACTATGAAAGCCAGACGAGCCTGGACAGATGTTATACAGACACTAAGAGAACACAAATTCCAGCCCAGGCTACTATACCCAGCCAAACTCTCAATTACCATAGATGGAGAGACCAAAGTATTCCACAACAAAACCAAATTCACACATTATCCTTCCAGGAATCCAACCTTTCAAATGATCATAACACACACACACACACACACACACACACAAAAAGACAAGGAGTGACATTTCATACTCATCAAAGGTAACATCCTCCAAGAGGAACACTCAATTTTGAATATCTATGCTCCAAATGCAAGGGCAGACACATTCATTAAAGAAACTTTAGGAAAGCTCAAAGCACACATTGCACCTCACACAATAATAGTGGGAGACTTCAACACACCAGTTTCACCAATGGACAGATCATGGAAACAGAAACTAAACAGGGACACAGTGATACTAACAGAAGTTATCAAACAAATGGATTTAAGAAATATCTACATAGCATTTTATCATAAAACAAAAGGATATACCTTCGTCTCAGCTCCTCATGGTACATTCTCCAAAACTGACCATATAATTGGTCACAAAACAGGCCTCAACAGATACAAAAATATTGCAATTGTCCCATGCATCCTATCAGATCACCATGGACTAAGGCTGATCTTCAATAACAGCATAAATAATGGAAAGCCAACATTTACCTGGAAAATGAACAACACCCTTCTCAATGATACCTTGGTCAAGGAAGGAATAAAGAAAGAAATTAAGGACTTTTTGGATATTAATGAAAATGAAGTCACAACATACCCAAACTTATGGGACACAATGAAAGCATTTCTAAGAGGGAAACTCATAGCTCTGAGTGCCTCCAAAAAGAAACTAGAGAGAACACACACTCGCAGCTTGACAACACACCTAAAAGCTCTAGAAAAAAAGGAAGCAAATTCACCCAAGAGGAGTAGAAGGAAGGAGATAATCAAACACAGGACCGAAATCAACCATGTGGAAAAAAGAAGAACTATTCAAAGAATCAACCAAACGAGGAGCTGGTTCTTTGAGAAAATCAACAAAATAGATAAACCCTTAGCCAGACTAACTGGAGGGCACAGGGAAAGCATTCTAATTAACAAAATCAGAAATGAAAAAGGAGACATAACAACAGATCCTGAGGACATCCAAAACACCATTCGATCCTTCTACAAAAGGCTATACTCAACAAAACTGGAGAACCTGGATGAAATGGACAAATTTCTAGACAGATGCCAGGTACCAAAGTTTACTCAGGATCAAGTTAACGATCTAAACAATCCCATAACCCTAAAGAAATAGAAGCAGTCATTAATAGTCTCCCAATCAAAAAAGGCCAGGACCAGATGGGTTTAGTGCAGAGTTCTATCAGACCTACAAAGAAGATCTAATTCCAGTTCTGCACAAACTATTCCACAAAATAGAAGTAGAAGGTACTCTACCCAAATCATTTTATGAAGCCACAATTTCTCTGATACCTAAACCACAGAAAGATCCAACAAAAATAGACAACTTCAGACCAATTTCCCTTATGAATATCGAAGCAAAATTACTCAATAAAATTCTTGCTAATGGAATCCAAGAACACACCAAAACTATCATCCATCCAAACCAATTAGGCTTCATTCCAGGGATGTAGGGGTTGTTTAATATATGGAAATCCATCAACGTAATTCACTATATAAACAAACTCAAAGACAAACACCACATGATCATCTCATTAAATGCTGAGAAAGCATTTTACAAAATCCAACACCCATTCATGATAAAATTCTTGGAAAGATAAGGAATTCAAGGCCCAACCTAAACATTATAAAAGCAATCTACAGCTAATCAGTAGCCAACATCAAAGTAAATGGTGAGGAGCTGGAAGCAATCCCACTAAAAACAGGGATGAGAAAAAGCTGCCCACTTTCTCCATACCTATTGAACATAGTATTTGAATTCCTAGCCAGACCAAATTGAAAAGAAAAGATCAAGAAGATACAAATGGAAAGGAAGAACTCAAAATATCACTCTTTGCATATGATATGATAGTATATATAAGTAACCCTAAAAATTCCACCAGAGAGAACCTAAACCTGATAAACAGCTTCAGTTAAGTAGCTGGATATAAAATTAACTCAAACAAGTCAATGGCCTTTCTCTACACAAAGAATAAACAGGCTGAGAAAGAACTTAGGGAAACAACACCCTTCTCAATAGTCACAAATAATATAAAATGCCTTGGTGTGACTTTAACTAAAGAAGTGAAAGATCTGTATGATAAGAACTTAAAGTCTCTGAAGAAAGAAATTAAAGCATGTCTCAGAAGATAAAAAGATCTCCCATGCTCATGGATTTTCTGAATCCATATAGTAAAAATGGCTATCTTGCTGAAAGCAATCTACAGATTCAATGCAATCCCCATCGAAATTCCAACTCAATTCTTCAACGAATTAAAAAGGGTAATCTGCAAATTCATCTGGAACAATAAAAAACCTAGGGTGGCACAAAATCTTCTCAAGGATAAAAAGAACCTCTGGGGGAATCACCATGACTGATCTAAAGCTGTACTACAGAGCAATTGTGATAAATCTGCATGGTACTGGTATAGCGACAGACAAGTAGACCAATGGGATAGAACTGAAGACCCAGAAATGAACCCACACGCTTATGGTCACTTGATCTTTGACAAGGGAGCTAAAAACATCCAGTGGAAAAAAGACAGCATTTTCATCAAATGGTGCTGGCACAACTGGCAGTTATCATGTAGAAGAATGGAAATTGTTCTATTCCTATCTCCTTGTACTAAGGTCAAATATAAATGGATCAAAGAACTCCACATAAAATAATAGACAGTGAAACTTATAGAGGAAACTTATATATATCTGTGTCTCTGTTTCTGTCCTTCTCTTCTTCAGAAGAAAACAAAAAAACAAAACAAAAAACAAAAAACAAAAAACTTGCTGCTCTTGTAGAAAACCTGGGTCACAGGTGTCTGTAGACCCAAGAACCATCTCCTGGCCTTCGTGAGCACTAGGTATACACACAACACACTTAAAAACATGTGGAGAGCCAGACAGTGGTGGCACACGCCTTTAATCCCAGCACTCAGGAGGCAGAGGCAGGCAGATTTCTGAATTCGAGGCCACCCTGGACTACAAAGTGAGTTCCGGGACACCAAGGCTACACAGAAAAGTGTAGTGGGTGGATGTTTGGTGGAGAACAGGCATGGAGGCAGATGAGAGGGTGGAATGGGAGTGTTCAAAGGGGAAATCTAGAAGGCAGATAACATTTCAAATGAAAATAAACCAGAAAAAAAATCAAAGAATGATTAGAACAGAACTTTTTACATTCAGCGATAGGGTTATTGTTACTTACTAAAAATTCTCAAGATTTCAGTGTCCCTAAAGTCAGGTGAGGATGCAAATGGGTGCATGTTATATCTAATTTTGCAGTTTTCAAAGATAAATATTAAAATATTACAACATTGATCTCTCACACTTATATTCCCTCTGCACATATATAAAACAAATAACTACCTATATTACAAGCACTTTTGTTATATTTATATACACACACAGAAACACAAACACACACAAACACACACACACACCTCTTGGGTGTAACTACACATTGGAAGTATGCCTTTCTGACTCTGATTCAGAATGATAGTTTACATGAGCTCAGATACCTTATTTTGGAATCTGAATGAATGTGTGACTTTGGAATTAGTTGACTGCTAAGAGAAAACACAAACTGTGTGAGAGAGTGAATTAATGTTGTAGATGACATCGCAATATCATCCCCTTTGCAGGAGAGAAGATAAGAGACTCTTTTTTCATATTTATTTCATTATATATAATAGCCAGTTGCTGAAAAGAACTTAGATGTCACTCAACAGAGGAATGGATACAGAAATTCTGGTACATTTGCACAATAGGGTACTACTCAGCAATTATAAACAATGAATTTATGACATTTTTAGGCAAAATGGATGTATCTGGAGGATATCATTCTGAGTGTGGTAACCCAATAACAAAAGAACACATATGTATGCACTAACTGATAAGTTAATATTAGCCCAGAAACAGACTAACCAAGATACAATTTGCAAAACACATGAAACTTGAGATGAAGGAAGATCAAAGTGTCGATAGTTCATTGCTTCTTAGAATGGAAAACAATATACCCAAGGAAGGAGTTACAAAGACAAATATTGGAGCTGAGAAAGACAAAAAGGACCATCCAGAGATTGCCCCACCTGGGGATCCTTCCCATATGCAACCACCAAACCCAGACACTATTGCATATGCTAGCAAGATTTTTCTTACAGGACCCTGATATAGCTCTCTTTTCTGAGGCTTAGCCAGTGAAATATATAGAAGTGGATGCTCACAGTCATCTATAGGATGGAATACAGGTCACCTAAATAAAAAGCTAGAGAAAATACCAAAGAGCCAACGGGGTTACCAACCCTATAGGAGGAACAACAATATGAACTAACCAGTACACCCCAGAACTGTGCCTGTAATTGCATATGTAGCAGAGGATGGCCTAAGCAGATCTCCTGAAAGAGTCATACCCGCCACAACTTACTGTAAGATTATCCATGGCATATTTTAAAATAAAAATATAGAAAGGTATAAAATAATATATACATGACATCCCAAATAAAGTTATGACTATTTTCCCGCTTCCATCATATTCAGCTGATAAGTCCAACTGAGATTTCTGCTGTTTATACAAATCACTTGCTAAATTTTGTAATAGCATAAAACCTAGCCATCTACTGTGTTTTTGTATCTTCAGGAAAAATATACTCAGTTGTATTAAGACAAATTCTCCCTCTCGGTCATAAAACCAACAAATGCTCTAACATGTTATAAGGACATATTCCAGAATGTGTATCACAGCCTTATTTATAATAGCCAGGACCTAGAAAGAATACAGATGTCCCTCAACAGAGGAATGGATACAGAAAATGTGATATATTTTCACAATGGAGTACTACTCAACTATTACAAGCAATGAATTCATTGAATGGAAGAAACTAGAAATTCTCATCCTGAGTGAGGTAACACAGTCACAAAAGAACACACATGGTATGCACTCACTGATAAATGGATATTAAACCAGAAGCTTGGAATAATCAAGTTACAATTCATGAACCACATGAAAATCAAGAAGACAAAAGTCCAAAGTGTGGCTACTGCAGTCCTTTTAGAAGGGGAAACAAAATATCCATGGGGGAGATACAAAGTATAGAGCAGAGACTGAAGGAATGACCATCTAGAGACTGCCCGTTCTGAGGATCCATCTCATAATAAATCACCAAACCCAGGCACTATTGTGGATTCCAACAAGTGATTACAGAGAGGAGCCTGATATAGCTGCCTAGTGAGAGACTCTGCCAGTGTCTGACAAATACAGAGGTGGATGCTCACAGCCAACCAATGGATGGAGCCCAAGGTCTGCAATGGAGGAGCTAGAGGAAGCACCCAAAGAGGTGAATCAGCTCACAGCATCATTGGAGGAGCGAAAATATGAACCAACCAGTACCTCAGAGCTTCCAGGGTCTAAACCACCAACCAAAGAGTTCACATGGAGGGTCCCATGGCTCAAGCTGCATATGAAGTGGAGGAGGGCCTTGTTGGACATCAATGGGAGAAGAGGCCCTTGATCCTGAGAAGGCTCTATGCTAAAAGTATGTTTTCAGAGGGGAAACCAGGAAAGATGATAACATTTGAAATGCAAATTTTAAAAAATCTAATAACAAAAGGAAAAAATTAATGGATTTCTCATTGGTAATAAAGAGGTGTTCTAATGTCTCCTCATCCAAGTTTCATTATAAAATGCTTCGTAGTCATAGTTGGCTGATTCCCATACCAGTATTTTCATAACAAGATTCGTATTCATTGGATCATAACATGACTTAATATTTCATACTCTACACATGAGCTGGACCAATCTTAGCAGTACATTTCATGAACAGCTCTTCTGGATGAATGATTATTAACAAATTTACTTTGATCTCAAATCCTATGATAACCTCCCTGGGTCAGAGTATCTCTCTAAATTCATACTCCAAAAATCAAAAGAAACTCTTGGTTTTATAAAAGTTACTTTTAAAAATATGGATTTGTTAAACAATATTTTAAGCAGATATATATTACATGAATAGATTTAGAAAGAAGTCATTTAGAGAATAGATTGAGCAGATTTTCTCACAATTGAAACACATGAAAGGATGAGAGTTCAGGTCCTTTTCTCTTCATCCAATCATTGAAAAGTACGTAGGAGACAGTATGACTTGCATAAAATACACCATGATGATTAAACTGTGATATTTACCATAAAATTCAGGTTTGTTCCTAAAATCATGTTATCTAAGTATGTTTGAATGATTCAATCTCATTGACATAAAAGGGATTTTCCTATCTGGTATTGCATATTCATGAAGAATAAACATATGCACATGCATACGGTACTTAAAGTACTAATAGACCTCACAAGCAGTAGACACAGGACTTTGATCTGTAATGCACCCACCTAATTAAAAGAAAAAAATCTAGGTTCATGACTGTGGAATAAGTAGTTACTTATGGCAAACCATCATCTTAAGACTGAACAATTCATCCAACTGAAAGACCTAAACAATCTTGAACTGGAAAAAGTACCTGTCTCTGATTCTGACATTTGTTTGCCTATATTAGAGACACGTCAGACACACAAACTGCTGATTCAGGATGCTTAGGGTGTCACTCTCAGGTGTTAGTTTTCAGAGGAGTTCAGAGAATGTAATTTCTCATAAAAATAATTTCCTCTGAGTTACTATAATCGGATAGCCACTGTAACTAGAAGAACAATCTGGGAATATAGTAAAATATTGAACTGATATTAACTGGGAAATATCACTTCGTCCCGGACTCTTTATGGTCTCCTTTTGGCAACCCACAATCCAATAAAAGAAAATATAAAAATGTACACTATACTAGTTTTTGACTTGCCTGCTCCTGTCTTCCTGGATGGACAATCGAATGTACTAGAATCCTCACCATTCAGGAATTAAGATAAACAGGAAAGTTCATTAAATTCACAGTGGCACCATTATCTGTTACCCATTACTGGGAAGCCAGGCTCAAGTATGCCTACTCCAGGAATTTTCACAACACTGCTCCATGATTCACTGTGCCAGTCCCAGGACCACATCTTCCTTGCTGATTTACAGTGAGATGGAAAGCCAGCTTCCTTTGGTCTCTCTCTTATTTCTGTAAGCTCTCCATTCTCACTCTCAAGTAAACTCCACCATCTTGCAAACATAAATGTGGGTGAACTCTCTAGGGACTGTTTGAAAGCCCTAAGAGCAGTTGTTGCTGTTACAACATTGGTGACATCACAAAGGATATCAAGAGCTCTCCAGGATACAATAGAATGTTCAGACAAGGAATTGTTTATGTCACGGGAAACAGGCCTTGCCTTTCTGTTAAAGTTCTCCCTCTACTGAACAGAAGCTGAGTTGCTTATCCTGGAAACTCTCCTGGGACATAAATACTGATCACCTCCTTTTCAAAAGCCAGAGATCTCAGAAAATGAGTTTTTTCAGTATAAGTACAATGGGAAAATGGTGTGATTTATTCCCAAATGGGTTAACTTGGAAGAAGAGTGACAGGATCAATAGGACAGCAGGACCATCGAATTGGTAGCAGAAGACTTGAGATGTCTACTTTCTTCCTAAACTCTAGCCACAAAAAAATAAAATAAATTAAAAAAACAAGCAAGCAAACAAACAAACAAACTTGTTATAAAGAAGTTCCAAAACCACTTCCAGCAAGTGGTAATTCAGGATGGGAGGGACCTTCTCAGGAAGACCTTGCCTGGATATGATGCATACAGACAGAGATCAGGAAAACAAGATACCTCAGATCTGACACTCTGACCCAGAGACAAGAAGAGTAGATGCACTATATTCTTTGTGTTCCATGCTCGGTCAGCCAGGTTGTAAAATACTCATCTCAGCAGACACTGGCCACCAGATGTTAATCCCAATTTGTCAATAAATGTTCAAAATCTATTATGTCCAAAACACCTCTTGTCTGACCCTTAGCCACTTCCTATTTTTTGACTGAATTAACCACAGTATACCACAACTGAGTGCCTCCATATGTGGTCTATATGTCTAGAATCTAAAAACACTCCTTTATTTTATGCAGATTGCAGGCCCTATTATCCAGTGAAGTGTTTTCTGGAGAGAGATAATGACCACCAAGCCTGAAAATGGACACTGACCTCTAGAGTTCTTCATTTCTTGGGAAGGATAGACCTGCTAAGACCTATGGGGCCATATACTCATAAATTTCATATTAACATGGAAAACACAACTTTTCGCCCTTGGCGAATAAAATCCTAATTAAAATCTCAAAATTAAGCATTTTATTATAAAGACTGTCACCTTGCTTCTGCAGCCCACACACTCTCTTGAGCAGATTAGTCTCTGAGGGACCTGGGATGCAAGATGGTGTCCTCACCAGGTCCCAGAGTAAGGGCTCGACCTGGAGGCCAACACTTCTCTGGTGAGGAAAGTACAGGGAGGTCTGGGTCTCAGCTCTTCCTCTTAGCTGAAGTGGAAGTCACAAAGGGACACTGTTCAAGAAGCTATGTTGTTTCTGCAGCTGGCCTGCACTTATGCACAGATTGCTCTCTGAGGGACCCAGGATAGAAGATGGCAATCTCACCTGGTCCTGGGGTCAGAGCCCTCTCTGGAAACTAGCTAGAGCAATTAGACAACAAAAGCAGATCAAGTGGATAACAATTGAAAAGGAAGAAGTAAAAAAAAATCGATATTTTTTTTTAAATCGATATTTGCAGATGATATGGTAGTATATATAAGTTTCACTAAAACCTGATAAACAGCTTCAGAGAAGTAGCTGGATATAAAATTAACTCAAAGAAATCTAAGGTCTTTCTCTACACAAAGGATAAACAGACTGAGAAATAAATAGGAAAACAACACCCTTCACAATAGTCACAAATAATATAAAATATCTTGGTGTGACTCTAAGTGAAAGTTCTGTATGATAAGAACCTCAAGTCTCTGATGAAAGAAAAATATGAAGATCTCAGAAGATTCAAAGGTCTCCCATGCTCATGACTTGGCAGGATTAATATAGTAAAAATGGCTCTCTTGCCAAAAGTAATCTAGATTCAATGCAATCCCTAACACATTCCAACTGAAGGCTTCACTGAGTTAGAAAGGCCAATTTGCAAATTCATCTGGAATAACAAAAAACCTAGCATAGCAAATATTCTTCTCAACAATAAAAAAAAATCTCTGGTGGAATCACCATGCCTGACCTCAAGCTGTGCTACAGAGCAATTGTGATAAAAATTGCATGGTATTGGTACAGTGAAAGACAGGTAGATCAATGGAATAGAATTGAAGACCCAGAAATGAACACACACACCTATGATCACTTCATCATTGACAAAAGAGCCAAAACCATCCAGTGGAAAAAAGACAGCATTTTCAAAAAATGGTGCTGGCTAAACTGGCATTTATGTTGTAGTAGAATGTACATTGAACCATTCTTATCCACTTGTACAAACCTCAAGTCTAAGTGGCTCAAGAAACTCCACCTAAAACCACTGACACTGAAACTTATAGAGGAGAAAGTGGGGAAAAGCCTGGAAGACATGGGCACAGGGGAAAAATTCCTGAACAAGAATGCAATGGCTTCTGCTGTAAGATTGAGAATCCACAAATGGGACCTCATAAAATTGCAAAGCTTCTGTAAAGCAAAAGACACTGTCAATAAGACAATAAGGGCCGTGCAGTGGTGGCACACGCCTTTAATCCCAGAATTTGGGAGGCAGATCTGGCGGGGTTCTGAGTTTGAGGCCAGCCTGCTCTACAGAGTGAGTTCCAGGACAGCCAGGGCTACACAGAGAAACCCAGTCTCGAAAACTCAAAACCAAACTCAACCAAACCAAACCAAACCAACCAACTAAACAAACAAAAAAAGACAAAAAGGCCACCAACAGATTGGGAAATAATCTTTATCCATCGTAAATCTTATAGGGGACTAGTATCCACTATATACAATGAACTCAAGAAGGTAGACTACATAGAATCCAACAACCCCATTAAAAGATGTGTTATAGACTTAAACAAAGAATTCCCAATTGAGGAATACTGATTGGCTTAGAAATACCTGAAAAAAATCTTCAACATCCTTAATCATCAGGGAAATGCAAATCAAAACAGCCCTGAGATTCCACCTCACACCATTCAGAATGGCTAAGAACAAAAAATCAGGTGGCATTAGATGCTTGGGCCGATATGGAGACAGAGTAACACTCCTCCATTTCTGGTGGGATTGCAAGCTTGTATAACGACTTTGGAAATCAGTCTGGCGGTTCCTCTGAATATTGGACATAGTACTACCAGATGTCCAGCAATACCTCTTCTGGGTTTATACCCAGAAGATGTTCTAACTTTTAATAAGGACACATGTTCCACGATGTTCATAGCAGCCTTATTTATAATAGCCAGAATCTGGAAATTACCCAGATGTCCCTCAACAGAGGAATGTATATGGAAATGTGGTATATTTATACAATGTAGTATTACTCAGCAATTAAAAACAATAAATTTAAGAAATTCTTAGGAATAAAGATGAGATCCATCATCCTGAGTGAGGTAACCCAATCAAAAAAGAGCACACATAATAGGTACTCACTGATAAGTGGATATTAACCCAGAAACTTAAATTACCCAAGATACAATTTGTAAAACACATGAGTCTTAACAAGAAGGAAGACCAAAGTCTGGATACTTCATTCCTTCCAAGAAGGGGGAACAAAATATCCATGGAAGGAGTTACAGAGACAAAGGTCAGAGCTGAGACAGAAGGAAGGACCATCCAGAGATTGTCCAACATGGGGAACCATCCCATCAACAACCACCAAACCTAGAGATTGTTTCAGATGGTAGCAAGGTTTTGCTGACAGGAACCTGATACAACTGAGGGTGTGCCAGTGCCTCAAATAAAGAAGCTAATGCTCAGAGTCATCTATTGGATGGAACACAGGGCCCTTAATAAAGGAACTAACCAAAGACTGCAACATAAAACCTGTCACAAAAGGAACTGGATTACTGCTCAAACACTTTGGCACAGGAAACACCTTTGTAAATAGAACACCAATAATTCAGGCATTGAGATTAACAGTTACTAATCATGGCCCTCATTGAATTGAAAAACCTTCTGTAAGGCAAAGTTAAGCTTCAAAACCACAAGATTGAAACCAATAAATGAGAAAAATATCATCACCGATTCTTCACCTGACAGTGTTATAATCAAAAATATATAAAGAACAGACAAAATTAGATGACAACAAAAGAAATAATCCAATTTAATAGTAGGTAAGTCGGGCTCAGTGCTAAGCAGAGCATTGTCAAAACAGGAAGATCAAATGGCCAAGAAACCCTTGAAGAAACATTCAAAATTCTTAGTCATCAAGGAATTTGAAATAAAAAATGTGTCTGAATTCAATTAACCTCTTTGTCACCTGTAATAATAGCTGAGATTAAAAACCACAAATCATAGCAAATGGTGCCATGGATTTGGAGTGAAGAGAACACATATCAGTTTCTCATGGTGTCTTAGTCTGGGTTTCTATTCCTGCACAAACATCATGACCAAGAAGCAAGTTGGGGAGGAAAGGGTTTATTCGGCTTACACTTCCATACTGCTGTTCATCACCAAAGGAAGTCAGGACTGGAACTCAAAAAGGTCAGGAAGCAGGAGCTGATGCAGAAGCCATGGAGGGATGTTCTTTACTGGCTTGCCTCCCATGGCTTGCTCAGCCTACTCTCTTATAGAACCCAAGACTACCAGCCCAGGGATGGTCCCACCCACAAGGGGCCTCCCCCCTTGATCACTAATTGAGAAAATGCCTTACAGCTAGATCTCATGGAGGCATTTCCTCAACTGAAGCTCCTTTCTCTGTGATAACTCCAAGCTGTGTCAAGTTGACACAAAATAGCCAGTACAATTGAACCCTTGTCAACTTGACACACAAACACATCACTAGTAAGCCTCAACCCTTCCAAAACTCAAATGTGCCTTACACTCCCCCCAGAGCTTTTGTCTCTAGTTGCATATGTAGCATTGGATGGCCTAGTAGGTCATCAATTGGAGGAGATGCCCTTGGTCTTGCGAAGATTATATGCCCCAGTACAAGGAGAATGCCAGGGCCTGAAGCACGAGTGGGTGGGTTGGGGAGTAGGGCAGGGGGAGGGTACAGGGGACTGTCAGGACAGCATTTGAAATGTAAATAAAGAAAATAACTAATAAAAAAGAAAAATAATATCAACAGCAACAGAATTCTGTTTTCAGACCTCCAGTTTTTTATGTTTCAGGAGCCTTAGCTCAAATGAACCTGGGTGGAGAGTTCATGGAGGAATGGATGTAGTCCTGGGCTCTCATGGTGCTGAGTGAAGCTTGGCTTTGTGCAGGGGTCTCAGAGATCAGGAAAGATGGGTGGTGTAAGGGAAGCTTTCCTGTATGTGTCTGGGGACTGATGAATGTGCAGAAGAGGTTTTGAACTTCTTTATTCTTTCATTTTCCATTTTTGGGGGTGCCCTGTTTTGTTCCATTCCAAAAGCCTTTGAATTGTATTTTCTTGCCTGTCTTCAAGTGAATTATTTGTTTCCTCTCTAAGGGCTTCTACCTGTTAGCCTGTGGTTTTCTGCATTTTTTAAAGGTGTTATTTTATCCTCATTAAGGGTTTTTGTCATCTTCATGAGATGCAATTTTAGCTTATATTCTTGCTCTTCATGAGTGTTTAAATATCCAGGGTAGGAAAACTGGGTTTTGATAATGCCAAATTACATTGGCCTCTGTCGATTATGTCCTTTTTATTTTTCTTTCACCATCTGGTCATTTCTGCTCTTAACTTGTCTGGGTATCTGGGATTGGATCAGTACTCTTTGGATACAAATAGTGCAGTGTGACCTGGATTCCAGAAGGCCTCTTGGGAGTCAGGAAGTGCAGTATCTCATTAGGACATGCCTTCAGTGTCCTTGCTTGGTGCAACCATCATATATCCCACTGTCTATGGTTTAGGCAGATCTAATAGGAGCCAAGTTGGCTTTGGGGTCTGGGGAAGGCATATTGATCTTCAATAATTTCAGTTGGAGATGCAAACTGGAAAGACAATAGTACTCAGGAAGAGCTCGATAGTTACCTCATGTGCTTATCTCAGTGGAGTTCCCAAATGATGTGGTTATTCAGCCAAACGGCTCACCTATGTTCCTAATTATGGAAGAGCTTCTGTCAGACAGGTAGGTTGGAAGGGTTGGGAGATGCATCCTGCTCTCATAAATTCAGACTACAGAGGTCCTTCAGGTGAAAAATTTTTATATAATATTGAAATTCTGTTTTGGTATTCAATATTAATATATATATATATTATATATATATGGACAATGAAGATTGGAAGGAAAATTGGACCATTTACTGTAAGCTAAGTTCTATGGATTAGGGTTTTTAGAGGACACCTTGGAAGAATCACCATCAGCAGGACGTTAAATATTAGTGAAATAATATGTCATGCCAATTATGATGCATTGGGTTAAAAATCCTGAGTGTAAACAAGCTATGACATGTCAAATTTAGTCTCATTAGAATACATTGAATTTTCTTAAAAAAATTACTTATATTATAATAGACCGAGATGTTATTTGTAATGAAGAAACTGAAATTATATTTGTTGGTGTATAGATGTATAGTGGGGATCACATTGCATTGCAAATATCTGTGGTTAATGAATAACATCTTTGCTATTACATATATAATTCATGAAAGAGGAAGACTTTCCATCCATATAGATTGATGAGTGCAGATACTCAAAAGTGCTTCAATTCTTTGTATAAATCATACTTCTGTGCCATATCAAACCTTGTACCAAGTGATTCAAAAAATACAAATCAATATCTAATTAATGGGGAAAAACAGGATAAGAATGGTTTACGAATAAATGACAACAAAATTTAATGAAAATACAACAGCAACCCTCGTAAGATTATTCTCTGACATGAAAATAGGATAGAGGCCATCACATGTTCCACAGAGCATGACATGGAAACAGATATCTGATTTCAACAAGAAATAAAGGGACAAGAAACTGGAATGAAGCTATGTAATATCATCTGTGAAACATAGATGAAAACTTTGTTTTATGAACCCATAAAGTTCTGTAGTGGATAGCTTAAGATTGCCACCCAACAGAATAACTTAAAGGAAAATATAAACCAAAGGGTCCCTTGATAGTCAGGAAGGACACGATGATGTGTGCTCTGCCTTCTTTCCTCCAAATTAAGTACATAACATGAGCTTTAGGCAAAAAGAAAAGAGATTTTAAGAAATACTATTTTTGTTCCAAGCAACATGGAGGATGTCTCTGCAGAAAAGCACATGGAGCCTCACCTCTAAATCTGAGCAAATACAAGTTCAAGATTATTAAAGACCTAAATATTTGACCTGTAGCCTTGTTTTAATGAGTATGGTATGGATCCCAGTCCATTGCTCATGTGCATCAAATGACTTCCAAAAGACTGCCACAGCCCAGGATGGCACAACAATAGCAGTCACGGTGGAGTGAAGAGTCAGCCTCCATGCACATTCCCAGTTAATTTGACATGGTATTAGCACCAGGTATATAACAATTATTGAATATGACAATAGGACTCTTAATTTACCCAGTATACAGGTCTACAGTCTACCTTATATTAATAGTAATTTTTTCAATTTAGTTTCAAATTTTAGGTAAGACATTAACTTTATTTCCTTTGTCAATGTCATTAGTTTGACATATTTAGCTGTATACACAAACAGTGGGTTCTTTCTCTTCCTCACCATGTAACTTTAAGAACCCCTGAAAACGAATTATTATATCAATCACTATTTTAATACTTTGAAATATGTCGCAGTTTAGTATAGTTTTAATGCAATTATACTACATTTCATAATGCTGGACAATGTGAAAGTCTGGATTCTCTCTTTTGAGTGTTTATTGATAATATATGTTGGAAGATATCTTTTCATCTGCCTTGAATTCACAATCCCCACTTTTGTCAAGAACTCAATATGAAGAGACTGCATCACTGCCTATATTCAATTATCTGCCAACGCCTCATTATGATCATGAATCTAAATGCCTCCATAAAGGTGATACCTAATTCTGGTTTCCAATAGATGAGCATGCATTGTTTCATGGAAATATGTGTGTATGTGTTGGTCTACTATACCTGGTTATATGTATAACATTACTTATATACTTGTGAATATACATATACTTTGCTTTATGAAATGGTATTTAAATGAGTCTCATCCTGCAATTCTGAATTTGATACTGAATGTGGAAAAAGAATGCTAGTCTCATATTCTGTTACCAGAATAATCTTTTTATCCAATTACACAAATGCTCAGGCACAGGTTAGGATTATTATCACTATCAGATACAAGGTCAATATTTCTATTAACTACTCAATAAATTTAACATTATTTAGTAGTTAATATTTATTCACAATTCCTTTCCGTTCATCCTATGTCATGTTCCATGGATTCATAGGTAAAATTTGGGCCTTAATCTCTACATCTGAGGTCTGAAAAGATAAGTCTATGAGAATCATTGTACTTCTTGTGGAAAAGAACCTGTTCTCCATGTGGGTATTAGGTCTGAGATCCAAAGTGTGAGATGTTATCATTTGTGGCTGCAGAAAATGTGGGAAAAAAGTGTTAAAATCATTTACCTTGTAGCGAATCAATGCGGTTGCAACTTTTTTCTTTCATAAACCAAGGTTTCTTGTGCTTTTATGTTTTTGCCTCTCATCCCATCCCCTATTCAATTTTCATGTCTTTGGGAATAAAGGAATATATTTTTCAATTGGTAGCCACAGTACACTCTGCACTCTGATTGTGATGGTTGCTTCACATTATTATCCTTCTCTGTTAGGTGAGTAGGAATTTTATTTCTGATGTATTCTGAATTTTCCCATACCTATTTGCAAAAATTGTGGAAATTCTCATTGAGGACAATTGTTTAAGCTAAAATAAGTTTTAAAAATACAAATATATGAACTGTATCAATATACTTTTGGGATTAGAAAGAAAAACTTAGCGCTGAACTCTTTGTTGAAAATTACAAATTTTAGCAAAAGACCATCTTTGGTGTCGTTACTCCTGATGAGAGGTAATAGAGAATAATAACTGATGAACTGCCAGCTGTGCTGGGGCAGAGAAGATCTCTGTGCTCAGACATCACATAAAGGATCTCAAATTATTAGGAAGACTGAGGTATTAAAAGAAAACTCATAAAATTTTTACAAGATAGAAATAGTAAGAACACACTAAAAAGTGATATTAACTTGATGTGTACAAGACAAGATAATATTCTGGCCATATGGTATATTGTATTGTTGTGTATATCTTGAAATGGATAAATATAATGAAATAAAATGGATCTTAAAATGAGTAGCCTGATTGGTGATATAACAGTTGAACGTATTAAAAGCATCATCTATAAACATAGAAAACAAATACAAAGCATGTTCTAAAATATTATTCATAATTTTCTTCCTGTGAATAAAATTAGTATTTTCTTAATGTTTAAGTTCAAAGACTTTTTGTTATTTGGAAATATGTAAAATATTCTTATTGATAAAATATTTTCTCTACTAGAAATACTCATAATCTCCTTTAGGTAAGCTGATTGTTAGTCAATATACACAACTATATAATGTGTTTTGAATACTCTCATACTGTCAGGTTGTATCTAATAAGGGCTTTTGAAAATATTTCTTAATGATTCAATATATAAAATTTTATGCTCCTTCATTATGCTTAATTCCTAAAGACTATTTTGTATGTTTTGTAATAATTTAGTAGTGAACATTAGACATAGTATCCTCACCTATGGATATTATTAAATATGCATTAATGATATTTTTATGGTATAAAAGGATAGGAATAAAAAAGTTGAACAAAACTTAGATATATTAGTTGATTCTCAAAGTATTCAATAATATTAAGAAGTTTAATGTTTAAATTGCATTTAAATAAAAATTATAAAGAGAATCTGTTAGGTATTTCATATGTAGTGGAAGTCATGCTGTTTTAAATATCTGTGGAATTACAACTCCAAGGTTATTGTATGGCAGTCTTAAACAATAGGACTGTAATTTAGTTCAAGGATGGCATTCAGAGATAAAACAATGTTTATTTATTTTCATGAATACAAAATGTATCATATCATAGTGCCCAATGTGTATGAATTCTTAGATTTGATTCGGCTCTAAAGATCCCTAATATATGAGGCTTATTTCAAGACATTTAGACAGAAATTTAGCATATCTCATATTACAAACTTTACTGCAGTTGAAATTTTATATTTCAAACATCTCCCTTACCTTAATAACAAGTAAGTAAAGTAATAATAGCAAGCCCTTCTTGGCATCTGCAGTAGTGTCTGGGTGACTATATATGGGATGGCTCCCCAGGTGGGTCAGTCTCTGTATGGCCTTTCCATCACTCTCTGCTCCACACTTTGCCTCCATATTTGCTCCTGTGAATATTTTGTCCCCCTTTCCAAGAAGGAAATTCTGGAGGGCACTGGAATCCATGCTAAATTTCTTTTTGATACACTTCTATGGGTGGTGCCAAAGACGTGGAGGGTTTGGACAAGGGAAAAAGAGAAAAGATGCAGGTTTTAGAAGTATGAAAGTTGGGGTTGGAAGGACAAGTGTGGATGGGTTTGAGTCTTTGGGCAGGAGACCAGCCAGGAAACTACTGGAGGAGATGGTCATTTTTGACTCCATCTCAGCTTTTTATGAACACTCTCTGGGTAAGTGTGTGTTCAGTCACTAATTTCCATGCGTGGCTGGGGGCACAGAGATGTTGCCACCGGCACAAGGAAGTTGCCTGACTTGTCCAAAGTTAGCAGGCTACTCAATGATCAAGTTGAGCTTTCAACCACCATTTACTGCCATTCTCCAGAACTTAGACGTACAGTTAAGTTGGCTTTCTTCTCTCAGTGAATGATAGGGCTGTCAGTTCCTCCCTGGAGTTGAAGGCAGTAGGGTACAGAAAGAGAGAATTGGACCCTTAGTGGGCAGTGGAGAACTGAAGCATTTGTTTAACCATGTCGAGTCCCACCTGTGCTTGACATCATGTGCATAAAAGCATTCCACACACACACATAAACACACATTCTCTGAGGAACTCTTCTGCAGGTCTCACCGTTTTAACTCAGAGTCAGTTCCTGTTCAAATTGGGGGCGACGGTGAGAGAACAGTGAGTTGCTTCCTCTAAGCCATACAATCCCATCTGCTGAGTATCCAGCACGTGCTATTGCTCAACCTCCCAGAAGATGCTAGGTACCATTTGATGTTGAGGTACTTGCTCTGAAGGCCAGTGTCCATAAGCTCCGGGGTAACTATGTGGATGAGAAAGGGAGACAATCTCCTGTGCAAGAAATCACAAATCTCTTGCCTTAAAACCACACCCATTCATCTTCTCCTAGTGCTGGAGTCCAGAAGTCTGAGCTGGCTTTGATGAACTCTCAGGGTCTCTAAAAGGCAATTCAACGTGTCCCGAGAGAGGCTGCTCATAACAAATACTGTACTGGCTGGTTTTGTGTGTCAACTTGACACAGGCTGGAGTTATCACAGAGAAAGTGGCTTCAGTTGGGGAAGGGCCTCCATGAGATCCAGTTGCAAGGCATTTTCTCAATTAGTGATCAGGTGGGGAGGGCCCATTGTGGGTGGTGCCATCCCTGGGCTGGTAGTCTTGGGTTCTACAAGAAAGCAATCTGAGTAAAACAGTAAGTAACTTCCCTCTGTCTGTGGCCTCTGCATCAGCTCCTGCTTCCTGACCTGCTTGATTTCCTGTCCTGACTTCCTTTGGTGATTGTCTTTGTCAAGGTTTCTATTCCTGCATAAACATCATGACCAAAAAGCAAGTTGGGGAGGAAAGGGTTTATTCGGCTTACACTTCCATAACTGCTGTTCATCACCAAAGGAAGTCAGGACTGGAACTCAAGCAGGTCAGAAAGCAGGAGCTGGTGCAGAGGCCATGGAGGGATGTTCTTTACTGGCTTGCCTCCCCTGGCTTGCTCAGCCTGCTTTCTTATAGAACCAAGACTACCATCCAGAGATGGTCCCACCCACAATGGGCTTCCCCCCCTTGATCACTAATTGAGAAAATGCCTTACAGCTGGATCTCATGGAGGCATTTACTCAACTGAAGCTCCTTTCTCTGTGATAACTCTAGCTGTGTCAAGTTGACACAAAACCAGCCAGTACAATTGACCCCTTGTCAACTTGACACACAAACACATCACTAGTAATCCTCAATGCTTACATTCTTACTCATCCCCAAGATCTAAATAACTTAAAAGTCCCACAGTCTTTACATATTCTTAAAATTTCAATCTCTTTAAAATATCCATCTTTTTTAAAATTCAAAGTCTTTTTACAATTAAAAGTCTCTTAACTGTGGGCTCCACTAAAACAGTTTCTTCCTTCAAGAGGGAAAATATCAGGGCAAAGTCACAATCCAAAGCAAAAATCAATCTCCAACCGTCCAATGTATGGGATCCAACTCACGATCTTCTGGGCTCCTAAAAGGGCTTGGGTCACTTCTCCAGCCCTGTCCATTGTAGCACACCTGTCGTCCTCTAGGCTCCAGATGCCTGTACTCCACTGCTGCTGCTGCTCTTGGTGGTCATCTCATGGTACTGGCATCTCCAAAACCCAGCGTGACCCCCTTCAGTCCTGGGCCTACAATTGCAACTCAGGCTGCACCTTCACCAATGACCTTCCATGCCCTCTCACAGTGCCGAGCCTCAGCTGCTCTGCATGACCCCTTCATGCCTTCAAAACCAGTATCACCTGGGTGACCCTTACATATTACCAAGTCCCGCTGCAGCAGGATTACAACCTTGGCTATCTCTGGAACACAGCCTCTTTGTGCTTTCAGAAAACACTTCCCAGAAGATGTCACCTCAATGATGCTGGTCTCTTTTTAATCACGGCTAATTTCTTAGCTCCAGCTAACCAGCATCAATAGTCCCAGTAATGCAAAGTTTTTGCTTATGTAGTTCTGGTATCTTATTAATCACAGCTGATTCTTCAGCCCCAGCTAACCAGAATTACAGAATCTTCACAATCAAAACAGCAATGGCCCTGAAGAGAGTCTTTAATTTTCCCTCTGAAATTTCACAAGCCAGGCCTCCATCTTCTGCACTGTTCTCAACATTATCTTCCAAGCTCCTACACAACATCTGACAGAGCTCTTAACAATGAATGGATATTCAAGCCCAACGTTCCAAAGTCCTTCCACAGTCCTCCCCCAAAAAATGGTCATGTTGTCACAGGAATACCCCAATTTGTCTTAGTCTGGGTTTCTATTCCTGGACAAACATCATGACCAATAAGCAAGCTGGGGAGGAAAGGGTTTATTCGACTTACACTTCCATACTGCTGTTTATCACCAAAGGAAGTCAGGACTGGAACTCACCCAGGTCAGAAAGCAGGAGCTGATGCAGAGGCCATGGTGGGATGTTCTTTACTGGCTTGCCTCCTCTGGCTTGCTCAACCTGCTCTCTTATAGAACCCAAGACTACCAGCCCAGGGATGGTCCTACCCACAGGGGGTCTTTCCCCCTTGATCACTAATTGAGAAAATGCCTTACAGTTGTATCTCATGGAGACATTTCCTCAACTGAAGCTCCTTTCTCTGTGATAACTCCAGCTGTGTCTAGTTGACCCAAAACTAGCCAGTACACATGGGAATACAAACTTCTACATTTATTTCAGAATGGCATATTGTGGTTCCTCAGACAATTGTCATTAGCTCTATCTTAAGAACCAGTTTTGCCACACCTGAGTATTTAACCAAAATTTGCTCTGCCACCCCACAAGGACACTTGTTCAACGATATTCCTAGCAGCTTTGTTCTTAATAACTGGGGACTTGGCACAACACTCATGTCCTTCGCCTGAAGAATGGGTGAATTAGATGCTTCTCTTTTATACAATGAAATACTATTAAGTTACAAAATACAAGACATGATTAATTTTGCAAACAAATTGAGAAAACTGATGAAGAGTATAGTGTGTGATGTAACCCGGAATGAAAAAGTGAAGCATTGTATGTCTTCACTTATTAGTCCATCTTTTTCACAACATACAGGATAAATATAAAATAGTCCACAAACCAAAGAAGACAAATAAAAAGGAGGGCCCAAGGGAAGGTGTTTGAATCTCACTCAGAAGGCAAAATAAAATTGTTTTGAAGGTATATGTTGGCAGTGCATGGTATGAGACTGGCTGTGGTTGGGACATCATATGGAGGGAGAGCAGTGTGAAGAGAAAGGAAATAATTGGAGTGTGGTATGGTGGCATCTTTAAGATGTGCCTGGGGCCATGCTGGAAGTTGTCTCCTTTGAATCTATAAGACTCTTAGTATTGGGAGATATGGAGGCCAATGTGGTCACCTCATATAACCTGGCAGGACTCCCAGTGGATGAATGAAGGCACCAAAACATGCACAGAACCTAAAAGGTGTCCTGTCTACAAGACATTCAGTGAAGAAATGAAACAGAAACTGATAGAATGGCCAAACAATGACTGGCACAACTGATGATCCATCTCATGAACAAAATCCAATCCCTGGCACTATTAATGACACCATGTTGTACTTGCAGACAGAAGCCTAGCATATCTGGGCTTGAGAGGCTCCATCCAACAATGGAAACAAGTGCAGAGACACACAGTTTAACATTGGGCTGGATGCAGAACGTCTTTTCTGGGGGAAGGATACCTGGACCCAAAGAAGATAGAGACTCAAGAAGACCAATAGAAACAACCAACCTGGTCCTTTGAGGACTCACTGTGATTCAACAACAAACCACCAAAATGCTAACATGGGCTTGATATAGGCCTCCAAACACATTTAAACCATGTACAGCATTGTCTTTGTGTGTCACACAACAACTGGTTTGGGCATTGTCCCTGTCTCTGATGCCTGTCTCTGGATCCTGCTCACCCTGACAGGACTGTGTTGTCCAGACTCACTTGAAGATGGTGAAGAGAATGATTCTAGTACTGCAGTTACTTAATGGGCCAGGGTAAGTTCATACTCAAAACAGGAATCCCTCTTCTCAGAGGAGAAGAAGTGGGTAAATGAGGAGTGGGGCTGTTTGAAGGGAGACTAGGTGGATAGAAGGAACTACCACTACACAAGAGATATAAAGTGAATATGTAAATGAATAAATGAAGGAAGAAGCAAATAAATCAATGAAAAAGGCTATGTTTTCTTTTGGTTGAGGACTGGAGTTCTATATCTAGTTATCATATCAGGCAATTTATACACATTTTTAAATTTTTTATATAATCTTTCTTATACTACAGTCTTTATCACCCTGCTGGTCTACCCTATCACTGTTCATATCCCATATGTCCTCCCCCTATCTCTGAGGTTTTCTCCCCACACTGGACCCCTCTAGTCCTCCTCGTTCTCTGGGCCTCAAGTCTCTGGAGGGTTTTGGTACATGTTCTCTAACTGAACACAAACCTCACACTCCTCTGCTGTATATGTGTTGGTAGTCTCATATCAGCTGATGTATGCTGCATGGTTTGTGGTCCAATGTCTAAAAGATCTCAGGGTCCAGGGTAATTGAGACTACTTGCTGGTACTCATACAGGGTTGCCCTCCTGCTCAGCTTCCTCCAGTTTTTTCATAATGCAACCAAGGGGGTCAGTAGCTTCTTTCCATTGGTTGGGTGTAAATATCTGCATCTAACTCTTTCAGCTGCATGTTGGTTCTTTAGGAGGGCAGTGATGGGAGAACACCATGGCCTCTGTAATAGTGTCAGGCTTTGGGTCTCCCCTTGAGGTGGACACCACTTTGAGCCTGTGGTGGGACCTCCTTTTCTTCAGTCTCCTCTCGAATTTTTTTCACTGTAGTTCTTTTTGACAGGAACAATTATGGGTTGGAGTTTTGACTGTAGAATGATAACCCCATCGAACACTTGATGCCCTATCTTTGTGCTGGAAGTGGGCTCTATTAGGTTCCTCTATGTACTGCACAGCATTTCCTTGTCACTCCCTTGAGTCATGAGATTCTCTAATCTCCCTGTTCTCGGGAACCATTTGCAGGGTCTCCCACCCTCCTACCTCTCAAAGTTGCCTGTTTCCATTCTTTCTGCTGACCCTCAGGGCTTCAATCCTTTCCCTCCACCCAATACCTTATCATGTTCTCCTCTCTATCTCCCTGTCTCATTTCCCAACCAGTTCCTTCCATCCCTGCCTCCCTCCCATGTGATTTCTTTCTTCCTCTTGCCAAGATGGATGGAGGCATTCTAACTTGGGAACTCCATCTTGTTAAACTTTTTGAGTTTTATGGACTGTATCATGGGTGCTGTGTACTTTTTTTTCTAACATCAACTTATTACTGTATACATGCCATGCATGTCCTTTTGGGTCTGAGTTACCTCACTCTGGATAATATTTTCTAGTTCCATCCATTTTATTGCAAAACTCAGGATGTCCTTTCTCTCTCTCTCTCTCTTTCTCTCTCTCTCTCTCTCTCTCTCTCTCTCTCTCTCTCTCTCTCTCTCTCTCTCTCTCTCTCTCTCTCTCCCCCCGTTTCTCTCTTTCTCACTGTCTGTCTGTCTCCCCTCTGCCTGCATCTCCCCCTCTTCCTATCCTTCTCCCACTCCCTGTCTCTCCTTTCTTCCTTTGTTTATTTATTTATCATTGGGTATATTATTTATTTCTTTATATTTCTTTTTAAATTTAATTTTATTTTTCATTTATATTTTACACTACATATTCCATTCATCACATTCCCATCCACCCTCTAACTGCTCCATATTCCATGCCTTCACCCCATCTCCATGTGGATACCTGCACACCCACTTCACCTGTCCTCTATATGCCCTGGGCCCTCCAGTCCCTTGAGGATTAGGTGCAATATCTCTGAATGAACACAGACCTGGAAGTCTTCTACTGGATGTGTGTTGGGGGCCTCATATCAGTGGGTGTGAACTGCCTGGGGTGGCCCAGTGTTAGAGAGATCTTGGGGTCCAGATTACCTGAGACTGTTGGTCCTCATACAGGATGGCCCTTCTCAGCAGCTTCATTCAGCTTCCCTCATTCAACAACAGGTGTCAGCTGTTTCTGTCCATTGGTTGGGTGCAAATATCTGCACCTGACCTTTTCAGCTGTTGCTGGGTCTTTTGGAGGGCAGTCATGATAGGCCCCTTTTTGTGAGTGTTCTATAACCTCAGTAATAGTGTCAGGCCTTGGGCCCTCACACTGAGCTGGACCCCACTTTGGCCTGCCACTGGACCTTCCTTTCCTCAGGCTCATCTCCATTTCTATCCCTATAATTCTTTAAGACAGAAACAATATGGGTCAGAATTGTGTCTGTGGGGTGGCAAACCCATCACATACTTGATAATCCTGCTGATGGTGGGTTCAAAAGTCCCTCTCCTTACTGTCAGGTATTTCATATAAGGTCCCTTCCTTTAAGTCCTGGGATTCTCTCACCTTCCATGTCTCTGGTGCACCCTGGGTTTCCCAAAACCTCCTCTCTCCTGAGGTTGCTTGTTTACGTTCTTTCTGCTGGCCCTCAGGGTTTCAGTCCTTTTCCCTCAGCCAATACCAGACCCTGATCCCCTCTTCCCCCAATTTCCCCCACCCTGTCCACTTTCCTTGCCAGGTCTCTCCATTGCTCCTCATTGTGTCTTTTCACATAAATGTAAAGAGCCTTATATTGTAGGCACAATTTGATATGCATAGTCCCTTTAATAAAATATTTCTTTTTTGTAATGTTATCTGACATTCTTAACATCTGCCCAGTACATTTTAAAGCTATTCCAAAGTACAGTTCTTCTGTGCTGTCACTGTACTTCATACTGCTAATATTCACGCTTGTTTCTCTTTTCAAATGAGTGCCTTCTATTGCATCAGGAATCGATGATATTCTAAATCTCAACAGAAACAATTTACCATTTTGTTGATATTTTATATTCCCTTGCTGAAAAAAAAAAACACATAGCAATCAAAAGAAGCTTGTGAGGAAAGTGTTTATTTACTAAAGTACCTTGGTCACAGTATATTGAATGAAGCCAAGGCCTGAAATTGGATGCTGGAACTCCATGAAAGCATGAGGGAAAATGTTGATTACTGGCGTTACAACCATGTTGTCTTCAGACCTTTATCTTATAACTCCAAAAACATCTTGCCTAGAGATGGTAGTGTTCACAGTCAGTATGGTCACCTTATATTAATCATTAATTAAGTTCATGGTTTACATAAAAAACTGCAGGTCAGGATGATGGTAGCGTTTCCACAATTGAGATTCCTGGTTCTCAATATCTTCAAAATTGTGTCCTTATGAATGAGACCATGTTTGTAAGTTCAAATTTGTATATTATTTAAATTTTTATAAGATTAAGTACTACTTTTGTTAAGACAAAGAAAAAATATGTTGAGTATCATCTAACATTTTCATATTATGAATATTTTAATAACAAAATTTATCTTTGTACTTCTGTATAAAATTTGAATCTGGTCTAACTAAAATAACATAACACTTTGGGACAAAGACACACATTAGCAACCCTGCACTAGAAGCCAAGATGGAGAAAACCTCCACAATCACCATGACCCTCCCCCTGGTGCTATGATAGACAGGGAGGAATGTGATCCAGACACTGCAGAACACCAGCATGCTGAAAGTTAGGAACTTGGCTTCATTGAATGTGTCAGGAAGGTTCCTAGCCAAGAAAGCCAAAGTGAAGCTCACCAGAGCCAAGGAGCCCAAGTATCCCAGGACAATGTGGAAGGCAATGACTGAGCCTTATTGCAAAGAATGACAATCTTCCCATGTTCAGATTGTATATCTCTGTCAATAAAGGGAGGAGATGTTACCAACCAGATTCCACAGAGAACAAGTTGGATTAGGGTACAAATGGGAATGACCAACTTAGGAGCCCCTGTTACCAACATCCCTCTCATTCTTCTTCCTGGAGTAGTGAGCTTGAAAGCCATGACCACAGTTATTGTTTTGGCCAACACTGTAGAAATAGCCACAGTGAAAAATACGCCAAATGTGCTCTGCTGCAAGATGCAGGTGACCTGGTCGGGATGTCCAATGAAGAGCAGGGAGCAGAGAAAGCAGAAGACTAGAGAGATGAGCAGGATGTAGCTGAGAATGCGGTTATTGGCCTTCACAATGGGAGTATCCTTGTACTTCACAAATGTGACGAGGACTAGAATTGTGATGGCCGAGAAGGACAGTGCCATGCAGCCTAGGGTCGTCCCCAGTGGATCTTCATAAGTCAAAAATGATATAGTTCTTGAGAGACAGTAGGTTTGCTCTATGTTGGCATACTTATCATCTGGACACTTCACACACTGTTCCATATCTGCTGGTAAATGTACATAAACCCTTATAAGATATCATAATTACATAGGTAATAATTTTATATTTGTGTTTTTCATAGCAAATATTAATAAATAATTTAGTGTTGATGATCCATTCCCTTCCTTTTTGCTGTAGAACCACTAACTTAAAATTGCCCAGTATTGACCTATGCACTGTGATTGAAAAAAAAAAAAAAAACATCATGGAAAGTGGAACAGAAAAATATTCTTATTGAACAAAAACAAAAATGTGATGAATAATTATATGCATAATCTCAGATTATTTAATTCCTGTAAACATAAATTCACTATTCACAGACATGGGTAGTGTGCAGACATCGGTACTGGTGTCAGTTGATGAAATGCATCACGTACTTTTTTTGCTCTGTGGTTTGTGCCTTTGTATCTACACATAGGAACCAGAATATACAATTCCTCATTCAAATACTGTTTGCATAAAGGAATATTTTCGTTCTTGTAGCTGTACACCTCATAGACCTATGCATGTCCCTTTCATTGTTTTCCAATCTCTATCTTGCCAAATACACATTCCATGCTATATGGCAGGAAGCTTATGGATGTTCACATTTATCCCTCTTTCCTTATCTAAGCTCCAAGCCATCTCTTGGTGCATTTTGAAATCTTCACTCTTGTTCTATTTCTTTAAGAAGAAATACTTAATCTTTTGTCCATCTAACCTCTTAAAATATATTTCATTAAACAACAACCGTTACCCTGAGCATCTGGTCTTTTTCACATTGTAAGCTGGGTGATAGAGGGAAAGATCGTGGACTGATCAGGTTGTCAACTTTCTATGTACAACAAATCAAAGAAAAATAAACATATGCATAGATTATTACATCTAAAATGTTTCTTTAAAATATTGTTATACAGGTATGTCCTCCTAAACACTTTCTATATAATATAAAAGCAGTAACCATCATATTGTGAGAGAAAGGCCTTGTTTCAAGAAAATATTGGCCTAATCGGCCATCACTGGAAAGAGAGGCCCATTGGACTTGCAAACTTTATATGCCCCAGTACAGGGGAATGCCAGGGCCAAAAGAATAGGAATGGCTGGGTAGGGAAGTGGGGGGCGGTATGGGGGACCTTTGGGATAGCATTGGAAATGTAATTGAGGAAAATATGTAATAAAAATATTAAAAATTTAAAAAAAAGAAAATATTGGAAGTTTTTTGCTGGGTCCAAAAGAAGTTGGCACTATTTAACTGATTATGTTTTCAGTCATGGAGATGTTAGGTCTTTAGTTTGCATCTAGGCCATTTCATATTTCTAGTTTGGATAGAGAAGGTATTCAAATTCAGCAAATTTTCTTCTGCATGCAAGCATGTACCTGTTTCATTGGAAACCTCATTTTCTGGGCACTGAACACAATCAAAGCAGCAGTCTGATGTTTCTTTCTGATAAATTTTCCTGAATCCAGCAGTACATATCACACTACACACGGAGGAGGGAACCTGAGGCAGTGCATAAATATTAGATAATATTCACGTGAGTCTCTGTATTTCATGTATTTATCATATGAATAATGACCCATAGATTGATATATAGGGCACTAACAGAAATGGCTATACATATTCCTCTGATAACCTGTATCACTTTACAATATCAGGCACATTTTATTCATATTACCCTGCAACACTCTGAGTGTCACACAAAAATTACTACATCATGTAATATTATTTATGTATCATTTAGGTTATAGCAATTTAAAAATTTTTCTTCCTAAACTGATCAATCCAAAAAGAATGTTTAGGTGGCACAAGTTTTTCTCTCATGATTTATAAATTACAAAAAAGAATACTGTGATATATGGAGGGAGAATGTAGGGTAAATCAAGAGAGAGTAGTTTGATGACTATGAACAAAATATTTTATATAACACTCCTATGAAATTAATGAAGTACTACTAAGTGTAAAAGAAAACCTTGAACACACTATCCCTTACTCTCTTTCCCCTGCATCTATGAGGGAACTCCACACCCACCCATTCCTGCCTCATCACTCTAGTATTCCCCTGTGCTGGGGCATCAACCCTTCAGAGGAGCAAGGGATTCCCCTCCCACTGATGCCAGATAAGGCAATCCTCCACGGAGGAGTGGAAATCACGAAGGAAGATAACATTTTAAATGTAAATAAATAAAAAACAATACAAAATATATAAATTAAAAAGAGAAAACCTTCAATATGGAGAAACGTTTATGTTAATGAATCCATGATATACTTAATTAGGTTATAAATATGTTTCTACAGAATTAAAAAAATCCCATGTTAATATATAGTTAAAATTTTTTCATTAATCATATGTACATATACATTATACTATAAATCCATTCTATATACTCCTGTATTGTAGGTAATAGGCAATTTTGGTACTATTGAACATGGAATTCAGAGGCCATTAATCCATTGATTACCAGATATACTTGAAGTTGAGCATTATCAAAGTATGATTATTGTAACTTTGGATGGTTTTTTGCAAAAGTAGCAATTGGTCTTAAACACGAAGTCTCATATTTTAAAATCCACATATCCTGAAAAAAATTACGGTATACCCACTGATGTTCCTCCCATGGCCCATTCCAAATGATCAGATATATGAAGTTGTTGACTCTTTTGAAAACAAGGTAAATAGCTTCCTATTTTCACTTTTAATCCAAGGCCTTGTGGAAAATTCCAAATGATGAAAATGTCATACTCTGTACACTGATTTTCCCTATGCTTCATGTTCACCAGTTCTCCAACAGGGTTCGTAAATACCCTGGTTTTCATCAAGAAAGACACCTAGAAGAGATTCATGCTTCCAATATCAATAAAGCATATCAATAAAGGTAACGCAAAATTGAGAATTCCCTAATTTCTTAATGACTTTCAGAAAAAAACAGCTGTATTGAAATAAACGTGTGTAGAAAAAAACAGTATACCTCATTGATAACTGAAAATTTATATACTTCATATTAATGATAGATGATAAAGTGTGCTAGAAAAAATGATTACTAGAAAATAAGTAACACAGTGCATGAGTGTGAATGTGTGTGTGTCTGCCTGTCTATATGAGTGTCTGTGTGAAGATTCTTGTCAAAAATACTTTTTTAAAAAATGAAACAGTATATGAGAGACTGAAGGGGAAGTCTGAATACCTGGCAATTGTGAAAATAAACAAATCATTTTCATGTACATACAGTATACTCATAAAATAAATGTAAACGTAGTAAAATGTAGAGTCTTAGTCATTTATGTTATTGTAAATTGTTAATGTAAATGACTAAATAATAAGCACAGCACATGAATCAATTTCTAAGAAACTATTCTTTAGCCAAACATTCCAGTCTAGCCATCACTTAGGATTTTATGATAAAACTCTTGGCTCCTATTGTAAATTTTGAACTCATTTAGTGAAATGTGAGACACCTTGTCACAAAAGTCACTGATATTCATAAAAATATATTGCCTCCTATTAAATATTATATTTGTGCATGATATTCATCCATGTAAAAGGTTTATTAGAGAGTTTAAAGAATAATCACAAACAAATGTACAGTTGTTCCTCTAGGTCCATTTAAAAGATCACATTGATATATCTAAGCATAATGAAATGTAAGAAACTTTACCTGCTGACAAGCAGTGAAATATGTTTTGGGTTCTGCCTTTTTCTGAGACTCTACTTGTTGAAGAATGTGTTCATGGTAGGTGTGGGCCGCAGCATAAACAGCATTGTACAGATTGTAACCTTCATCACTCATGGCCATATCATAGCTGTGCAGTGCTGTCCATTCCAATGTGTTGTTGAATGTCATATTATCCATTTTAATGCTGTTCTTAGAGATTGAACAATTAAAATAATTCCATTCCAGTATAGTATGAGAAATATTTTTTAGGTACTTGGCAGTTTTCTTTGTTTGCATAAAATTCCTAAATTTAGGAATCTCAGCTCTGTGGTGTGCAAAAGTAATAGAACCATGGAAGAGATTAAGGGTGAATTCTTTTTTATGTGTGATGACATCCCATTGTGAGGTTGTGATCCAGATTCTCTGAGCACCTATCCTATCCCATCTTCTAAAGCTGACTTCTAGAGTAGAGTTCATTTCACCATAAATGATAACAACCTTTGCTGAAGATGTCATAATTTGTTTATCATATATTGTAGACCTAGTCATGTATATCTGCATGTTTTCTGGAATCATATTAACAAAAGCTAAACAGATCCCATGCCTTTGGCTTTCTTCTCTTAAATCTGAAAGAAACTGAATCCCCTGATCATCATCTGAGATGACCAGTCCTATCCAAGTCCATCTAAAATGAAACATCAAGGAGACCATGCCATGGGATAAAAGTGTGTCCTTAAGGGCTACCTGATGGACGTGGGGCAGCCGGTCATGGTCGCGTAGGTTAGGATTAAATGGTCCAAAGAAAACCTAAAGGTTGTAGAAGACAGGATGAAACTTCCAATGAGGAATATGATTATTAGGATGTTTGGACTCATATACAAGTAATGCTACTCACCTTCCAGAACTCTTTTTAAGAACAGTAAGATTGTACTATACATGTCATGTATCATTCCTATTAGATTCTAGACTATTCCTGACAAGTCTGAAATTCCAAGTACACAGTTTTACCTGTCTGTACAGTAAATCTATGGACTGATTATTTAATTCATCATCATCATAATAATAATAATTAATATAATAATTTATATATGTATATATATATAAATCTGTGTGTGTGTGTGTGTGTGATTGTGTAGCAGCACACTCATAAATGCATTCTGTCCAAGTTTTCTTGTAGGCACCTGTAAATGTAATTTAATGTTCTTAACCCATTCAGTGTCACAAATTCTTACCAGTGGCATCGAAGAGCGCATTGCCAGTTTTAAGGATGTTTTCCATGATGCTCCTGTAAGAGCTATGATACATGACTTATCTAAATAACAGAAATAATTAACAAAATTCATATGTCCATATGTTTGTGTATATTCTTGATCCAGATCTCTCAATAAATTATGACATTTTCCACCAATGATGGAGAACATCAAAGTCATGTTGGGTAAAAGATCAGGATTCTTGTTGATCTCATCAGTAGCAAAAAACATTACCAGAAAAAGCTCATATCCACTTGCTGCAATTCTAAAAGAAGGCATAGTGATGATTAAGGGAGATGTTTGAAATATAAAATTTCAACTGCAGTAAAGTTTTTAATTTGAGATATAATAAATTTCCGTCTAAATGTCTTGAAATAAGCCTGATATATTAGGGATCTTTAGAGCCAAATACAATTTAAGAATTCATACACATTGGGCACTGTGATATGATACATTTTGTATTCATGAAAATAAAAAAAAATGTTTTATCTATGAATGCCATCCTTGAACTAAATTACAGTCCTATTGTGTAAAACTGCTATAAATTAACTTTGGAGATGTAATTCCACCTATATATAACAGAGCATGACTTCCACTACATATGAAACACCTAACAGACTCTCCTTATAATTTTTATTTAAATGCAATTTATACATCAACTTAATATTATTTAATACTTTGAGAATCAACTAATATATCTGTTTTTTCAACTTTTTATTCCTATCCTTTTATACCCTAAAAATATCATTAATGCATATTTAATAATATCCATAACTGAGGACACTATGTCTAATGTTCACTACTAAGTTATTATAAAACGTACAAAATACTCCTTGGAATTAAGCATAATACAGGAGCATAAAATTTTATATAGTGAATCATTAAGAAATATATTCAAAAGCCCTTATTAGATAACACCTGACAGTATGAGAGTATTCAAAACACATTATATAGTTGTGTTTCTTGACTAACAATCAGCTTACTTTAAGAAGATTATCAGTGTTTCAAGTAAAGAAAATAATTTATCAATAAGAATATTTTACATATTTCCAAATAACAAAAGCTCTATGAACTTAAACATTAAGAAAATGCTAATTTTATTCACAGATAGAAAATTATGAATAAGATGTTAGAACTTACTTTGTATTTGTTTTGTATATTTGTAGATCATGCTTTTAATATATTCAACTGTTAATATTACCAATCAGGCTACTCATTTTAAGATCCATTTTATTTAATTTTATTTATCAATTTCATGATATACACAATGATACAATATACCATATGACCAGAATATTATGCTTTAGGGTTTTGTACACATCAAATTAATGTTACCTTTTAGTGTGTTCTTACTATATCTATCTTGTAAAAAATGTATCACATTTCTTTTAATACCTCAATCTTCCTAATACTTTGAAATCCTTTAAGTGATGTCTGAGCACAGAGAGCTTCTCTGCCCCAGCACATTTGGCAGTTCATCTGTTATTCTCTATTACCTCTTATCAGGTGTAAAGACACCAAACATGGTCTTTGGCTAAAATTTGTTTTTTTCAATTAAGAGTTCAGTGCTAAGTTTTTCTTTTTAATCCCAAAATTATATTGGCACAGTTCATATATTTGTAATTTTAAAACTTATTATGGCTTAAACAATTGTCATCAATGAGAATTTCTACAATTTTTGCAAATAGGTGTGGGTAAAATTCAGAATACATCAGAAATGAAACTCCTACTCACCTAACACTGAAGGATAATAATGTGAAGCAACCATCACAATCAGAGTATAGAGTGCACTGTGGCTACCAATTGAAAAATGTATTCCTTTATTCCCAAAGACATGAAAATTGAATAGGGGATGGGATGAGAGCCAAAAACATAAAAGCACAAGAAACCTTGGTTTATAAAAGAAAGAAGTCGCAGGCACATTGATTCGCTAAAAGGTAAATGATTTCAACACTCTTTTCCCCCATGATCTGTAGCCACAAATGATAGCATCTTACACTTTGGATCTCAGACCTAATAGCCACATTGAGAAAAGGTTCTTTTCCACAAGAAATAAAATGATTCTCCTAGATTTATCTTTTCAAACCTCATATGTAGAGATTAAGTCCAGTATTTTACCTATGTATCCAAGGCACATGACATAGGATGAATGGAAAGGAAATGTGAATAAATATTACCGACTAAATAATGATAATATTATTGAGTAGTTAATAGAAATATTGACTTTGTTTCTGATAATAGGCCTAATCTTTGCCTGTGCATTTGTGTAGTTTGATAAAAATATTATTCTGGTAACAAAATATGAGACTAGCATTCTTTTTCCACATTCAGTATCAAATCAAGAATTACAGGATGAGACTCATTTAAAGACTATTTTATAAAGCATATGTATATTCACAAGTATATAAGTAATGTTTTACATTTAACCAGGTATAGTAGACCAACACATTCACAAATATTTCAATGAAACAATGCATTTTCATCTGTTGGAAACCAGAATTAGGTAACACTTTTATGAAGTCATCTAGATGCATAATCATACATGAGGCATTGGCAGACAATTGAATATAGGCAGTGATGCAGTTTCTTCATATTGAGTTCTTGACAAAGGTGGGGATTGTGAATTCAAGGCAGATGAAAAGATATCTTTCAACATATATTATCAACAAAGACTCAAAAGAGAGAATCCAGACCTTCACATGATCAAGCATTGTAAACTGGAGTATAAAATTGCACTAAAACTCTACTAAACTGTGACACATTTCGAAGTATTAAAATAGTGATTGAAATAATAATTTGTATTCAGGAGTTCTTAAAGTTACATGGTGAGGAAGAGAACAGAACCCACAGTTTGTATATACAGCTAAATATGTCAAATTAGTGACATTGACAAAGGAAATAAAGTTAGTGACTTACCTAAAACTTAAATCTGAATTATAAAAATTATCTTCAATAGGTTCATCATGTAACCAAATGTAAAAATGACATTCCCTTTGCAAATCTCCATCATTATCTTCACTATTCTTTATCCTCCAAAAGCACCTTGGTGCAGTCAAACAGCACAAGATGAGAGAAAACTTCAGAAACAAAAATGAAATAGAGAAAGCACAGATCTTCTTCATGTCTGCTAGGATCTAAGATGGAGCTGTTGTGAAATCCGTTTCTGATGTAGAAAAACATCACACACACAGTTATACCTATGTGTCTGCTTGAAAGATACCTCTGTCTGGAGATCCACTTATTATATTCACAGTTCCTTTCCATCCCTCCTATGTCAGGCTCCCTATAGACATAGGGAAAATTCTGGCCTCAGGCTCTACATCTGAGGTCTGAAAACTTTTCATCAACATATTTTTTAAAACATGTTTTGAGATCATGTTTTCTACCCTCAGGGGCCATGACTGCATTCATGTGCATAGAGTAAATCCCAAGGACAATCTTCTCCTGCATAGTTCATATCTTCCATGTGTCAACAGCCATTATGCACAAACACAATGGATTTCATCAGAAGTTCTATACTGTGACAGAAGTTGAGAAGGTCATAAAAGTTCCATATCATTCAGATGTTGAGTTTAATCATGGAACATTATGTAACACATTGTCTAGTTTAGGGAAGGGCAGTCTCACATGCAACATTGAGCCTGGAGTTGACCATGCTCTCTGTTGTTCATATATTGTTGTTCATATATTGTATGCCACTCATGTTTCCAAAAACTCCTCAAACTTCCCATGATTCCTGCCATCTGGAGAACATGTCAATATGCTAAATCCAAAAGTACCTGTATTTTAAAGATTCAACACCCATCTGGTCAAATATCAGTACCTGTGCAGACATTCACTGATATGCTGAACATTTTCTTGATAATCAGTCCCTGGCAGTCAATGACATTTGATGAAATATTTCTTTGATTGATGTATGTTCACACCTCATTAAGAAGTTAGAGGCTAATTTCATATTTTTTGCTCAAGGGAAAGAATTTAGGTATCATTTAAGAGGTAAAATTTTATTGCTAATGCTGGCATATACCACACACTTTTCATTTATTTCTACTTGGCATTTGTTTTGAAATATTTCTATTTAGATTACATATCAATAACATAGATGTTAGCTGCTAAGCTAATTTATATAATTTGGTTAGATTTCAATGAGTGACAAAGATGAAGGATTGATTTGATTTGTTATTTTTTTAACTACCTTATGTTTTTGTTCAAAATATCCATACTGAATTAAGTGTCTTAAACTTCATTTTTGGAACAGTTGGTATGTCACTGGATTATAATAAAATCCTGCAATGGAATTTATTTTACTATCTTTGTTACCATGAATAAACATTTGTTTCATACTTTGGATGAATTACAACTATTTCAGTGCAAATTTGTTTCAGTACAAACCTATAGACTGGGTAAATTAACTGTTCTGTTGTCATATTTTATAATTGTTATATACCTGGTGCTAATACCATGTCAAATTAACTGGGAATGTGCATGGAGGCAGACTCTTCACTACACTGTGACTGCTATTGAAATGCCATTATGGACTGTAGCGGTCTTTTGGAAGTCATTTGGTGCACATGAGCAATGGACTGGGATCCATTCCATACTCATTAAACCAATACTACAGGTCAAATTTTCAGGTCTTTAATAATCTTGAATTTGTGTTTGCTCAGATTCAGAGGTGAGGCTCCATGTGCTTTTCTGCAGAGACATCCTCCATGTTGCTTGAAACAAAAATAGTATTTCTTAAAATTTCTTTTCTTTTTACTAAAACTCATGTTATGTACTTGATTTGGAGGCAAGAAGGCAGAGCACACATCATCGTGTCCTTCTTGATTATCAAGGCAATATTTGGTTTCTATTTTCCTTTAAGTTTTTCTATTGGATTGCAATCTTAAGCTATCCACTACAGTACAATTTGAGTTTATAAAACAAAGTTTTCTTCTGTTTCACAGATAATATTCATAGCTTCTTTCCAGTTGCTTATCCCTTTATTTCTTGTTGAAATCAGATATCTGATTCCATGATATTTTATGTGTAACAGGTGATGGCCTCTATCCTATTTTCATGTCAGAGAATTGTCTTAAAAGTGTTGCTGCTGTATATTCATTAAATTCTGATGTCATTTATTATTAAACCATTCTTATCCTTTTTTCCCCATTAATCAGATACTGATTTGTGATTCTTCAATCACTTGAAACAAGGTTTGATATGGCACAGAAGTACAATTTATACAAAGCATTGAAGCACTTGTGAGTATCTGCACTCATCAATCTACATGGATGGAAGGACTTCCACATTGATGAAAATATATGTGATAGCAAAGATGTTATTCATGAACCAGAGATATTTGAAAGGCAATGGGATGGCCATTATACAACTATGCACCAACAAATATAATTTCAGTTTCTTCATTACAAATATTATCTTAGTCTATTATAATTTAAATGATTTTTGTACAAAATTCAACTTATTCTAATGAAACTAAATCTGACATGTTATAGCTTGTTTACACTCAGGATTTTTAACCCAATGCATCATAATTGGCATGACATATTACTTCACTAACACTCAATGTCCATGCAGGATGCCTGATGGTGATTCTTCCAAGGTTTCCCCTAAAATCCCATAATCCATAGAACTTAGCTTACAATAAAGGGTCCAATTTCCCTTCCAACCTTCATTGTCCAATATACATAACTATACTAATATTGAATACCAAAATTAGAATTTCAATATTATATAAAAATTTTACACTTGAAGGATCTCTGCAGTCTGAACTTATGAAAGCAGGGTGTACCTCAATGACCTACTAACCTACCTGCCTAACAGGATCTCTTCCATAATTATAAACATGGGGGAACACTTTGGCTGAATTCCCACATCATTTAGGACCTCCACAGAGATAAGCACATGATGTACTTATGATAAGTAAGTACCATTGAGGCATAGGATGAAAGTAGACATCTCATGTGTTCTGCTACCAACTTGATGGGCTTGCTCTTCTCTTGATCCTGTCAAACTTCTTTCTAGTTAACCCCTTTGGAAATAAAGCACGCCATTTTCCCACTGTTCTTACACGTAAAAAAAAAAAAAAAAAAAAAAAAAAAAAAAAGCTCATTGTCTGAGATCTCTGGCTTTTGAAAAAGAGGTGATCAGTATTTATGTCCCAGGAGAGTCTCCAGGACAGGCAATTCAGCTTCTGTTCAGTAGAGGGAGAACTTTAACAGAAAGGTAAAGCCTGTTTCACGTGACATAAACAATTCCTTGTCTGAACATTCTATTGTATCCTGGAGATCTTTGTAACCCCTGTGAGTCATCAGTTTTGTAACAACACCAACTGCTCTTAGGGCTTTCAAACAGTCCCTAGAGAGTTCACCCATATTTATGTTTGCAAGATGGTGGAGGAGTCTCCTTGAGATTGAGAATGGAAGGCATAGAGAAATAAGAGAGAGACCTAAGGAAGCTGGCTTTTCATCTCACTGTAAAACAGCAAGGAAGATGTGGTTCTGGGACAGGCACAGTGAGTCAGGGAACAGTGATGTGAAAATTCCTGGAGTAGGCATACTTGAGTCTGGCTTCCCAGTAATGAATAACAGAAAATGCTGCCACTGTGAATTTAAGGAACTTTCCTGCTTATCATAATTCCTGAATGATGAGGATTCTAGTACATTAGTTTGTCCATCCAGGGAGACAGGAGCAGGCAAGTCCAAAGCTAGTATAGTGTGAATTTTTATATTTTATTTTATTGGATATTGTCTTGCCAAAAGGAGACCATAAAGAGTCAGGGAGGAAATGATATTTCTTAGTTTGTATCAGTTCTATAGTTTACTATATTCCCAGTTTGTTCTTCTAGTTACAGTGGCTATCAGAGTGTACTAACTCAGAGCAAATTATTCTTATGAGACATTACATTCTCTGAACTCCTCTGAAAACCAACCCCTGAGAGTGACATCCTCCGCATCCTGAATCAGCAGTTTGTGTGTCTGACGTGTCTTTAATAGAGGAAAACAACTGTCAGAACCAGAGACAGGTACTTTTTCCAATTCAAGATTATTTAAGTCTTTCAATTGGATGAATTGTTCAGTCTTTTGATGATCGTTTGCCATACATAACTACTTATTCCACAGTCATGAGCCCAGATTTTTTTCTTTTAATTAGGTGTGTGCATTAGGGATCAAAGTCCCATTCCAGATGTCTACTGTTTGTGAGGACTATTAGATACCTTAAGTACTGTATGCATTTACATATGTTTATTCTTCCTGAATATACTAGACCAGATAGGGAAATCCCTTTTATGTCAATGGGATTGAATCATTCAAACATATTTACATAACATGATTTTGAGGAACAAACCTGAACTTTATGGTAAATATAAATGTTTAATCATCATGGTGTATTTTATGCAAGTAATACTGTGTCCTACATACTTTTCAATGATTGCTGAAGAGAAAAGGACCCGAGCTTTCATCCTTTCATGTGGTTCAATTGTGAGAAAATCTGTTCAGTCTATTCTCTAAATGATTTTTTCTAATTCGATTCATGTAATATATATCTCCTTAAAATATTGGTAAAAAATCCATATTTTTAAAGTAACCTTTATAAAACAAAGTGTTATCTATTGATTTTAGAGTATGACTTTAGAGAGATCCCCTGAACCAGAGAGGTTATCATAGGATTTGAGATCAAGTCAATTTGTTAATAATCATTCATTACAGAAGAGCTGTTCTTGAAATATACTGCTAAGATAGGGCCTGCTCATGTGTAGAGTACCAAATATTCATTCACATTATGCTCCAATGAATATGAATCTTGTTATGAAAATATTGGTATGGAAAACACCCAACTATGACTACAAAGCATTTTATAATGAAAGTTGGATGTGGAGACATTAGATAAACTCTATTGCCAAGGAGAAACCCATTAATTTTTCCATTTTTTTTTCTTTTTTTATTAGATTTTTTAATTTTACATTTCAAATGTTATCCTCTTCCCTGGTTTACCCCTCTGAAAACATCCTTTCAGCATAGAGCCTTTTCAGGATCAAGGGCCTCTTCTCCCATTGATCTTCAACAAGGCCATCCTACACTACATTTGCAGCTGGAGCCATGGGTCCCTCCATGTGAACTCTTTGGCTGGTGGTTTAGACCCTGGAAGCTCTGAGCTACTGGTTAGTTCATATTTTGCTCCTCCAATGATGCTGTGAGCTGCTTCACCTTTTGGGGTCCTTCCTCTATCTCCTCCATTGCCGACCTTGGGCTCCATCCATTGGTTGGCTGTGAGCATCCACCTCTGTATTTGTCAGACACTGGCAGAGTCTCTCACTAGACAGCTATATCAGGCTCCTGTCAGTAATCACTTGTTGGCATCCACAATAGAGTCTGGGTTTGGTGATTTTATATGAGATGGATCCTCAGAACGGGCAGTCTCTAGATGGTCATTCCTTCAGTCTCTGCTCTACACTTTGTATCTCCCCCATGGATATTTTGTTTCCCCTTCTAAAAGGACTGCAGTAGCCACACTTTGGACTTCTGTCTTCTTGATTTTCATGTGGTTCATGAATTGTAACTTGATTATTCCAAGCTTCTAGGTTAATATCTATTTATCAGTGAGTGCATACCATGTGTGTTCTTTTGTTACTGTGTTACCTCACTCAGGATGAGAATTTCTAGTTTCTTCCATTCAATGAGTTCATTGCTTGTAATAGTTGAGTAGTACTCCATTGTGAAAACGTACCACATTTTCTGTATCCATTCCTCTGTTGAGGGACATCTGTGTTCTTTCCAGCTCCTGGCTATTATAAATAAGGCTGTGATACACATTCTGGAGTATGTGGCCTTATAACATGTTAGAGCATTTGTTGGTTATATGACCGAGAGTGAGAATTTGTCTTAATACAACTGAGTATAATATTTTTCCTGAAGATAAAAAAAAAAAAAAAAAACACAGTAGATGGCTAAGTTTTATGCTATTACAAATTTAGCAAGTGATTTGTATAAACAACAGAAATCTCAGTTGGACTTATCAGCTGAATATGATGGAAGCAGGAAAATAGTCATAACTTTATTTGGGATGTCATGTATATATTATTTTATACCTTTCTATATTTTCATTTTAAAATATGCCATGGATAATCTTAAAGTAAGTTGTGGCGGGTATGACTCTTTCAGGAGATCTGCTTAGGCCATCCTCTGCTACATATGCAATACAGGCACAGTTCTGGGGAGTACTGGTTAGTTCATATTGTTGTTCCTCCTATAGGGTTAGTAACCCCTTTAGCTCTTTGGTATTTTCTCTAGCTTTTTATTTAGGGGCCCTGTATTCCATCCAATAGATGACTGTGAGCATCCACTTCTATATATTTCACTGGCTAAGCCTCAGAAAAGAGAGCTATATCAGGGTCCTGTAAGAAAAATCTTGCTAGCATATGCAATAGTGTCTGGGTTTGGTGGTTGCATATGGAAAGGATCCTCAGGTGGGGCAATCTCTGGATGATCCTTTTTGTCTTTCACAGCTCCAATATTTGTCTCTGTAACTCCTTCCTTGGGTATATTGTTTTCCATTCTAAGAAGCAACGAACTATCGACACTTTGATCTTCCTTCATCTCAAGTTTCATGTGTTTTGCAAATTGTATCTTGGTTAGTCTGTTTCTGGGCTAACATCTGCTTATCAGTTAGTGCATACATATGTGTTCTTTTGTTATTGGGTTACCACACTCAGAATGATATCCTCCAGATACATCCATTTTGCCTTAAAATGTCATAAATTCATTGTTTATAATTGCTGAGTAGTACCCTATTGTGCAAATGTACCAGAATTTCTGTATCCATTCCTCTGTTGAGTGACATCTAAGTTCTTTTCAGCAACTGGCTATTATATATAATGAAATAAATATGAAAAAATAGTCTCTTATCTTCTCTCCTGCAAATGGGATGATATTGCGATGTCATCTACAACATTAATTCACTCTCTCACACAGTTTGTGTTTTCTCTTAGCATTCAACTAATACCAAAGTCACACATTCATTCAGATTCCAAAATAAGGTATCTGAGCTCATGTAAACTGTGATTCTGTATCAGAGTCAGAAAGGAAAACTTCCAATGTGTAGTTACACCCAAGAGGTGTGTTTGTGTTTGTGTGTGTTTGTGTGTGTTTGTGTTTCTGTGTGTGTATGTAAATATAACAAAAGTGCTTGTAAATTACGTAGTTATTTGTTTTATATATGTGCAGAGGGAATATAAGTGTGAGAGATCAATGTTGTAATATATTAATATTTATCTTTGAAAACTGCAAAATTAGATATAACATGCACCCATTTGCATCCTCACCTGACTGCAGGGACACTGAAATCTTGAGAATTTTTAGTAAGTAACAATAACCCCATCGCTGAATATAAAAAGGTCTGTTCTAATCATTCTTTGATTTTTTTTCTGGTTTATTTTCATTTCAAATGTTATCTGCCTTCTAGATTTCCCCTTTGATCACTCCCATTCCACCCTCTCATCTGCCTCCATTCCTGTTCTCCACCAAACATCCACCCACTACACTTTTCTGTGTAGCCTTGGTGTCCCGGAACTCACTTTGTAGTCCAGGGTGGCCTCGAATTCAGAAATCGGCCAGCCTCTGCCTCCTGAGTGCTGGGATTAAAGGCCTGTGCCACCACTGTCTGGCTCTCCACATGTTTTTAAGTGAGTTGTGTGTATACCTAGTGCTCACGAAGGCCAGGAGATGGTTCTTGGGTCTACAGACACCTGTAACTCAGGTTTTCTACAAGAGCAGCAAGTTTTTTGTTTTTTGTTTTGTTTTTTGTTTTTTTCGGAAGAAGAGAAGGACAGAAACAGAGACACAGATAGAGACATATATATATATATATATATATATATATATATATATATATATATATATATATAGAGAGAGAGAGAGAGAGAGAGAGAGAGTGAGAGAGAGAGAGAGGGGGGTGTACACAGAGGGAAAGAGAGACAGAGACAACGAGAGTCAGAGTTTATGCAACCTTGACTGTCCTGGAACTCACGTGACTATTTTGACATCTTCTTGACTTAATTCTATTTTATAATTTGCTTAGACAGTCCTTACCCTTCTACTCCCCAATAGTCATGTCTCCCTTGGCAAAACACTTGAGATTTCCATGGCCTTGATCATAATCTAGATATATTAAACAAAATAATTATTATAAACCAAAATAAATGAAGAAAGTATAAGCTAAAAATAACTGTCAGGTTGTCTGAGGGAATTACTATATTCTGCCAGAAATGAATTTTTCAAGGTTACTCTGGCCCTCATCAAACTTTGATGTGAGTTGGTCTTTGTGATTTTTGCCTCTAAAAATGTTGTCCCCCTGAGCTTAGGTGCCGAGAAGCTCTGTGGCATGAGCCTGCTCTTTGATGCTGGCTAGTAAATGATTCACATTCATTTGGGGCATGGGCTTTGAGATAAAGTTCCATGTGGAGCCCTGCCTGTACTCGAGCCAGCTCTGCAGACCTGGCTGGCCTGAAAATCACAGAAATCCACCTGCATCTATAACCCAAGTGCTGAGTTTTTAATTAGGTATTTTCTTCATTTACATTTCCAATGATATCACAAAACTCCCCCATACCCTCACCCCCTAGTCCCCTACCCGCACATTCCCACTTCTTGGCCCTGGCGTTCCCCTGTACTGGGGCATATAAAGTTTGCATGACCAATGGGGCTCTCTTTCCAATAATGGCCGATTAGGCCATCTTTTGATACATATGCAGCTAGAGACACGAGCCTCGGGGTACTGGTTAGTTCATATTGTTGTTCCAACTATTGGGTTGCAGATCCCTTTAGCTCCTTGGGTACTTTCTCTAGCTCCTCCATTGGGGGTCCTGTGATCCATCCAATAGCTGACTGTGGGCATCCACTTCTGTGTTTCCTAGGCCCCGGCATAGCCTCACAAGAGACAGATATATCCAGGTCCTTTCAGCAAAATCTTGTTAGTGTATGCAATGGTGTCAACATTTGGAGGATGATTATGGGATGGATCCCTGGATATGGCAGTCTCTAGATGGTCCATCCTTTCGTCTCACCTCCAAACTTTGTCTCTGTAACTCCTTCCATGGGCGTTTTGTTCCCAATTCTAAGAGGCAAAGTGTCCACATTTTGGTCTTGGTTCTTCTTGAGTTTCATGTATTTTGCAGATTGTATCTTTTATCCTGGGTTTTCTAAGTTTCTGGGCTAATATCCACTTTTCCGTGAGTAAATATCATGTGAGTTCTTTTGTGATTGTGTTACCTTACTCAGGATGATGCCCTCCAGGTCCATCCATTTACAGAGGAATTTCATAAATTCACTCTTTTTAATAGCCGAGTAGTATTCCATTATGTAAATATACCACATATTCTGTATCAATTCTTCTCTTGAGGGACATCTGGGTTCTTTCTAGCTGCTGGCTATTACAAATAAGGCTGCTATGAACATAGTGGAGCATGTGTCCTTCTTACCAGTTGGTAGATTACTAGATATATGCCCAGGAGAGGTATTGCGGGATCGTCCGGTTGTACTATTTCCAATTTTCTGAGGTATCACCATACTGATATCCAGAGTGGTTGTACCAGCTTACAATCTCACCAGCAATGGAGGAGTGTTCCTCTTTCTCCACATCCTTGCCAGCATCTGCTGTCACCTGAGTTTTTGATCTTAGTCATTCTGACTGGTGTGAGGTGGAATCTCAGAATTGCTTTCATTTGCATTTCCCTGATTATTAAGGATGCTGAACATTGTTTCAGGTGCTTCTGAGCCATTCGTTATTCCTCAGGTGAGAATTCTTTGTTTAGCTCTGAGCCCCAATTTTTAATGGGGTAATTTGATTTTCTGGAGTCTACCTCCTTGAGTTCTTTATATATATTGGATATTAGTCCCCTATCTGATTTAGGATAGGTAAAGAACCTTTCCCAATCTGTTGGTGGCTTTTTGTCTTATTGACGATGTATTTTGCCTTACAGAAGCTTTTGTCAATTCTCGATCTTACAGCACAAGCCATTGCTCTTCTATTCAGGAATTGTTCAACTGTGTCCATATTTTCGAGGCTTTTCCCCATTTTCTCCTCTATAAGTTTCACTGTCTCTGGTTTTATGTGGAGTTCCTTGATCCACTTAGATTTGACTTTATTACAAGGAGATAAGAATGCAACAATTTGCATTCTTCTACATGATAACTGCCAGTTGTGCACCAGCATTTGTTGAAAATGCTGTCTTTTTTCCACTGGATGTTGTTAGCTCCCTTTGTAAAGATAAAGTGACCATAGGTGTGTGGGTTCATTTCTGGGTCAATTCTATTCCTTTGTTCTACTTGTCTGTTGCTATACCAGTACCATGCAGTTTTTATCACAATTGATCTGTAGTACAGCTTTGTGTTGGGCATGGTGATTCCCCTAGAGGTTCTTTTTATCCTTGGGAAGAGTTTTTGCCATCCTAGGTTTTTTGTTATTCCAGATGAATTTACAGATTGCCCTTTCTAATTCATTGAAGAATTGAGTTGGAATTTTGATGGGGATTGCATTGAATCTGTAGAATGCTTTTGGCAAGAAAGTCATTTTTGCTATATTGATCCTGCCAATCCATGAGCATGGGAGACCTTTTCATATTCTGAGATCTTCTTTAATTTCTTTCTTCAGAAACTTGAAGTTCTTATCATTCAGATCTTTCACTTCCTTAGTTAGAGTCATGCCAAGGTATTTTATATCATTTGTGACTATTGTGAATGGTGTTGTTTCCCTTATTTATTTCTCAGACTGTTTATCTTTTTGTAGAGAAAGGCCATTGACTTGTTCGAGTTAATTTTATATCCAGCTACTTCACTGAACCTGTTTATCAGTTTAGATTCTCTTTGGTGGAATTTTTAGGGTCACTTATATATACTATCATATCATCTGCAAAAAGTGATATTTTGACATCTTCCTTTCCAAATTGATCTACTTTTGTTGTCAAACTGCTCTGGCTAGGAAATCAAATCAAATACTATGATGAATAGATATGGAGAAAGTGGACAGCCTTGTCTAGTCCCTGATTTACATGGGATTGCTTCCAGCTCCTCACCATTTAGTTTTATGTTGGCTACTGCTTTGCTGTAGAATGTTCTATTATGTTTATGTATGGGCCTCAAATTTCTGATCTTTCCAGGACTTTTATTATGAATGAATGTTGGATTATGTCAAATGCTTTCTCAGCATCTAATGAGATGATCATGTGGTCTTTGTCTTTGAGTTTGTTTATATACTGGATTTCGTTGATGGATTTCCGTATATTGAACCATCCCTGCATCCCTGGGATTAAACCTACTTGGTCAGGAAGGATGATTGTTTTGATGTGTTCTTGGATTCAGTTAAGGAGAATTTTGTTGAGTATTTTTGCATCGATATTCATAAGGGAAATTGGTCTGAAGTTCTCTATCTTTGTTGGATCTTTGTGTGGTTTACGTATCAGAGTAATTGTGGCTTCACAGAATGAATTAGATAGAGTACTTTCTGCTTGTAATTTGTGGAATAGTTTGTGGAGAACTGGAATTAGATCTTCGTGAAGGTCTGATAGAACTCTGCATTAAATTCATCTGGTCCTGTGCCTTTTTTGGTTGGGAGACTATTAATGACTGCTTCTATTACTTTAGGGGATATGGGACTGTTTAGATCATTAAACTGATCTTGATTTAACTTTGGTACTTGGGATCTGTCTTCAAATTTGTCCATTTCATCCAGGTTTCCCAGTTTTGTTGAGTATAGCCTTTTGTAGAAGGATCTGATTGTGTTTTGGATTTCTTCAGTATCTGTTTTTGTCTCCCTTTTCATTTCTGACTTTGTTAATTAGGATGCTCTCCCTGTGCCCTCTAGAGAGTTTCTCAAAGCGTTTATCTATCTTGTTGATTTTCTCAAAGAACCACCTCCTCCTTTGGTTGATTCTTTAAATAGTTCTTGTTTCCACTTGTTTAATTTTGCCCCTGAGTTTGATTATTTCCTGCTGTCCACTCCTCTTGGGTGAATTTGCTTCCTTTTATTCTAAAGCTTTTAGGTGTGTTAACAAGCTGCTAGTGTGTGCTCTCTCTAGTTTCTTTTTGGAGGCACTCAGAGCTATGAGTTTCCCTCTTAGAAATGCTTTCATTGATTTGCATAAGTTTGGGTATGTTGTGGCTTCATTTTCATTAAACTCTAGAAAGTCTTTAATTTCTTTCTTTATTCCTTCTTTGACCAAGGTATCATTTAAAAAAATCTTAAAAAGAAAAAAAAAAAAACTTAAAAAAAAGAGTCCTGCTGGTATACTTCACAGGGTCACCACCCCATCCTCCACCCTTGATATCTGCCTTGGGTGTCCCCCTCCTTAGGAAGAGAGGGACAGACTCTGACTTGGGGTTAGGACATGGGGCTGAGGTCTGGGGTGGGGTCTGTCTGGGGTCTGCCAGAAGGACAGACACAGCCCTGGAGGTGCCCAGGGCTGGCTGGGACAAGTGGTCAACGTGAGTGAGGGAGGGAGATGGGACCAGGACAGAGAGAGAGAGACAGTCGGGGGAGGCAGGGCAGAAGCATGGGCCAGGCAGATGTCTCTCAGTCTGGGCCCTGGAAGAAAGGATGGCGAGACAGAGAGACAGAGAGACCCAGGCAAAGGTCAGGCAGGCCGCGTCAGAAGGAAAGAAGGGAGCTTGGAGACAGACAGCCCCGGGGACAGCTAGACACAAGGAAGCAGGGATGATGCCTCTCGGTCTGACATGGACTCAGGCGTGGTCCCTGATGAGAAGGGAGAAGGGAACCAGGGGGACAGAGAGACACAGAGACATGAGCTGCATGGGCAATGGTAAAGGCCAGGCAGCCTGGTTCTGGAAGAAAGGAGAAGGGAGAAAAGGGAGAACTGGGACAGACAGACTGGGGCCTCTCGGTAGGACATGGACTCTGGCTTGGTCCCCAGTGACAAGGGGAAAGGAAGGAGAAGGGAGAACGAAAACCAGGGGGCTGTGGGACTCCTGGAAGCCGGGTTGGGTCTCTCGCTGGCAGACCAATGCCAGGCAGCCCCAGATGGAAAGGAGGAGCAGAGTGAGATATAGAGACGATGAACAGAGAGAGAGAGAGAGACAGAGAGACAGAGAGAGCCTCTGTTCCTGCACTTCTACAGGTACAATGGGAGCAGGGGGCACGGATCTGAGCCACAGCCCGCCCAGTAAATCAGGCGGCCTGGCCACACCGTTTTCCCAAAACTCTGACCTGTGCTCAGGGCCCAGATTCGTCCCCTTGAGCCAAAGAACCAGGGGAGTAGTGGCATTTTTCACTACTGGGTGGCAAGAAAGATTGGCTCTAGGCCCTATACACACTACATCTCCCATGAGTACCTGGACCCGACTTCCTTTCCAACATGGAGGCACTTCCTGTTGGTTTGCAGTCACACTATATAGCCACCAGGTGGCAATAGAGAGCGGGTCTAGGACAAACACACACAATAACTACATCTCCCATGAACACCTGGGACGCACTTCCTGTTCAAAATAGAGGCACTTCCTGTCGACTTGCACCAAGACCAAAGTAAATATGTGAGAAAATGGTTTATTTATTTATCTAACTTTGTCATAGTACATTGAATGAAGTCAAGGAATGAATTTGGATGCAAGAACTCCATGAAAGCAAGTGGAATAATATTGAATACCGGCTTCAAGTCCATGTTGTATACAGTGCCCTTTTTGTAACTCAAGGACAGTGTGCCTAGACCTGGTGCTGTTCACAGAAAGCAGGGTAACCTTATATTAATCATTAATTAAGTACATGGCTTAAACACACAACCACAGGTCAGAATGATGGTACCCATTTCTCAATTGAGATCCTAGTTCTCAGCATATTCATGTTTACAGTCCTGTTTGTAAGTACACATCGGTATATTACTATCATTTTTTTTATATGATGAAATACTACTTTTGTTGAGATGAAGAGTAAGATAAGTTGAATATAATCTAACATTTTCATACCATGAAAGTTTCAATAAAGCAATTTACCTTTGCGGTTCAGTATAAAATTTGAATCTGGTCTAATTAAAATAACATAACACTTTGGGACAAAGATACACATTAGCAACCCTGCACTAGAAGCCAAGATTGAGAAAACCTCCACAACCACCATGACCCTCCCCCTGGTGCTGTGGTAGACAGGGAGGAAGGTGATCCAGACACTGCAGAACACCAGCATGCTGAAAGTTAGGAACTTGGCTTCATTGAATGTGTCAGGAAGATTCCTAGACAAGAAAGCCAAAGTGAAGCTCCCCAGAGCCAAAGAGCCCAAGTATCCCAGGACAATGTGGAAGGCAATGACAGAGCCTTTATTGCAAAGAATGACAATCTTCCCATGTTCAGATTGTATATCTCTGTCAATAAAGGGAGGAGATGTTACCAACCAGATTCCACAGAGAACAAGTTGGATTAGGGTACAAATGGGAATGACCAACTTAGGTGCCCCTGTTACCAACATCCCTCTCATTCTTCTTCCTGGAGTAGTGAGTTTGAAAGCCATGACCACAGTTATTGTTTTGGCCAACACTGTAGAAACAGACACAGTGAAAAATACTCCAAATGTGGTCTGCTGCAAGATGCAGGTGACCTGGTTGGGATGTCCAATGAAGAGCAGCGAGCAGAGAAAGCAGAAGACTAGAGAGATGAGCAGGATGTAGCTGAGAATGCGGTTATTGGCCTTCACAATGGGAGTATCCTTGTACTTCACAAATGTGACAAGGAATAGAATTGTGATGGCCGAGAAGGACAATGCCATGCAGCCTAGAGCCATCCCCAGTGGCTCGTCATAAGCCAGAAATGATACAGCTCTTGAGAGACAGTAGGTTTGCTCTATGTTGGCATACTTATCATCTGGACACCTCACACATTGTTCCATATCTGCTGGTAAATGGACATAAACCCTTATACGATATCATAATTACATAGGAAATAATTTTACATTTGTATTATTCATAGGAAATATTAATAAACATTTTGGTGTTGAGCATCTCTTCCATTCCTATTTGCTATAGAACCACTAACTTAAGATTGCACTGTACTAACCTATGTTTGTCATCAAACAAAACAGCAACAGAAGAAGTACAACAGAAAAAAATACTTATTAAATAAAAATAAAAAAATGGTGACTATTAGTAATAATCTCAGAGTATTTAATTCCTCCAAACATAAATACATTATTCACAGACAAAGGTAGTGTGCAGACATCAGTACTGGTGTCAGTTGATGAAATGCATCATGTGATTTGTTTGCTCTGTGGTTTGTGCCTTTGTCTGTGTCTGCACATAGGAACCAGAACATACAATTCCTCATTTAAACACTATTTGCAAAAAGGAATATTTTCATTCTTGAAGCTGTAGACCTCATAGACCTATGCAAGTCCCTCTCATTGTTTTACAATCTCTTACTCCCCAAATACGCATTTCAAGCTACATGGCATGAAGTTCATGGATGTTAACATTCCTCCCTCTATTCTTAGCTAAGCACTAGCCCATCTCTTGTTCCATTATTGAAACCTGCACTCTTGTTCTAATCCTTTGACAGGAAATACTTAATCATTTGTCCATTAAACCTATTAAAATATATTTCATTAAACAACAACTGTTACCCTGCGCATCTGATCTTTTTCACAGAGTAAGCTTGGTGATGGAGGGAAAGATTGTGGACACATCAGGTGATCAAATATCTATGTACAATGAATCAAAGAAGAATAAACATATGCATAGATTACATCTAAAATGTTTCTTTAAAAAATTGTTGTACCGGTAGGTCCCCCTAAACACTTTCTATATAATATAAAATCAGTAACCATCATATTGTGAGAGAAATGCCTTGACTGAGGAAGATATTGGAAGTTATTTGCTGAGTCCAGAAGAAGTTGACATTATATAACTGATTACTTTCTGAATCATGGAGAGTTTAGGTCTTCAGTTTGCATGTCGGCCATTTCGTGTTTCTAGTTTGGAAACAGAAGGTATTCAAATTCAGCATTTTTCTTCTGCATGCAAGCATGTACCTGTTTCATTGGAAATCTCATTTTCTGTGCAATGAACACAATCAAAGCAGCAGTTTGCTGTTTCTTTCTGTTGAATTTTCCTGAATCCAGCAGAACACATCACAGTACACACAGAGGAGGGAACCTAAGACAGTGCATAAATGTTATATAATATGCATGTGAGTGTGTATTTCATGTATTTGTCATATGAAAAATGTCCCATAGATTGATATATGGGACACAAACAGAAATGCTATACATATTCCTCTGATACCCAGTATCACTTAACCGTATCAGGCATATTTTTATTTATATTACCCTGCAACACACTGAATGTCACACAAAAATTACTGTATCGTGTAATATTTTATATGTAACATTCAGGTTGTAGCAATTATAAAATTTTCCTTCCTAAACTGATCAATCCAAAAAGAATGTTTAGGTGGCACAAGTATTTCTTTCATGATTTATAAATTACAAAATAGAATACTGTGGTGTATGGAGGGATAAGGAAGGGTAAATCAAGAAAGAGTAGTTTTATGACTACAAACAAAATATGTTATACAAAACTCCCATAAAATTAATGAAGTATTCCTAAGTGTAAAAGAAAACCTTGAACACACTATCCCTTTCTCTCTTTTCTCTGCATCTATGAGGGAGCTCCCCACCCACCGACTCCTGCCTCACCACTCTAGCATTCCCCTGTGCTGGGGCATCAAGCCTTCACAGGCCAAAGCGATTCCTCTCCCACTGATGCCAGATAAGGCTATACTCCATGGAGGAGGGGAAATCACGAAGGGGGATAACACTTGAAATGTAAATAAATAAATAAAAAACATACAAAATATATAAATTAAAAAGCTAAAACCTTGAATCTGGAGAAACATTTATGTTCACGACTGCGTGATATACTTAATTAGGCTATAGATATGTTTGCACAGAACCAAAAAAATATCCCATGGATGATATATAGTTACAAACTTTTCATTAATCATATGTACATATACATTATACTTTAAAATCATTAAATATATCCCTGCATTGTAGGTGAACAGGTATTTGGGTACTATTGAACATGGATTCCAGAGGCCAGTGATCCATCTACTACCAGATTTACATGAAATTGAGCATTATCAAATTTTGAATATTGCAATTTTAGATGGTCTTTTGCAAGAGTAGCAATTGGTCTTAACCACAGAGTGTTATATTTTAAAATACACATAACCTGAAAAAATTATGGTATACCCACTGCTGTTCCTCCCATGGCCCATTCCAAATCATCAGATATATGAAGTTGATGACTCTTTTGAAAACAAGGTATATAGCTTCCTATTTTCACTTTTAATCCAAGGCCTTGTGGAAATTTCCAAATGATGAAAATATCATACTCTGTACACTGATTTTCCCTATGCTTCATGTTCACCAGTTCTCCAACAGGGTTCGTAAATACCCTGGTTTTCATCAAGGAGGACACCTAGAAGAGATGCATGCTTCCAATATCAATAAAGCATATCAATAAAGGTAATTCAAAATTAAGAATTCCCCAATTTCTTAATGACTTTCACAAGAGACAGCTGTATTGAAATAAATGTGTGTAGAAAAATATAGTATACCTCATTGATAACTGAAAACTTATATACTTAATATTAATGATAAAGATAAAATGTGCTAGAAAAAATGATTACTAGATAACAAGTAACTGTGTGTGTGTGTGTGTCTGTGTATGTCTGTGTGTTTGCGTGTGTGTGTGTCTGTGTGAACATTCTTGTCAAAAAAAATTCTTTTAAGTGAAGCCATGTATGAGAGAATGAAGGGGAAGTCTGAATATCTGGAAATTGTGAAAATAAACAAATTATTTTCACGTACATACAGTATACTCATATAAAATTAACATAAATTTAATAAAATGTGCAGTCTTAGTAATTTATGTTTTTGTATATTGTTAATTTAAATGGCTAAATAATAACCACAGCACATACATGTATCAATTTCTGAAAAACTTTTCTTCAGCAAAAAATTCTAGTCTAGTCATCACTTAAGGCTTTTATGATAAAACTCTTGGCTCCTATTCTAAATTTTGAACTCATTTGGTTGAAATGTGAGACACCTTTTCACAAAACTCACTGGTATTCGTAAAAATGTACGGTCTCTTATTAAATATTATCTTTGTGGGTGAAATTCATCCATGTAAATGAATCATTAGGGGTTTTTGCAGTATACAAATCATTGCACTGAGAGAATAATCTCTAACAAATGTACAGTTGTTCCTCTGGGTCCATTTAAAAGATCACACTGATATATCTAAGTATAATGAAATGTAAGAAACTTTACCTGCTGACAAGCAGTGAAATGTCTTTTGTGTTCTGCCTTTTTCTGAGACTCTACTTGTTGAAGAATGTGTTCATGGTAGGTGTGGGCCACAGCATAAACAGCATTATACAAGTTGTAACCTTCATTACTCATGGCCATATCATAGTTGTGCAGTGCTGTCCATTCCAATGTGTTGTTGAACGTAATATGATCCATTTTACTGCTGTTCTTGGAGATTGAACAATTAAAATAGTTCCATTCCAGTATAGTATGAGAAATATCTCTTAGGTATTTGACTGTGTTCATTGTTTGCATGAAATTCCTTAATTTAGGAATCTCAACACTGTGGTGTGCAAAAGTAATAGTCCCATGGAAGAGATTAAGTGTGAATTCTTTTTTATTTGTGATGACATCCCATTGTGAGGTTGTGATCCAGATTCTCTGAGCACCTAACTCTTCCCATCTACTAAAGCTTACTTCTAGAGTAGAGTTCATTTCACCATAAATGATAACAACCTTTGCTGAAGATGTCATAATTTGTTTATCATATATTGTAGCTCTTGTCATGTATATCTGCATGTTTTCTGAGATCACATTAACAAAAGCTAAACAGATCCCATGACTTTGGCTTTCTTTTCTTACATCTGAGAGAAACTGAATACCCTGATCATCATCTGAGATGACCAGTCCTATCCAAGTCCATCTAAAATGAAACATCAAGGAGACCATGCCACGTGATAAATGTGTGTCCTTGGTGGCTACTTGATGGGCATGGGGCAGCCGGTCATGGTCGCGTAGGTTAGGATTAAATGTTCCATAGAAAACCTAAAGGATGCAGAAGACAGGATGAAACTTCCAGTGAAGAATATTATTATTAGGATATTTAGACTCATATACATTTAATGCTACTCACCTTCCAGAACTCTAGATAAGAAAAGTAAGATTGTACTATACACATCATGTATTATTCCTATTAGATTCTAGACTATTTCTGATAAGTCTAAAATTCCTAGAACACAATTTTACCTGTATGCACAGTACATCTATGAAATGATTATTTAATTCATATATATATAATGTGTATGTATGTGTGTGTATTTGTATAGCAGCACACCCACAAATGCATTATTTCCAAGTTTTCTTGTAGGCACCTGTAAATGTAATTTAATTTTCTTAACCCATTCAGTGTGAAAATTTCTTACCAGTGGCATCGAAGAATGCATTGCCAGTTTTAAGGATGTTTTCCATGATGGTCCTGTCAGACCTATGGTACATGAATGATCTAAATAACAGAAATAATTAACAAAATTCATATGTCCATATGTTTGTGTATATTCTTGATCCAGATCTCTCAATAAATTATGACAGTTTCCACCAATGATGGAGAACATCAAAGTCATGTTGGGTAAAAGATTAGGATTCTTGTTGATCTCATCAGTAGCAAAAAACATTACCAGAAGAAGCTCATATTCACTTGCTGCAATTCTACAAGAGGGCATAGTGATGATTAAGGGAGATGTGTGAAATATAAAATTTCAACTGCAGTAAAGTTTGTAATATGAGATATGCTAAATTTCTGTATAAATGTCTTGAAATAAGCCTGATATATTAGGGATCTTTAGAGCCGAATACAATTTAAGAATTCATACACACTGGGCACTGTGATATGATACATTTTGTATTCATGAAAATAAATAAATATTGTTTTATCTCTGAATGCCATCCTTGAACTAAATTACAGTCCTATTGTGTGAGACTGCTATAAAATAACCTTGGAGATGTAATTCAACAGATATATAAAAGAGCATGACTTCCACTACATATGAAATACCTAACAGATTGTCCTTATAATTTTTATTTAACTGTAATTTATACATCAATCATCTTAATATTATTGAAAACTTTGGGTATCAACTAATATATCTGTTTTTTTCAACTTTTTTATCCTTATCCTTTTATCATTTATGAATATTTAATAATATCCATAACTGAGGATACTAAAATATCATTTATGAATATTTAATAATATCCATAACTGAGGATACTATGTCTAATGTTCACTACTAAGTTATTACAAAACATATAAAATACTCTTTGGGAATTAAGCATAATAAAGGAGCATAAAATTTTATATAGTGAATCATTAAGAAATATATTCAAAAGCCCTTATTAGATACCACCTGACAGTATGAGAGTATTCAAAACCCACTATATAGTTGTGTTTCTTGACAAACAATCAGCTTACTTTAAGAAGATTATCAGTGTTTCAAGTAGAGAAAATATTTTATCAGTAAGAATATTTTACATATTTCCAAATAACAAAAACTCTATGAACTTAAGCATTATGAAATTGCTAATTTTATTCACAGGAAGAAAATTATGAATAATATGTTAGAACATGTTTTATAATTGTTTTGTATGTTTTTAGATCATGCTTTTAATATATTCAAATGTTAATATCACCAATCAGGCTACTCATTTTAATATCCATTTTATTTAATTTTATTTATCCATTTCAAGATATACACAATGATACAATATACCATATGACCAGAAGGGTCTGTACACATCAAGTTCATGTTGCCTTTTAGTGTGTTCTTACTATTTCTATCTTGTAAAAGTTTTATCACATTTCTTTTAATACCTCAATCTTCCTAATACTTTGAGATCCTTTAAGTGATGTCTGAGCACAGAGAGCTTCTCTGCCCCAGCACAGTTGGCAGTTCATCTGTTATTCTCTATTGCCTCTTATCAGGAGTAAAGACACCAAACATGGTCTTTTGCTAAAATTTGTATTTTTCAATTAAGAGTTCAGCGCTAAGTTTTTCTTTCTAATCCAGAAAAGTTCATATATTTGTAATTTTAAAACTTATTTTGGCTTAAACAATTGTCATCAATGAGAATTTCCAAAATTTTTGCCAATAGGTGTGGAAAAAATGCAGAATACATCAGAAATATAATTCCTACTCACCTAACACTGAAGGATAATAATGTGAAGCAACCATCACAAACAGAGTGTACAGTGCACTGTGGCTACCAATTGAAAAAAGTATTCCTTTATTCCCAAAGACATGAAAATTGAATAGGGGATGGGATGAGAGCCAAAAACATAAAAGCACAAGAAACCTTGGTTTATAAAAGAAAGAAGTAGCAGGCACATTGATTCGCTAAAAGGTAAATGATTTCAACACTCTTTTCCCGCATGATCTGCAGCCACAAATGATAACATCTCACACTTTGTTTCTCAGACCTAATAGCCACATGGAGAACAGATTCTTTTCCACTGGAATACAACAATTCTCCTAGACTTATCTTTTCAGACCTCAGATGTAGAGAGAGATTAAGGCCAGAATTTTCCCTATGTATCCAGGGCACATGACATAGGATGAATGGAAAGGAATTGTGAATAAATTTTACTTACTAAAAAATGTTAAGTTTATTGAGTAGTTAACAGAAATATTGACCTTGTATCTGATAGTGATAATAAGCCTAACCTGTGCCTGTGCATTTGTGTAATTGGATAAAAAGATTTTTCTGGTAACAGAATATGAGATTAGCATTCTTTTTCCTTATTCAGTATCAAATTCAGAACTGCAGGATGAGACTCATTTAAAGACTATTTTTAAAGCAAAGTATATGTATATTCACAAGTATATAAGTAATGTTATACATTTAACCAAGTATAGTAGACCAACACATACATAAATATTTCAATGAAACAATGCATGTTCATCTGTTGGAAACCAGAATTAGGTAACACTTTTTTGAAGGCATTTAGAAGCATGATCATAATGAGGCATTGGCAGACAATTGAATATAGGCAGTGATGCAGTCTCTTCATATTGAGTTCTTGACAAAGGAGGGGATTGTGAATTCAAGGCAGATGAAGAGATATCTTTCAACATATATTATCCAAAAACACTCAAGAGAGAGAATCCAGATTTTCACATTGTCCAACATTGTAAACTGGAGTATAAAATTGCACTAAAACTCTACTAAACTGTGACACATTTCGAAGTATTAAAATAGTGATTGAAATAATAATTCGTTTTCAGGGGTTCTTAAAGTTACATGGTGAGGAAGAGAACAGAACCCACAGTTTCTGTATACAGCTAAATATGTCAAATTAGTGACATTGACAAAGGAAATAAAGTTAATGACTTACCGAAAACTTAAATCTGAATTATAAAAATTATCTTCAATAGGTTCATCATGTAACCAAATGTAAAAATGACATTCCCTTTGCAAATCTCCATCATTATCTTCACTATTCTTTATCCTCCAAAAGCACCTTGGTTCAGTCAAACAGCACAAGATGAGAGAAAACTTCAGAAACAAAAATGAAATTGTGAAAGCACAGACCTTCTTCATGTCTGCTAGGATCTAAGATGGAGCTGTTGTGAAATCCGTTTCTGATGTAGAAAGACATCACACACACAGTTACATCTATGTTTCTGTTTTAAGGCTACTGCTGTTTGGAGATTCACTTATTATATTCACAGTTCCTTTCCATCCCTCCTATTGCAGGCTCCCTAGATACATAGGGAAAATTCTGGCCTCAGGTTCTACATCTGAGCTCTGAAATGTTTTCATCAACATATTTTTGAAAACATGTTTTGAGATCATGCTTTCTACCCTCAGGGGCCATGACTGCATTCATGTGCATAGAGAAAATCCCAAGGACAATCTTCTCCTGCATAGTTCATACCTGACCATGTGTCAACATCCATTATGCACAAACACAATGGATTTCATCAGAAGTTCTATACTGTGACAGAAGTTGAGAAGGTCATTAAAAGTTCCATATCATTCAGATGTTGAGTTTAATCATGGAACATTATGTAACACATTGTCTAGTTTAGGGAAGGGCAGTCTCACATGCACCATTGAGCCTGGAGTTGACCATGCTCTCGGTTGTTCATATACTATTGTATGCTACTCATGTATACACAATCTCCTCAAACTTCCTGTGATTCCTGCCATCTGGAGAACATGTCATTATGCTAAATCCAAAAATACCTGAATTTTAAAGATTCAACACCCATCTGGTCAAATATCAGTACCTGTGCAGACATTCACTGATATGCTGAACTTTTCCTGATAATCAGCCCCTGGCAGTCAATGACATTTGATGAAACATTTCTTTGATTGATGTATGTTCATACCTCATTAAGAAGTTAGAGACTAATTTCATATATTTTGCTCAAGGGAAAGAATTTAGGTGTCATTTAAGAGGTAGAATTTTATTGCTAATGCTGGTATATTCCTCATACTTTTCATTTATTTCTACTTGGCATTTGTTTTGAAATATTTGTATTTAGATTACATTTCAATAACATAAATGTTAGCTGCTAAGCTAATATATGTAATTTAGTTAGATTGCAATGAGTGACAAAGATGAAGGATTGATTTGATTTGTTATTTTTTAACTACCTTATATTTTTGTTCAAAATGTCCATACTGAATTAAGTGAGTCTTACATTTCATTTTTGGAATGGTTGGTATGTCACGGTCTTATAATAAAATCATGCTATGGAATTTTACTATCTTTGTTACTATGAATAAACATTTGTTTCATTCTTTGGTTGAATTACGACTATTTCAGTGCCAATTTGTTTCAGTAAAAACCAATAGACTGGGTAAATTAAGTGTTCTGTTTTCATATTCTATAATTGTTATATACCTGGTGCTAATACCATGTCAAATTAACTGGGAATGTGCATGGAGGCAGACTCTTCTCTCCACCATGACTGCTATTGTTGTGCCATCCTGTGCTGTGGCAGTCTTTTGGAAGTCATTTGGTGCACATGAGCAATGGAATGGGTTCCATTCCATACTCATTAAAACAAGACTACAGGTCAAACATTCAGGTCTTTAATAATCTTAAATTTGGGTTTGCTCAGATTTAGAGGTGAGGCTCCATGTGCTTTTCTGCAGAGACATCCTCCATGTTGCTTGAAACAAAAATAGTATTTCTTAAAATTTCTTATCTTTTTGCCTAAAGCTCATGTTATGTACTTGGTTTGGAGGAAAGAAGGCAGAGCACACATCATCGAGTCCTTCCTGATTATCAAGGCAATATTTGGTTTCTATTTTCCTTTAAGTTTTTCTGTTGGGTTGCAATCTTAAGCTATCCACTACAGTACTTTGTGAGTTTATCAAACAAAGTTTTCTTCTTTTTCACAGATAATATTCAATAGCTTCTTTCCAGTCGCTTGTCCCTTTATTTCTTGTTGAAATCGGATATATGATTCCATGTTATTCTATGTGTAATAGTTGATGGCCTCTATCCTATTTTCATGTCAGAGAATAATCTTAGAAGTGTTGCTGTTGTATATTCAATAAATTCTAATATCATTTAATATTAAACCATTCTTATCCTGTTTTTCCCCATTAATCAGATACTGATTTGTGATTCTTCAATCACTTGAAACAAGGTTTGATATGGCACAGAAGTACCATTTATGCAAAGCATTGAAGCACTTTTGAGTATCTGCACTCATCAATCTACATGGATGGAAGGTCATCCTCTTTCATTAAAATATATGTGATAGCAAAGATGTTATTCATGAACCACAGATATTTGAAAGGCAATGGGATGGCCATTATACAACTATGCACCAACAAATATAATTTCAGTTTCATTACAAATATCATCTTAGTCTAATATAATTTAAATGATTTTTGTACAAAATTCAACTTATTCTAATGAAACTAAATCTGACATGTTATAGCTTGTTTAGACACAGGATTTTTAATCCAATGCATCATAATTCGCAAGACATATTACTTCACTCACACTCAATGTCCATGCAGGATGGCTGATGGTGATTCTTCCAAGGTATCCCCTAAAATCCCTTAATACGTAGAACTTAGCTTATAATAAGGGGTCCAATTTCCCTTCCGATCGTCATTGTCCGATATACATAACTACACTAATATTGAACACCAAAATTAGAATTTCAATATTATATAAAAAATTTACACCTGAAGTACATCTGCAATCTGAACCTATGAAAGCAGGGTGTACCTCAATGACCTACCAACCTACCTGCCTAACAGGAGCTCTTCCATAATTAGAATCATGGGGGAACACTTTGGCTGAATTCCCACATCATTTAGGACCTCCACAGAGATAAGCACATGAGGTACTTATGATAAGTAAGTACCATTGAGGCATAGAATGAAAGTAGACATCTCAAGTGTTCTGATACCAACTTGATGGGCTTGCGCTTATCTTGATCCTGTCAATCTTTTTTCTAGTTAACCCCTTTGGAAATAAAGCACACCATTTTCCCACTGTTCTTACGCGGAAAAAAATAAAAGCTCATTGTCTGAGATCTCTGGCTTTTGAAAAGGAGGTGATCAGTATTTATGTCCCAGGAGAGTCTCCAGGACAGGCAATTCAGCTTCTGTTCAGTAGAGGGAGAACTTTAACAGAAAGGCAAAGCCTGTTTCACGTGACATAAACAATTCCTTGTCTGAACATTCTATTGTATCATCCTGGAGAGGTCTTGGTATCCCTTGTGATGTCATCAGTGTTGTAACAACACCAACTACACTTAGGGCTCTCAAACAGTCCCTAGAGAGTTCAACCACATTTATGTTTGCAAGATGGTGGAGGAGTCTATTTGAGAGTGAGAATTGAGAGTTTAGAGAAATAAGAAAGAGACCTAAGGAAGCTGGCTTTCCATCTCACTGTAAAGCATCAAGGAAGATGTGGTCCTGGGACTGGCACAGTGAGTCACGGAACAGTGATGTGAAAATTCCTGGAGTAGGCATACTTGAGCCTGGCTTCCCAGTAATGAATAACAGAAAATGCTGCCACTGTGAATTTAAGGAACTTTCCTGCTTATCATAATTTCTGAATGGTGATGATTCTAGTACATTAGTTTGTCCATCTAGGGAGACAGGAGCAGGCATTTCCAAAGCTAGTATAGTGTGAATTTTTATATTTTATTTTATTGGATTTTGTGTTGCCAAAAGGAGACCATAAAAATTCAGGGAGGAAGTGATATTTCCCAGTTTATATCTGTTCAATATTTTACTATATTCCCAGTTTGTTCTTCTAGTTACAGTGGCTATCAGACTGTACTAACTCAGAGCAAATTATTCTTATGAGACATTACATTCTCTGAACTCTGAAAACCAACACCTGATAGTGACACCCTAAACATACTGAATCAGCAGTTTGTGTGTCTGACATGTCTCGAATATAGGCAAACAACTGTCAGAATCAGAGACAGGTACTTTTTCCAATTCAAGATTGTTTAAGTCTTTCAATTGGATGAATTGTTCAGTCTTTTGATGATGGTTTGCCATACATAACTACTTATTCCACAGTCATGAGCCCAGATTTTTTTCTTTTAATTAGGTGTGTGCATTAGGGATCAAAGTCCCATTCCAGATGTCTACTGTTTGTAAGGTCTATTAGATACCTTAAGTAGTGTATGCATTTACATATGTTTATTCTTCCTGAATATACTATTCCAGATAGGGAAATCCCTTTTATGTCAATGGGATTGAATCATTCAAACATATTTACATAACATGATTTTGAAGAACAAACCTGAACTTTATGGTAAATATAAATGTTTAATCATCATGGTGTATTTTATGCAAGTAATACTGTGTCCTACATACTTTTCAATGATTGCTGAAGAGAAAAGGACCCGAGCTCTCATCCTTTCATGTGGTTCAATTGTGAGAAAATCTGCTCAATCTATTCTCTAAATGACTTTTTCTAATTTGATTCATGTAATATATATCTGCTTAAAATATTGGTAAAACAATCCATATTTTTTAAAGTAACCTTTACAAAACCAAGAGTTATGTATTGATTTTCTAGTGTGACTTTAGAGAGATCCTCTGAATCAGAGAGCTTATCATAGGAATTTAGATCAAAGTCAATTTGTTAATAATCATTCATTACAGAAGAGCTGTTCTTGAAATATACTGCTATGATAGGGCCTTCTCACGTGTAGAGTACCAAATATTCATTCACATTATGCTCCAATGAATATGAATCTTGTTATGAAAATCCTGGTATGGAAAACACCCAACTATGACTACAAAGCATTTTATAATGAAACATGGATGAGGAGACATTAGATCAACTCTTTATTGCCAAGGAGAAGCCAATTAATTTTTCCATTTTTTTCTTTTTTTATTAGTTTTTTTAATATTTTACATTTCAAATGTTATCCTCTTTCCTGGTTTACCCCTCTGAACACATCCTTTCAGCATAGAGCCTTCTCAGGATCAAGAGCCTCTTTTCCCATTGATCTTCAACAAGGCCATCCTACACTACATATGCAGCTGGAGCCATGGGTCCCTCCATGCGAACTCTTTGGCTGGTGGTTTAGACCCTGGAAACTCTGAGCTACTGGTTAGTTCATATTTCCCTCCTCCACTGATGCTGTGAGCTGCTTCACCTCTTTGGGTCCTTCCTCTAGCTCCTCCATTGCCGACCTTGGGCTCCATCCATTGGTTGGCTGTGAGCATCCACCTCTGTATTTGTCAGACACTGGCAGAGTCTCTCACTAGACAGCTATATCAGGCTCCTGTCAGTAATCACTTGTTGGCATCCACAATAGTGTCTGGGTTTGGTGACTTTATATGAGATGGATCCTCAGAACGGGCAGTCTCTAGATGGTCATTCCTTCAGTCTCTGCTGTACACTTTGTATCTTCCCCATGGATATTCTGTTTCCCCTTCTAAAAGGACTGCAGTAGCCACACTTTGGACTTCTGTCTTCTTGATTTTCATGTGGTTCATGAATTGTAACTTGATTATTCCAAGCTTCTGGGTTAATATCCACTCATCAGTGAGTGCATACCATGTGTGTTCTTTTGTGACTGTGTTACCTCACTCAGGATGAGAATTTCTAGTTTGTTCCATTCAATCAGTTCATTTGTTGTAATAGTTGAGTAGTACTCCATTGTGAAAACGTACCACATTTTCTGTATCCATTCCTCTGTTGAGGGATATCTGTGTTCTTTCCAGCTCCTGGCTATTATAAATAAGGGTGTGACACACACTCTGGAGTATGTGGCCTTATAACATGTTAGAGCATTTGTTGGTTATATGACCGAGAGTGAGAATTTGTCTTAATACAACTGAGCATAATATTTTCCTGAAGATAAAAAAACACAGTAGATGGCTAAGTTTTATGCTATTACAAATTTAGCAAGTGATTTGTATAAACAGCAGAAATCTCAGTTGGACTTATCAGCTGAATATGATGGAAGCAGGAAAATAGTCATAACTTTATTTGGGATGTCATGTATATATTATTTTATACCTTTCTAAATTTTCATTTTAAAATATGCCATGGATAATCGTAAGTAAGTTGTGGTGAGTATGACTCTTTCAGGAGATCTGCTTAGGCCATCCTCTGCTACATATGCAATTACAGGCACAGATTTGGGGTGTACTGGTTAGTTCATATTGTTGTTCCTCCTATAGGGTTAGTAACCCCTTTAGCTTTTGGTATTATCTCTAGTTTTTTACTTAGTGGCCCTTTATTCCATCCAATAGATGACTGTGAGCATCCACTTCTATATATTGCACTGGAATAGCCTCAGAAAAGAGAGCTATATCAGGGTCCTGTAATTAAAATCTTGCTAGCATATGCAATAGTGTCTGGGTTTGGTGGTTGCACATGGGAAGGATCCTCAGGTGGGGCAGTCTCTGGATGGTCCTTTTTTCTTTCTCAGCTCCAAAATTTGTCTCTGTAACTCCTTCCTTGGGTATATTGTTTTCCATTCTAAGAAGCAATGAACTATCGACTCTTTGGTCTTCCTTCATCTCGAGTTTCATATGTTTTGCAAATTGTATCTTGGTTAGTCTGTTTCTGGGCTAATATCTGCTTATCAGTTAGTGCATTCATATGTGTTCTTTTGTTATTGGGTTACCACACTCAGAATGATATCCTCCAGATACAACCATTTTGCCTAAAAATGTCATAAATTCATTGTTTATAATTGCTGAGTAGTACCCCATTGTGCAAATGTACCAGAATTTCTGTATCCATTCCTCTGTTGAGTGACATCTAAGTTCTTTTCAGCAACTGGCTATTATAAATAAGGCCGTTATGAACATAATAGAACATGAGTCATTATTACACGTTGGAGCATCTTCTGGGTATATGTCTAGGAGAGGTGTTGCTGGATCTTCTGGTAGTACTATGTCCAATTTTCTGAGGAACCGCCAGACTGATTTCCAGAGTGGTTGTACAAGCTTGCAATCCCAAAAACAATGCAGGAGTGTTCCTCTTTCACCACATCCTCACCAGCATCTGCTATCACCTGAATTTTTGATCTTAGCCATTCTGACTGGTGTGAGGTGGAATCTCAGGGTTGTTTTGATTTTCATTTCCCTGATTATTAAGGATGTTGAACATTTTTTTTTCAGGTGCTTCTCAGCCACTTGGTGTTCCTCAGTTGAGAATTCTTTGTTTAGCTTTGTACCCCATTTTTAATAGGCTTATTTGATTTTCTAGAATCTATCTTCTTGAGTTCTTTATATATATTGGATATTAATCCCTTAACGAATTTAGAATTGATAAGATTCTTTCCCTATCTGTTGGTTGCCTTTTTGTTTTATTGACAGTGTCATTTGCCTTACAGAAGCTTAGCAATTTTATGAGGTCCCATTTTTTCGATTCTCGATCTTATTGAACAAGCCATTGCTGTTCTCTTTTACGAATTTTCCCTCTGTGCCCATATCTTTGAGTTGTTTCATCATAAGAAGTGATTTTAGACCCATGTCTTGCTTTTCTGGTGTGATGGTGTATCCAGGGCTTGCTATGGTGGGATATTTTGGTTCTGTTGATACCAAGAAACCTTGGTTTCTGTTGCTTCTGTTCTTATGCTTGCCTCCTGCCATCTGATTATGTCAAGTACTTGCTGCCCGCAATATATCTGATTGGAGCCTGTCCTTCCTATAATCCCAGTCGATTCAGGATTCCTCAGAGTCCATCTTTCTCTGTGATCCTTTTGATAGAACCTAGAGGGGAAACCCAGTGGGGAAACCTCCACTGAACTCCCAATTGGGCGTGAACCCAAGAATCACAAACAGAACACAACACCTTGATGTAAAAACATGAGGTATTTTAACGGCAGAGCTCCGGGTCAAAAGGTATCTCACACAGAAGACAGTGGATCTGACCATGAGGCTTGTAAGCTAGATGGTTTTATAAGGTATGGGGCTTAGGGGTGTGGAATTCATCATAGCGACACACTATTGGCATATTCAAACATTAACAGAAAGATTTCATGTCAGCAAAAGGGCATCAGGACTTTGTTCCTGTAGGCCTTGGGGCTTATCTTTTTCACATAGCAACCAGTTGTTTATGACTTTATCCAGGGTCAAGGGGCAGTAGACAGAGGGGAGATTCCAGCCAAGTGGTGTTGACTCAGACAAGATAGCCTTGCATTCTTTTTCATCTTTGCAGTCAAGCTGTTCTTAGGAATGTCTTCACAACAGCTCTGTCTGTTCTGCTTTGTCCTCTGCCCCAGGCCGCGGGTTCATAGACAACTCTTTTACATGAATCACAAGTTACAAAATCTCATTTTCCTTCACTTTGATTGCAGGTTCCTATGAACCTTAGATTCTGGGTGTCTCAGAGTTCTTGGCAGTCAAGGTTTCTCTGAGACTCTGAAATCCTGGTGTCACCAAGCTCCTGCTATTCTGTGACCCTGTTATCCTAAGATCCTGGGCATGTTACAGTGTCTGGAAGTGGTGTCTCTTCTGAGGACTCTGGAGCTGTCTGATCACTGATCCAAAGATCATGTGGAGAGTCCTCTGGGCGTCTGTTAGGGTGTCGCCGACTTGAACCCAAGGGAACCTGGAGCTGGTGCCTACTGGAAGGGACTTGTGCCCGTGATTAAGCAGGTGTCCTACTCCCCTGCTGCTAACTCAGGTCCCTCGCTATTGGATTGGAACCGATGTTGTGTTCCACTCACCAGTGATAGAGAGATGAAGGTGAGAGTCCTCTGTGGAACGTGGGGGTGTCTGCCAACCTGCACCCTGCCAACCATTATTAATATTAGACTGCATAGCCAACAATACACAGTGAAAAACAAATTAACTGAACTGCATCTTTGGAGGTCCTCGTCTAAAAATGACCTGTCAGTGTTCTGAGCCTGAATATTGATGTCTAATACATACATACATACATACATACATACATACATACATACATACATACATGTCTGTGTGTGTGTGTGTGTGTGTGTGTGTGTGTGTGTGTATGTGGCTTCCAGGTTCTATATTTTGATAGAATTCCTTTATGTTGTAATGTATGAGATTCATATTCTCATTCCTTTTTTTAGGATCCACTACTTATGTTATATGTTGCTGTATATTTCAAACCTGATGTAATATTTTAATTTAGTGGTGTTTTGTTTGTGTATATTTTGGCTTTTGGGATTTGTTTGTTTTCATTTTTGATTTGGATCTCCAATTTGATTGTGTTTTATCTTTTTATCTGAGGGAGTTGACAAACATAAAGGTAGAGTGTGGTAGAATTTATTCTTTCTGCCTTATTATTTTGAAGCTAGGATATCAATTCTTTTCTAAAAATATATTTCATGTGTAAAATTTTGTATGTGTTTTTGCCTACATGCTTGTCAGTGCACCACATGATTGCACTGCCTATGGAACCCACAAAAATGCAGAAGATACACTGGAATGGTAGTTACAGAGAGTAGTGATTCCCAATAAGGGTTTTTATAACTAAACTAATGTCTTCTTCGAAAGCAAGAACTATTAATCAGGTGAGCCATCATTCTATTCCTTGTCTTTTTAAAAAAAAAAAAAATTTAATTCACATTCCAGTCATTGTACAACTTCCCAGTTCCCTCTTCCACAATTCCTCATCCCATTCCCCACTTATTGCCTCCTGCAAGCAGGTCTTCTGCAAGATCAATACACTATATAATTAACTGAAATTACTGTCAGTGCTCTACAATATTCTATGTGATGAATAAAATATTTCTTTCTCGATTAATATCTACTCCTCTAATACTTAGTATGAAAAAATAGTCTCTTATCTTCTCTCCTGCAAATGGGATGATATTGGGATGTCATCTACAACATTCATTCACTCTCTCACACAGTTTGTGTTTTCTCTTAGCAGTCAACTAATACCAAATTCACACATTCACTCAGATTCCAAAATAAGGTATCTGAGCTCATGTAAACTGTCATTCTGAATCAGAGTAAGAAAGGAATACTTCCAATGTGTAGTTACACCCAAGAGGTGTATGTGTGTGTTTGTGTTTCTGTGTGCATGTAAATGTAACAAAAGTGCTTGTAAATTAGGGAGTTATTTGTTTTATATATGTGAAGAGGGAATATAAGTGTGAGAGATCAATGTTGTAATATTATAATATTAATCTTTGAAAACTGCAAAATTAGAAATACCATGCACCCATTTGCATCCTCTTCTGACTGTAGGGACACTGAACTCTTGAGAATTTTTAATAAGTAACAGTAACCCTATCGCTGAATGTAAAAAGGTCTGTTCTAATTATTCTTTGTTTTTCCTGGTTTATTTTCATTTCAAATGTTATCTGCCTTCTAGATTTCCCCTTTGAACACTCCCATTCCACCCCTTAATCTGCCTTCATGCTGGTGCTCCACCATACATCCACCCACTACACTTTTCTGTGTAGCCCTGGTGTCTCGGAACTCACTGTGTAGACAAGGGTGGCCTCAAACTCAGAAATCTGCCTCCCGAGTGCTGGAATTAAAGGCGTGTGCCACCACTGCCTGGCACTCCAAATGTTTTTAAGTGTGCTGTGTGTATGCCTAGTGCTCACCAAGGCCAGGAGAGGGTTCTTGGGTATACATACACTTCTAACCCAGGTTTTCTACAAGAGCAGCAAGTGCTTTTTTTTTTTTTTTTTTTTTTTTTTTGGAAAAGAGAATGACAGAAACAGAGACACAGATAGACACACACACACCACACACACACCACACACACACACACACATACACACACACACACACACACACATATATATCTATATATATATATAGAGAGAGAGAGACAGAGAGACAGAGAGACAGAGAGACAGAAAGAGCCTCTGTTCCTGCACTTCTACAGGTACAATGGGAGCAGGGGGCGCGGATCTGTGACACAGCCCGCCTGGGAACTCAGGCGGCCTGGCCACAACGCTTTCCCAAAACTCTGACCTGTGCTCAGGGCCCAGATTCTTCCCCTTGAGCCAAAGAACCAGGGGAGTAGTGGCATTTTTCACTACTGGGTGGCAAGAAAGATCGGCTCTAGGCCCTTTACACACTACATCTCCCATGAGTACCTGGACCCGACTTCCTCTTCAACATGGAGGCACTTCCTGTTGGTTTGCAGTCACACTATATAGCCACCAGGTGGCAATAGAGAGCGGGTCTAGGACAAACACACACAATAACTACATCTCCCATGAACACCTGGGACGCACTTCCTGTTCAAAATAGAGGCACTTCCTGTCGACTTGCACCCTGACCAAAGTAAATATGTGAGAAAATGGTTTATTTATTTATCTAACTTTGTCATAGTACATTTAATGAAGTCAAGGAATGAATTTGGATGCAAGAACTCCATGAAAGCAAGTGGAATAATATTGAATACCGGCTTCAAGTCCATGTTGTATGTAGTGCCCTTTCTTGTAACTCAAGGACAGTGTGGCTAGATGTGGCACTGTTCACAGACAGTAAGGTAACTTCATATTAATCATTAATTAAGTACATGGCGTAAACACACAACCACAGGTAAGAATGATGGTACCCATTTCTCAATTGAGATCCCAGTTCTCAGCATATTCATGTTTACAGTCCTGTTTGTAAGTACACATCGGTATATTACTAACATTTTTTTTATATGATGAAATACTACTTTTGTTGAGATGAAGAGTAAGATATTTGAATATCATCTAACATTTTCATACCATGAAAGTTTCAATAAAGCAATTTACCTTTGTGGTTCTTTATAAAGTTTGAATCTGGTCTAATTAAAATAGCATAACACTTTGGGACAAAGATACACATTAGCAACCCTGCACTAGAAGCCAAGATTGAGAAAACCTCCACAACCACCATGACCCTCCCCCTGGTGCTGTGGTAGACAGGGAGGAAGGTGATCCAGACACTGCAGAACACCAGCATGCTGAAAGTTAGGAACTTGGCTTCATTGAATGTGTCAGGAAGGTTCCTAGCCAAGAAAGCCAAAGTGAAGCTCACCAGAGCCAAGGAGCCCAAGGACAATGTTGAAGGCAATGACAGAGCCTTTATTGCAAAGAATGACCATCTTCCCATGTTCAGATTGTATATCTCTGTCAGTAAAGGGAGGAGATGTTACCAACCAGATTCCACAGAGAACAAGTTGGTTTAGGGTACAAATGGGAATGACCAACTTAGGAGCCCCTGTTACCAACATCCCTCTCATTCTTCTTCCTGGAGTAGTGAGTTTGAAAGCCATGACCACAGTTATTGTTTCGGCCAACACTGTAGAAACAGACACAGTGAAAAATAAGGAGAAAATGAATTCTGACCTTCACTGGAAACATTAATCTACTGATACTTCCTAGTAAGACCTTGTTTCAAAAATAAAAAAAAAAATGTAGGAATAATACTCCAAATCTTCAATTAACGTTAAACAATTTAATTTTATCCAGCTTTTCCCCTGTATATGTGTGTTTTGGTAGAGGGGTAGATAGAAGTGAACATATGAATATGTGTTTAGTTAGAGTGCAGGATAGCAGTGGGCATGGGAATAAGTGTTTCTGTTGAGAGTTTTATAGCAGTGTGCTTTTGAATGTGTGTTTTTGTTTGTTTGTTTGTTTGTTTGTAGAGTGTACTGATGCCCGTAGGGGTTTGAACATGCTTTTCTGTAGAGTACTGTATGTATTGGGCATGATAATGTGTGCTTCTGTAGAACGCTTGTTTGCAGTGAGCATGGGAATGTGTATTTCTGTCGAGTGCAGTAAACAGTGGGTATGTGAAAGTGTTTTTTGTAGAGTTCAGTGATGACAGTGGACATGTGATTGTTTGTTTTTGTACAGTGTCTTGATGGAATTGTGCATGTGAATGTACATTACTGTATTGTGCAGTAGGTAGTGTACAAGAGAAAGTGAGTTTCTCTTGAGTGCACTATCCACTGTACATGGGAATGTTTATTTTGGCAGAATGCTGTATTCAGCGGGCATGTGAATGTTCATCTTCCAATGCTTTTTCAGTATTTAGAATATCCATACATTTTGTGTGCCATGTGGACAGCAGACAGCAATTGTTCTAGTATTCCAACAGGTTGGATGGTTACCTTTGGTCTGTGAAGCCTTAAGTCAGATGAGATAAGTCTAAGAACCCATTATCCAGTGGAGAAATGTCTCAGAATATTTGTAGCAGGAAGAAGTTTGGAAGTAATCCTAGACAGTTGGGATGTAGCAGGCACACAAGGTCAATAGAACAAGATCTATGGACACATTACAAAGAGGGTAGGCATGAGTTCCCCTTGGGCAAAAGGAAATATATCAGGCCAATATACGCATTAGAAGGCTTTGTTGCCCACTAGTCAAAAGGGAAAGAGAAAATATTTATGAGTAGATGTAGAGTGTCTGGGACTTCCATAGGCAGAGGTACAGGTGCTGAAGCCCTGGCATGACTGGATGATATTTACAGATCTCTTGGACAGAGGGTGTGAATTTGAGGACCTCTGGAAGAAAAAAAGTCATTTTAATGTCTCTTTCAGATGAGGTATTCGATGTGAGCCACAGTTAAGTGAAAAGTTTGTGCCCTCCTTCATCAGGAAGTGAATGGTTTGGAATAATTCTTGGTCAGAGAGGGTAGTTACTGATGACTTTTTACCTGGAAATGGAGTTTGGGGCCTGGGGCAGGTAGAGATGTTCTCAGGCCCTGTCAGTCTTACAAGATAGTTATTGGACCCTTTTATATACGGAGATTGTATTTGATATGTGATGGACAGAAAATGGCAGTCTAAACATTGATGTTTAGGACTATATGATTAAAGCCGTCTTAGTGTCTGTTTAAAGTCCCAAATCTCTTTATGGATAAAGGAGTGACCTAGCCTACCTTGAGCAGGGCAGGTGAGACTGCATCACAGCTTAGAAGATTCCCATCTTCAGTTACACCCTGGTAATCCTGGTAGCAATACAAGCATTATTAATGAGTCATGATTGTCAGTCTCTAAGCACTCTTGATGCTTATCATCAGTTATAGGGGTGTATGCATGTAGGATGGTATGAAGGACAGATGACCTAAATTTCAGGCTCTTTAAACACAGAGCAAAACTAAGTGAAATTCCTTGGGCCACATGTACATTTTCCTAGAGGCCATGGTTAGAGGGAAATGATCTAAAGCTCACAATTGGAGGGCCTTTTTTGAAGCCCATGTGTAGGTGGAGGATGCTCTGAGGACACTTTGATTTAGGTTCCCTTAAGCAAATTGAAAAATCTGAGATCCCAAGAGTAAACTCCAATCATTCTTAAAATGGACCTTTGAGAGAGGAAGAAGGTTTGGGGTATTATTTGTAACAGCAGAAAGGCCTGAAAGCCACCTATTCTAAGTGTTGATGACCCTTCATCCAAAGTGAATGGTATGAGATGCCCGGAGAATAGGTGCAGTTTGAGTAGCCTGTATTCATTACTGCAACTTCTGAGGTTATCCTGAAATGTTTGTTTGTTTTTTTTTTTTTTTTTTTTTTTTTTTTTTTTTTTTTAAAAGAAAGTGCCTGGGGCAGAAGAGGTGGTACAGTGTTTAAGAGCACAGACTGCTTTTCCAGAGGTCCTGAATTCAATTTCTAGCAAGCACATGGTGGCTCACAACCATCTGTAATGGGATCTGGTGCCCTCTTCTGTGTGCAGGCATACATGCATATAGAACATTGTATGTATAATAAATGCATATTTGAGGAAGAAAGAAAGAAAGAAAGAAAGAAAGAAAGAAAGAAAGAAAGAAAGAAAGAGAAAGAGAGAGAGGGAGGGAGGGAGGGAGGGAGGGAGGGAGGGAGGGAGGGAGGGAGGGAGGGAGGGAGGGAAAGAGGGAGGGAGGGAGGAAAAAAGAAAGGATGAATGTACCTGGCCATGTATAACCAAATAGCAGGATACAGTCACCACACTGTGCAGAAGAGGAAAATCTAATTTACCTTGGGTATTGGGAGAACAGAATGGCAGTGCATCATTTGATTTTTTTAGAATTTTAGTGTTATTAGTTAAGGGTTTTGTAGGGTATTTAGAAGAGTGCTTTAGCTATTTTTGTTTTTAAGTGTTTTAATATATGTTTAAATTTTTTGATTTATTAAAGATTTTAGGGTTTTTAATTTTTTTATTGATTTTCAGTTCGTATTAGGCTTTAGTTTATTTTTTAAGTGTTTTACTGTTATATTTAGTTTTTTTTTTTTTAACGTGTTCTTGAGTATTTTTTTTTAACATTTTAGGGTTATATTTTTTGGGTATAAAAGTTTTGGTGTTGCCAGGCAGTGGTGATCCATGCTTTAATCCCACCCAAGGTAGGCAGAGGCTGGTAGATTTCTGAGTTCAAGGGCACAGCGGTCTACAGACTGAGTTCCAGGACAGCCACAGATACACAGAAAAAAACAGTCAAAAAAGAAAAAAGAAAAAAAAAAAAAGAAAAGAAAAAAGAGTTTTAGGGTCACGTTTTTATTCCTCTGTATTTTATTTTATTTTTTTAGAATTTTAGTGTTTTTTAAGAGTTCTGTAGGGTTTTTAGAAGATCGTTTTAGATTTTTATATTTTGTTTTTCAGGCTTCTAGTGTATTTTTAGGTTTTTTAATTATTTGTTTTTCTTTTAAGGATTTTAACGCATTTTAGGGCTTAGTGGTTTTATTTAGGCTTTATTTAAATTTAACTTTTTTAGCATTACTCTGTATTTCTTAGAATTGTGTTTCTTGTTGTTGTTCTTGATTTGTTTATTAAAAATTAGGGTTTTATATTTGGGGTTCAATTGTTTTAGGGTTCCCTGGCAATGGTGGCCCTTGCCTTTAGTCCTAGAAATTGCAAGGCAGAGGTAAGTGGATATTTGAGTCGAGGCCAGCATGGTCTACAGAGGGAGCTCCAGGACAGCTAGAGATACACAGAGAAACCCAGTCGCCAAAAATTCAAAAAAAAAAAAAAAAAAAAAAAAAAAAAAAAAAAAAAGAAAAAAGAAAAAAGAAAGAAAACAAAAGAAAAGAAAAAAGAAAGGACCCAGAGGTCGTGGATTTCTGAATTTGAGGCCAGCCTGGTCTACAGAGTGAGTTCCAGGACAGCCAGGGATAAGCAGAGAAACCCAGTCTCGAAAAAACAAAGAAACAAAGAAAGGTTTTTTAGGGTTTTGGGTTCTTCTGTTTATTTATTTATTTATTTATTTATTTATTTATTCATTTATTTATTTATAGAACTTAAGGGTTTGTTAAAAATGGCTTTGTAGGGTTCTTAGAAGAACGTTTTGAGGTATTTTTGGTTTTCAGGGTTTTAGTGTATGTTTATAGTATTCGTATATTTTTAAAGTATTTTAGGGTGTTTTAGTGATTTTCAGTACTTATCAGGTTTTCGTTTATTGTTTTAGGATTTTACTCTTTTATTTAGGGTTTTTTTTTTTTAAATTCTTGCGTATTTTTTAAATTTTTAGGGTTATATTTTTTGGGTATAAGAGTTTTAGTGTTGCCATGCAGTGGTGATCCATGCTTTAATCCCACACAAGGGATACAGAAGCAGGTGGATTTCTGAGTTCCAGGCCAGCCTGGTCTACAGACTGAGTTCCAGGACAGCCAGAGATACACAGAGAAAACCAGTCTCCAAAATTAAACAAACAAACAAACAAACAAACAAAAACAAAACAAAACAAAACAAAACAAAAAACAAAAGGAGAAAAAAAGAATTTTAGGGTCATTTTTGGGTTCTTGTGTATTTTATTTTATTTTTTAGAATTTTAGTATTTTTTAAGGGTTTTTGGAAGATTGTTTTAGATTTTTATTTTTTGGTTTTAAGGATTCTAGTGTATTTTTAGTTTTTTTTTTCTTGGTTTTTTTGTTTTTTTTGTTTTTTTTTTTTTAAGGATTTTAATGTGTTTTAGAGTTTTGGGTTTTTTTTTAGGTTTTATTTTAACTTTTTTTAGCACTATTCTGTATTTTTTAGAATTTTGTTTGTTGTTGTTTTTATTTGTTTTTTAAAAATTAGGGTTATATATTTGGGGTTCAATTGTTTTAGGGATGCGTGGCAATGGTGGCCCATGCCTTTAGTCCCAACAATTGGGAAGCAGAGGTAGGTGGATTTTTGAGTTCCAGGCCAGCATGGTATACAGAGGGAGCTCCAGGACAGCTAGAGATACACAGAGAAACCCTGTCTCCAAAAACTCAAAAACTCAAAAAAAAAAAAAAAAAAAAGAAAAGAAAAAAGAAAGAAAAGAAAAGAAAAAAGAAAGGAAAAGAAAAAAATGTTAAGGACATTTTTGGATTGTTGTGTACTTTTTTTTTTTTTTAGAAATTTAGTGATATTTAAAGGGTTTTTAGGGTTTTCAGATGAGTGTTTGCGAATTTTTTTGGTTTTCATGGTTATAGGGCAAGTGCAGTGTTTTTTCAAAGATTTTAGGCTTTTTTAGAGTTTTGGGGTTCTTTTTAGGCTTCACGGGTTTTTTTTATGGTTTTACAAATTTTGGGCGGAGGCATTTGGTGTTTCTAAGAATTAAAAAAAAAAAAAACTGTTAGGTTTTATTTTTGGAGTTTATGAGTTTTAGTCTTGCCAGGAAGTGGTGGCCCTTGCCTTTAAACCCAGAGGTCGTGGATTTCTGAATTTGAGGCCAGCCTGGTCTTCAGAGTGAGAAAGATGGATGAAAGAAAATTATTTTATTGACATTTTGGACTTCCTGTGTATATATTTTTTTTAATTTTAGGGTTACATTTTAAGTGTTTTTACGTTTTTTTGAAGATTATTTTGGTTTTCAGGGTTTTAGTATATGCTTAGCTTTTGTTCTTTCAGTGTGTTTTTTTTTTAATGAGTTAGAGTGGGTTTTTTTTTGACTTTAGGGATATTCTTTAGGCTTTTTCTATTTTTTTAGTTTATTATTTTGTGTGTGTGTTCTTGAGTATTTTTTAAAATTTTTTAAAGTTTTATTTTTGGGGTTTATGAGTTTTACTGTTGCAGGAAGTGGTGTCCCATGCCTTTAATCCCAGCAATTGGGAGAGAGAGGTAGGTGGATTTTTGAGTTCTAGGCCATCATGGTCTACAGAGTGAGCTCCAGGACATCCAGGGCTACAAAGAGAAACCTAAGCTCCAAAAACTCTAAAAAAATAAAATAAAATAAAATAATAATTAAACAAATAAATAAGAAAAAGAAAAAGAAAAAGAAAGAATGAAAGAAAGGAAGGAAGGAAGGGAGAAAGAACGAAAACTTTTAGGGTCATTTTGGCTTCCTGTGTATTCTTTTTTTTCTTTTCCTTTTTTTTTTTTTTTTTTTTTTTTTTTTTAGCTTTCTAGGGATTTTGTTTAAAGGGTTTGTAGAGTTTTTAGAAGAGTGTTTTATAGTGTTTTGGTTTTCAGGCATCAAGTGTACTTTTAGTGTTTTTTCTGTTTGCTTGGTTTTTTTAAAGGATTATAGTGTATTTTAGGGTTTGGGGGTTTAATTTAGGCTTTATTTTAGTTTTTATCATTTTACTCTATTTCTTAGCTTTTTTTTTTGACTTTGTTCTTGATTTTTTTTAAATTAGGGTTTTTTATTTGGGGTTTAATTGTTTTAGGATTGCCATGCAATGGTAGGCCATGCCTTTAATCCAAGCACTTGGTGGGCAGAGGTAGTGAATTTCATAGTTCAAGGCCAGCCTGGTCTACAGAGGGAGATCCAGGACAGGTAGGGATACACAGAGAAACCCAGTCAGGAAAAACAAACAAATAAACAAACAAACAAAACAAAACAATAAAACAAAACAAACAAACAAAAAAACAACTGAAAGAAAAAGAAAGAAAGAAAGAAAGAAAGAAAGAGAGAGAGAGAGAGAGAGAGAGAGAGAGAGAGAGAGAAAGAAAGAAAGAAAGAAAGAAAGAAAGAAAGAAAGAAAGAAAGAAAGAAAGAAAGAAAGAAAGAAAGAAAGAAAAAGAAAGAAGGAAAGTACTTTATGGAAATTTTTTTCTTCTTGTGTAATTTTTTTTTAGATTGTTATGGGTTTTTTTAAGCAGTTTTATGGTTTTTAGAAGAGTTTTTAGAGTCTTTTTTTGGTTTGTTTTCATTATTTTAGTGTAATTTTAGGGATTTTTCCTGGTATTTTAAAGATTTTAGGGTGTTTTAGGTTTGGGGGGTTTTGGGGGGTTTACAGTTTTTTTTTTCTTTTAGGGCATTATCAGATTTTTTTTTAAGGATTTATTTTTGGAGTTTTAGAATAAGAATATAAGGTCTCATGATAATATTTTTCTCTGAGTTACTAGAGCCACCATACCTAGAAGAATAAACTGGGATTACCGTAAATACTTGAACTGATAAAAGCTGGGAAGTATCATGTCCTCCCTGACTCGTTATGGTCTTAATTTCTCCCCAGGTTACACCTCCATGTCCAATAAAAGGAAAATATAAAAATTCACAGTATACTCGCTATGGACTTTCTTCTATCTTTGGGGATGGACAAAGTAACGTTTTAGAATCTTCACCATTCAGGAATTATGATTAGCAGGAAACTTCAGTAAATTCCCAATGGCACCGTTTCCTATTAGCCATTACTGGGAAGCCAGACTCAAGTATGACTACTCCAGGAATTTTCACAACACTGCTCCATGACTCACTGTGCCAGTCCCAGGACCACATCTTCCTTGCTGTTTTACAGTGAGATGGAAAGCCCGCTTCCTTTGGCCTCTCTCTTATTTCCCTAAGCTCTCCATTCTCACTCTCAAGGAGGCACCTCCACCATCTTGCAAACATAAATATGGGTGAACTCTCTAGGGATGGTTTGAAAGCCCTAAGAGCAGTTGGTGTTGTTACAACACTGGTGACATCACAGGGGATACCAAGAGCTCTCCAGGATACAATAGAATGTTCAGACAAGGAATTGTTTATGTCACGGGAAACAGGCTTTGCCTTTCTGTTAATGTTCTCCCTCTACTGAACAGAAGCTGAGTTGCCTATCCTGGAAACTCTCCTGGGACATAAATACTGATCACCTCCTTTGCAAAAGCCAGAGATCTCAGAAAATGAGTTTTTTCAATGTAAGTACAATGGTAAAATGGTGTGATTTATTCCCAAGTTGGTAAACTTGGAAGAAGAGTGACAGGATGAAGAGAAGAGCCAGACCATCCAATTGGTAGCAGAAGACTTGAGATGTCTACTTTCTTCCTATGCTCTAGGTACAAATAATAATAATAATAATAATAATAATAATAATAAAAAGCAAGCAAGCAAGCAAACAAACAAACAAACAAACTTGTTATTAAGAAGTTCCAGAACAACTTACAGCAAGTGATAGTTCAGGATGGGAGGGACCTTCTCAGGAAGACCTTGCCTAGAGATGATGCCTACAGACAGAGATCAGGAAAACAAGATACCTCAGATCTGACACTCTGACCCAGAGACAAGAACAAAAGATGTACTATATCTTTATGTTCCATGCTCGGTCAGAAAGGTTATAAGATGCTCATCTCAGCAGACACTGGCCACCAGATGTTTACCCCAATTTGTCAATAAATGTTCAAATTCTATATGTCCAAAACAGCTCTTGTCTGTCTCTTAGCCACTTCCAAACTATTTTGTGACTGAATTAACCACAGTATATCACAACTGACTGCCTCCATATGTGGTCTATATGTCTAGAATCTAAAAACACCCCATTATTTTATGCAGATTGCAGGCCCTATTATCCAGTGGACAAGTGTTTTCTGGAGAGAGATAATGACCACCAAGCCTGAGCATGGACACTGATCTCTTGCTTGGGAAGGATATAGCTACTAAGACCTCTGGGGTCATAGAATATAAACTTCATATTATCATGGGTAAGAAAACGTTTTTGCCCTTGATGATTGAAATCACAATTACAATCTCAAAATTGATCATTTTAATATCAAGAATGGCACTGTGTGTAGGCCAAATCATAAAGTTAATTTTATTGAGCAAACGACTAAAAACGGAAATTTTCTAGACAGGCATGATGATATACTTACAGAAGATGGCCTTATGATGTGGTAGTGTTCTATGTTTTCAGTGGGTGTGTATGTCTTCTCTTCAGCTGCCCAAATGTTTTGGATTTATTAACGAAAGACACATACACATGTAGTCTTGTTTTGAATACGCCTTAAACAGTGTATTGCCTGGGCATTTTAAAGCCGTTGTGCAGCTAGCACACTCTCCCACCCGATATTCGTGAATTATTATTTTTTTTAATCAACATTTTATCTTTGTTATTTCATACCCAGTTGGGGGAGAGTGGCCTATGAGATTATGCTAGCCCCATATTTTGACATTGTATTGTACTTTTTTTCTCTTGTAGATGTAGGCTTGATCATTTTGATTTTCTGTCATGGACATTTTCCCTCGTTGGTTTTTTGTTGTTGTTTGTTTTGGTTGTTTGTTTGTTTGTTTGTTTGTTTTTCTTTTCTCATAGTCTCCTCTTTGGGAAATTTAAATTTTCATCTGTCTTTTTGTCTGGACATTGGCAGTTGGTCGTTTTATTTACCATTTTGAGCCAATTGGAGACAGGGATACTCAGTCTATGGACATGTAGAGACTCGTGTGAATTTGGGAGCTAAAATTTCATAAATAGCATTGGAACCAATCTATAATTAGTGCTGCTGTTTGTCCATTAAAATTACTTATCAATTCTTCATACATATCTTGTTTAAAGTAATACCAAGAACTTTGATATTATTGAATATGCAATTTGTATTTGTAAAAACATTTTGTCTAATTTCTACCAACATTTTATGTTTGGAAAAATGAAGGCCCGTGGGTTTTTTTTGAGATGATTTTATACTCAGGATCTTTGACGAAGATGTTTTTCAGCTAAAGGAGTTCTCTGTTAGACATTTGGTATCACTCATGTATACAATCACATACAATTTAATTTCAGATATCTTGAAATTGCTAGTGGGCACATATATGTTTCTCTTCCTGTGTGTTTGTGTGTGTGCTTCCTTTGATTATACAAAAAAAGAGAGAACTATGAAGAATCATACTAAAATTCAAACATAAAAACATGCCCTTTATTGATCAAGCAATAGTGTAAAAGAAGGAAAATATGGGGACATTATAATATATATGATTCATTATACCAGTTAATAGAAGCTCCTAGGACCATAGATGAAGAGAACCAAAATATTGCCACTACAGTATGAAAAGAATTTCAGTGAAGTAGTAAATGTATAATTTGATTTTGCAGCCATATACAACTAAGTGTCAATGTATGTCTCATAAACAGCCAAGGAACTATATACAGCTGCTTACCAAATGTTTTTGTTTACTGCACATAAATAACTATAATCTAAATTATATAATGAATAAAAAAACTGAATATAAAAATAATTTAACTTGATTTTTAAAGGATACAAGACTTGATATTCTCAGAAGTTGAAATTTAAACGACTGAACAACAAAACATGAGGAAGTTAAACATTAGTCAAAAAGGAACAGAAAATTAAAACCAGTTTGAGGATGAACTGGAAAGAGGGGTAGAGACAAGCGGAAAAGGAGGAAACATTTGTAGAAACAGCTAAAATTAAAATTCACTTATTGGATATTATTTTTTCCTTTTTCCCCTTTTTTATTGGATATTTTCTTTATTTACATTTCAAATGGTTTCCCCTCTGAAAGCCCCCCCATCCCCTGCCTCCTCTCCCTACCCACCAGCCCACCTACTCCTGCTTCCTCACCCCAATATTGCCTATACTGGGGCATAGAGCCTTCACAGGACCAAGGGCATTTCCTCCCAATGATGACTGACTAGGCCATCCTCTGCTACCTTTACAGCTGGAGCCATGGGCCCCACCCTGTGCACTCTTTGGTTGGTGATTTAGTCCTTGGGAGCTCTGGGGGTACTGGTTAGTTCATATTGTTGTTACTCCTATGGGACTGCAAACTCCTTTTGCTCCTTGGCTACTTTCTCTAGCATTAGGGATCCTATGATCACATCAATGGATGGCTGTGAGCATCTGCTGCTGTATTTGTCAAGCACTGGTAAAGTCTCTCAGAGGACTGCTATATCAGTCTCTTGTCAGCAAGCACTTGTGGTCATCCACAGTATTATCTGGCTTTGGTGACAGTATGCGTGATGGATCCTCAGGTGTGGCCATCTCTGGATGATCAGTCTTTCAGTTTCTGCCCCACAATTTGTATCTAATTCTATGGTTATATTGTTCTCCCTTCTATGAAGGATCAACCAATGTATCCATATTTTGGTCTTCCCTCTTGAACTTCATTTGGCCTGTGAATTGTATCTTGGGTATTCTGAGCTTCTGGGCAAGTATCCACTTATCAACGAGTGTATACCATGTGTGTACTTTTGTGATTGGGTTACCTCACTCATGATGATATTTTCTAGTTCCATCCATTTGCCCAAGCATTTCATGAATTCATCACTTTTAATAGCTGTGTAGTACTCCATTGTTTAAATGTAACACATTTTCTGTATCCATTCCTCTGTTGAAGGACATGTGGGTTCTTTCCAGTTTCTAACTATTACAAATAAGGCTGCCGTGAACATAGTGGAGCATGTGTCCTTATTGCATGTTGGAACATCTTCTGGGTTTATGACCAGGAGTGGTATTTCCGGGTCCTCAGTTAGTACTATGTCCAATTTTCTGAGGAACCGCCAAATTGATTTCCAGAGTAGTTGTACCAGCTTGCAATCCCACCAGCAATGGAGGGGTGTTCCTATTTATCTACATCCTCACTAGTATGTGCTGTACCCTGAATGTTTGATCTTAGCCATTCTGACTGGTGTGAGTGGAATCACAGGGTTGTAATAATTTGCATTTCCCTGATGACTAAGGATGTTGAACTATGCTTTAGGTGCTTCTCTGCCATTCTCTATTCCTCAGTTGAGAATTTTTGTTTAGCGTTGTACCCAAATCTAAGCCCATCATTCATTCAGATTTCAAGAAGAAAACCAGTGATAGAAAAGAAGGAACACATATTAATGTGAGAACACTTTCTTTCACAAACTTATTGACAATACTATATATAATACCTGCAGAGAAAGTTATTATCCATGAAAACTAGAAGTGGTGTCAGGTGGTTTTGTTGGTTCATGTTTTATCCAAGCACTTTAGAGGCAGAGGCCTGAACATTTCTGTCTGTTTTTTCCCAGGCAGCCCTATATTGTGAGTACAAACCAGCCATGTGTGATATAGATAGCCTACCTTAAAATAAATTAACATAAATTAGAAAAGAATGCCAATTTCCCTTCATCTAACTCAAAATAGTCTTTAAATTATTACAAAGTGTTAACATAATTAAAGAAAATGATGGGGGAAATAAGGAGAAAATGAATTCTGACCTAAACTGGAAACATTAATCTACTGATACTTCCTAGTAAGACCTTGTTTCAAAAATAAAAAAAAAAAATTGTAGGAATAATACTCCAAATCTTCAATTAACGTTAAACAATTTAATTTTATCCAGCTTTCCCCCTGTATTTGCAGCCATTGCAGAACATTTGACCTCAGGAACCACTCTATATTCAAGGTCACTATATATCTATTTATCCTTTCCAACAATATTACACCAGTGCCTGCATATTCTGTTGTTTCTTTTATAAACTGTTTCTCATTCTTTGCAATGCTAATTTATACAAGATTATATTTGTTATCTGATACTTAAGGACATATTTTTTTCCTATTTCAAATTTCTTCAAATATTAACTTGCTTCTCTGTTGCTTTGATTGAACTTTTATCATAAACAAAGTGAGGAGGAAGGGGTGAATCGATGTGTGGCTTATAGTTCATAGAAAGACAACTATGGATATCTGGAGCCTTGAACTAACATATAGATCTGAAAAGAACACTTATTCCTGGTTCTAGTGTCCACAGTGAGACAGGGGCTCCTCTATTACTGGTTTATTAATGGTTCATCTCCTGAATGCAGGTATTAAAAATGTAGACCAATATACCTGGACTTAAATTTTTCTCAGCTTGGAACTTGCTCAATATGAGGCTAACCTCAAACTCATAGATCAGCTTGCCTTTGTCTCCTGGGATAAAGTTGTGTACCACCATGTTTGAACATAAGATTAGCTGGGTGGGATCTTGGCAAGGCACCACTCCCTTATTCTGTTTATCTCCTTGAACACAGGATTTAGCTCCATTTTATTTCCTACTGCCCCTTTTTTATTTAAACCAACATTTTACATTTTTCCTTTCTCAGCTTTATTCTTTTCATAAATGTGCTCTTCGTGTAATAGTGAACTTTAGTAACCACAACAGAATTTAAACCAGCCTGTTTTGTGACTTGGGGCAACTTTCAAATAATAAATGCATTGCTTCTATGACTGTACTCCAACCCACATCCTATGTTGAACACGTATCAGGCACCTGTACATAATGAGGCAGGTCATCTTTCCTCCTCTGAATTCATCCTGGTGTTTGCACTCAGTACTATTTAATTACTTTTGTTGATGAATGGGGGCATTTTGAGGAAGGGATGAGCCATTCCTTAGCAGGCTTTGGAATGTGAAGACTCAGTTCCCCATCTTGTAAGAGATCAAGTGTTTAAATTCAAGCCAAGAGAATTATATGGCTTTGGAAGGAGGGGATTCTCAAGGGCTATGTCCCTGGAGAGTATCTCGGAAAGTACCCTTCAAATTCTCATCAACACAGCACGAACAATAACAGAGAGTTAAAGGCCATTCCCAATGAGATCAGACGTACCTTCTCAGTAGATACTGTTATGGCCTGGAGAGCCATTAGCATCTTCTGTTATGTCAACAGTGTTATAGCTATAACAACAGCTCTTAGGATTTTCAAACAGTGCCTATTGGATACATTTATATACATACTGGAAAAACTGATGAGTCAAATTACTAGAAAGGATTTTAAGTGTAGAGAGGTAATAGTGAGTCAGAAGTGAGCTTGGATCCATTGAGAATCGATAAATGGGACGTCATGAAATTGCAAAGATTATGTAAGGTGAAAGATCATGTCAATAAGACAAAAAGGCAACTAACAGGTTAGGGATGGATATTTTCTGATCCTAAATCAGATAAGGGACTAATATCCAATATATATAAAGAACTCAAGATGATGGATGCCAGAAAATCAAATAGCCCTATTAAAAAGTAGGGTACAGAGCTAAACAAATCATTTTCAACTGATAAATACCAAAGGCTGAAAGCAACTGAAAGAAAAGATCAACATCCTTAATCATCAGGGAAATGCAAATAAAAACAACCCTGAGATTCCACCTCACACCAGTCAGAATGGCTAAGATAAAAAATTCAAGTGACAGCAGATGCTGGCGAGGATGTGGAGAAAGAGAAACACTCCTCCATTGTTGGTGGGATTGTAAGCTTGTACAACCACTCTGGAAATCAATCTGGCAGTTCCTCAGAAAACTGGACATAGTACTACCAGAAGATCCAGCAATACCTCTCCTGGGCATATACCCAGAAGATGTTCCAACTTGTAAGAAGGACACATGCTCCAGTATGTTCATAGCAGCCTTATTTATAATAGTAAGAATCTGGAAAGAACCCAGATGTCACTCAACAGCGTAATGGATACAAAAAAAAATGTGGTACATTTACACAATGGAGTACAACTCAGCAACTAAAAACAATGAATTTATGAAATTCTTAGGCAAATACATGAGATCCATCATCCTAAATGAGGTAACCCAATTACCAAGGAATAAACATGATATGTACTCACTGATAAGTGAATATTAGACCATAAACTTAAAATATCCAAGAAACAATTTGTAAAACACATGAGACTCAAGAAGAAGAAAGACCAAAGTATGGATATTTCGTTCCTTCCTAGAAGGGACCAAAACACCCATGGAAGTAGTTATAAAGACAAATTTCAGAGCTGAAACAGAAGGAAGGACCATCCAGAGACTGCCCCACTTGGGGATCCATCACATAAACAACCACCAAACCCCGAGAATGTTGAAGATGCCAGCAAATTTTCCTACAGGACCCTGATACAACTGTTTCTTGGGAGAATATGCCAATGCCTGGCAAATACAGAAGTGAATGCTCAGAGTCATCTATTGGATGGAGCAAAGGGCCCTTTGTGAAGGAACTAGAGAAAGTACCCAAGGAGCTAAAGGGACTTGCAATTGTATAGGAGGAACAATACACATGAAGTAACCATTACCCCCCACCCCAGTGCTTGTGTCTCCAGTTGCATATGTAGCAGTGGACTGCCTGGTAGGCCATCGATTTTAGGAGACATCCTTGGTCTTGCGAAGATTATATGCCTCAGTACAGGGAGAATGCCAGGGTCTACAGCATGAGTGGGTGGATTGGGGAGGGAACAGGGGACTGTCAGGATAGCATTTCAAATGTAAATAAAGAAAATAACTAATAAAAAAGAAAAAGAAAAATAATATCAACAGCAACAGAATTCTGTTTTCAGACCTCCAGTTTTTTTATATTTCAGGAGCTTTAGATCACATGAATTTGGGTGGAGATTTCATAGGGGAATTAATGTAGTCCTGGGCTCTCATGCTGGTGAGTGAAGCTTGGCTTTGTGCCGGCGTCTCAGAGATTTAGGGAAGATGGTTAGTGTAAGGAAAGCTTTCTTCTATGTGTCTGGAGTCAGATGAATGAGCAGAATAGGTTTTGAACTTCTTTATTCTTTCTTTTCCCATTTTTGGGCGTGGACTGTTTTGTTCCATTCCAAAAGCCTTTGAATTGTATTTTCTTGCATGTCTTCAAGTGAATTATTTGTTTCCTCTCTAAGGGTTTCTACCTTTTAGCCCGTGGTTTTCTGTATTTCTATAAAGGTGTTATTTTATCCTCATTAAGGTTATTTGTCATCTTCATGAGATGCAATTTTACCTCAAAATCTTGCTCTTCATGAGTGTTTAAATATTCAGGGTAGAAAAACTGGGTTTTGGTAATGCCAAATTACATTGGCCTCTGTTGGTTATGTCCTTTTATTTTTCTTTCACCATCTGGTCATTTCTGTTGTTAACTTCTCTGGGTATCTGGGATTGGATCAGTACTCTTTGGATACAAATAGTGTAGTGTGACCTGGATTCCAGAGGGCCTCCTGGGAGTCAGGAAGTGCTGTATCTGGTTAGGGCATGCCTTCAGAGTCTTTGCTTGGTACAGCCATCATATATCACACTGTCTCTGGTTTTGGCAGATCTAATAGGAGCCAGGTTGGCTTTGGGGTCTGGGGAAGGCACATTGATCTTCAATATTTTCAGTTGGAGATTCAAACTGGAAAGACAATAGTACTGAGGAAGAGCTGGATAGATACCTCATGTGCTTATCTCAGTGGAGGTCCCTAATGATGTGGGTCTTCACCCAAAGGGCTCACTAATGTTCCTAATTATGGAAGAGCTCCTGTCAGTCAGGTAGGTTGGAAGGGTTGGGAGGTGCATCCTGCTTTCATAAGTTCAGACTACAGAGGTCCTTCAGGTGTAAAATTTTTATATAATATTGAAATTCTGTTTTGGTATTCAATATTAGTATAGTTATGTATATGGACAATGAAGATTGGAAGGGAAATTGGAGCATTTACTATAAGCTAAGTTCTATGGATTAAGAGGTTTTTAGAGGACAGCTTGCAAGAATCACCATCAGCAATCCTGCATGGAGGTTGAGTATTTGTGAAATAATATGTCATGCCAATATGATGCATTGGGTAAAAAAATCCTGAGTGTAAACAAGCTATAACATATCAAATTTAGTCTCATTAGAATACATTGAATTTTCTAAAAAAGTTACTTTAGTTATAATAGACTGAGATGTTATTTGTAAGGAAGAAAATGAAATTATATTTGTTTATGTGTAGATGTATAATGGGCATCACATTGCCTTGCAAATATCTGTGGTTAATTAATAACATTTTTGCTATTGCATATATTTTCATGAAAGAGGATGTCTTTCCATCCATGTAGATCGATGAGTGCAGATACTCAAAAGTGCTTCAATGCCTTGTATAAATCGTACTTCTGTGCCATATCAAACCTTATTTCAAATGATTGAAGAATCACACCTCAGTATCTGATTAATGGGGAAAAACAGGATAAGAATGGTTTACTGATAAATGACAACAAAATTTAATGAAAATACACCAGAAACACTTCTAAGATTATTCTCTGACATGAAAATAGGATAGAGGCCATCACATGTTCCACAGAGCATGACATGGAATCAGATATCTGATTTCAACAAGAAATAAAGGGACAAGCAACTGGAATGAAGCTATGGAAAATTATCTGTGAAACATAGAAAACAACTTTGTTTTATAAACCCATAAAGTACTGTAGTGGATAGCTTAAGATTGGCAACCAACAGAACAACTTAAAGGAAAATAGAAACCAAAGAGTCCCTTGATAATCAGGAAGGACACGATCAGGTGTGCTCTGCCTTCTTTCCTCCAAATCAAGTCTATAACATGAGCTTTAGGCAAAAAGAAAAGAGATTTTAAGAAATACTATTTGTGTTTCAAGCAACATGGAGGATGTCTCTGCAGAAAAACACATGGAGCCTCACCTCTAAATCTGGGCAAATACAAGTTCAAGATTATTAAAGACCTAAATGTTTGACCTGTAGTCTTGTTTTAATGAGTATGTTATGGATCCCATTCCATTGCTCATGTGCACCAAATGACTTCCAAAAGACTGCCACAGCCCAGGATGGCACAACAATAGCAGTCACAGTGGAGTGAAGAGTCAGCCTCCATGCATATTCCCAGTTAATTTGACATGGTATTAGCACCAGGTATATAACAATATGACAACAGAACACTTAATTTACCCAGTCTATTGGTTTGTACTGAAAAAATTTGCACTGAAATAGTCGTAGTTCAACCAAAGTATTAAACAAATGTGTATTCATAGTAACAAAGATAATAAAATAAAATCCATAGCAGGATTTTGTTATAATCCAGTGACATACCAACCATTCCAAAAATGGTGTTTAAGACTCACTCAATTCAATATGGATATTATGAACAAAAATATAAGGTAGTTCAAGAAATTAGAAATCAAATCAATGCTTCATCTTTGTCACTCATTGTAATCTAACCAAATTATATAAATTAGCTTTAAAAGCATGAATCTATTTTGTTTAAATTTAATCCAAGATAGAAATATTTCAAAACAAATGCCAAGTAGAAGTAAATGAAAAATATGAGGTATATGCTAACATTAGCAATAAAATTCTACCTCTTAAATGACACCTAACTTCTTTCCCTTGAGCAAAATATATGAAATTAGTCTCTAACTTCTTAATGAGGTGTGAACATACATCAACCAAAGAAATGTTTCATCAAATGTCATTGACTGCCAGGCACTGATTATCAGGAAAGAGATCAGCATATCAGTGAATGTCTGCACAGGTACTGATATTGGACAGGATGGGTGTTCAATCTTTAAAAACCAAGGCATTTTTGGAATTAGCATATTGACATGTTCTCCAGATGGCAGGAATCACAGGAAGTTTGGAGATATTTTGTAAACATGAGTAGCATACAATAGTATATGAACAACAGAGAGCATGGTCAACTCCAGGCTCAATATTGCATGCGAGACTGTCCTTCCCTAAACTTGACAATGTGTTACATAATGTTCCATGATTAAACTCAGCATCTAAGTGATATGGAATTTTTAATGACCTTCTCAACTTCTGTCACAGTATAGAACTTCTGATGAAATCCATTGTGTTTGTACATAATGGCTGTTGACACATGGTCAGGTATGAATTATACAGGAGAAGATTGTCCTTGGGATTTACTCTATGCACATGAATGCAGTCATGGCCCCTGAGGGTAGAAAACATGATCTCAAAACATGTTTTCAAAAATATGTTGATGAAAAGTTTTCAGACCTCAGATGTAGAGCCTGAGGCCAGAATTTTCCCTATGTATCTAGGGAGCCTGACATAGGAAGAATGGAAAGGAACTGTGAATATAATAAGTGGATCTCCAGACAGTAGTACCTTTCAAACAGACACATAGGTGTAACTGTGTGTGTGATGTCTTTCTACATCAGAAACGGATTTCACAACAGCTCCATCTTAGATCCTAGCAGACATGAAGAAGGTCTGTGCTTTCTCTATTTCATTTTTGTTTCTGAAGTTTTCTCTCATCCTGTGCTGTTTGACTGAACCAAGCTGCTTTTGGAGGATAAAGAATAGTGAAGATAATGATGGAGATTTGCAAAAGGAGTGTCATTTTTACCTTTGGGCAACTGAAAAATCTTATACTAATGGTAATTTTTAAAATTTATTTTCAAATTTTAGGTAAGCCATTAACTTTATTTAATGTATCAATGTCAATCGTTTGAAATATTTAGCTGTATACAGAAACTGTGGGTTCTGTTCTCTTCCTCACCATATAACTTGAAGAACCCCTGAAAATGAATTTTTATATCAATAACTATTTTAATACTTTGAAATGTGTCACAGTTTAGTATAGTTTTAGTGCAATTATACTCAAGTTCACAGTGCTGGACAATGTGAAGGTCTGGATTCTCTCTGTGAGGCTTTTTTGATAATATATGTTGAAAGATATGTTTTCATCTGCCTTGAATTCACATTTCCCTCCTAGAACTCAATATGAAGAGACTGAATTCACAATTCCCTCCTTTGTCTAGAACTCAATATGAAGAGACTGCATCACTGCCTATATTCAAATGTCTGCAAATGCCTCATGTATGATCATGCATCTAAATGCCTTCGTAAAAGTGTTACCTAATTCTGGTTTCCAACAGATGAACATGCATTGTTTCATTGAAATATTTATGTATGTTGTTGGTCTACTATACCTGGCTAAATGTATAACATTACTTATATACTTGTGAATATACATATACTTTGCTTCATAAAATAGTCTTTAAATGAGCCTCTTCCTGCAATCCTGAATTTGATACTGAATGTGGAAAAAGAATGCTAGATTATATTCAATTACCAGACTAATCTTTTTATTCAATTACACAAATGCAGAAGCACAGATTTGGCTTATTATCACTATCAGATACAAGGTCAATATTTCTATTAATCTCTCAGTAATTTTAACATTATTTATTAGTTAATGTTTATTCACAATTCCTTTCCATTCATCCTATGTCATGTTCCCTGGATTCATAGGGAAAATTCTGGACTTAATCTCTACATCTGAGGTCTGACAAGATAAATCTAGGAGAATCATAGTACTTCTTGTGGAAAAGAACCTGTTCTCAATGTGGGTATTAGGTCTGAGGTACAATGAGTGAGATGTTATCATTTGTGGCTGCAGATTATGAGGGAACGAGTGTTGAAACTTTTTTTTTACAAAATAGAAATAGTAAGAACACACTAAAAGGTAACATTAACTTGATGCGTACAATACCCTAAAGGATAATATTCTGGTCACATGGTATAACGTGTCATTCTGTATATATATCTTAAAATGGATAAATAAAATTAAATAAAATATATCCTAAAATAATTAGTCTGGCCGGGTGGTGGTGGCTCATTCCTTTAATCCCCGCACTTGGGAGGCAGATTTAACATATCTCATATTACAAATCTTACAGTATTTGAAATTTCATATTTCAAACATCCCCCTTATCATCACTATGCCTTGTTTTAGAATTGCAGCAAGTGAATATGAGCTTCTTCTGGTAATGTTTTTTGCTACCGATGAGATCAACAAGAATCCTTATCTTTTACCCAACATGACTTTGATGTTCTCCATCATTGGTGGAAACTGTCATGATTTATTGAAAAATCTGGATCAAGAATATACACAAATAGATGGACATATGAATTTTGTTAATTATTTCTGTTATCTAGATGATTCATGTATGATAGGTCTGACAGGACCATCATGGAAAACATCCTTAAAACTGGCAATGCATTCTTCGATGCCACTGGTAAGAAATTGTGACACTGAATGGGTTAAGAAAATTAAATTACATTTACAGGTGCCTACAAGAAAACTTGGAAATAATGCATTTGTGGGTGTGCTGCTACACAAATACACACACATACATACACATTATATATATATGAATTAAATAATCATTTCATAGATGTACTGTGCATACAGGTAAAATTGTGTTCTAGGAATTTTAGACTTGTCAGGAATAGTCAAGAATCTAATAGGAATAATACATGATGTGTATAGTACAATCTTACTTTTCTTATCTAGAGTTCTGGAAGGTGAGTAGCATTAAATGTATATGAGTCCAAATATCCTAATAATCATATTCCTCACTGGAAGTTTCATCCTCTCTTCTACATCCTTTAGGTTTTCTTTGGACCATTTAATCCTAACCTATGCGACCATGACCGGCTGCCCCACGTCCATCAAGTAGCCACCAAGGACACACATTTATCACATGGTATGGTCTCCTTGATGTTTCATTTTAGATGGACTTGGATTGGACTGGTCATCTCAGATGATGATCAGGGTATTCAGTTTCTCTCAGATGTAAGAGAAGAAAGCCAAAGTCATGGGATCTGTTTAGCTTTTGTTAATATGATCCCAGAAAACATGCAGATATACATGATAAGAGCTACAATATATGATAACCAAATTATGACATCTTCAGCAAAGGTTGTTATCATTTATGGTGATATGAACTCTACTCTAGAAGTCAGCTTTAGAAGATGGGAAGATTTAGGTGCTCAGAGAATCTGGATCACAACCTCACAATGGGATGTCATCACAAATAAAAATGAATTCACCCTTAATCTCTTCCATGGGACTATTACTTTTGCACACCACAGAGTTCAGATTCCTAAATTTAGGAATTTTATGCAAACAATGAACACTGCCAAATACCCAGTAGATATTTCTCAAAAAATATTGGAGTGGAATTATTTTAATTGTTTACTCTCTAAGAACAGCATTAAAATGGATCATATTACGTTCAACAACACATTGGAATGGACAGCACTGCACAACTATGATATGGCCATGAGTGATGAAGGTTACAATCTGTATAATGCTGTTTATGTAGCAGTGCACACCTACCATGAATACATTTTTCAACAAGTAGAGTCTCAGAAAAAGGCCGAACACAAAAGATATTTCACTTCTTGTCAGCAGGTAAAGTCTTAGTTTTCATTATGCTTAGATATATCAATGTGATCTTTTAAATGGACCCAGAGGAACAACTGTACATTTGTTAGAGATTATTCTTTCAACTCTCTAATAAACCTTTTGCATGGATGAATAGCATGCACAAATATAATATTTAATAGGAGGCAATACAATTTTATGAATATCAGTGAGTTTTGTGAAAAGGTATCTCACATTTCACCAAAAGAGTTCAAAATTTAGAATAGGAGCCAAGAGTTTTATCATAAAAGCCTTAAGAGATGACTAGACAGGAATGTTTGACTAAAGAATAGTTTCTCAGAAATTAACACATGTGCTGTGGTTATTATTTAGCCATTTATATTAATAATTTACAATAACATAATTGACTGACACCACAATAACATAAATGACTGACACCACATTGTACTAAGTTTATGTTTATTTTTTGAGTATACTGTATGTACATGAAAATTATTTATTTTCACAATTTCCAGATTCAGACTTCCCCTTCAGTCTCTCATGTACTGTTTCATTAAAAAAATATTTTTTTGAATAGAATGTTCACACAGACACTCACATAGACAGACAGACCCACACACTCACACTCAAACCCTGTGATACTTATTATCTAGTAATTCTTTTTTTCTAGCCCATTTTATCATCTATCATTAATTGAAATATATAAATTTTCAGTTATGAATGAGGTATACTGTATTTTTCTACAAACGTTTATTTCAATTCAGCAGTCTTTTCTGAAAGTCATTAAGAAATTGGGGAATTCTCAATTTTGCATTACCTTTATTGACATGCTTTATTGATATTGTAAGCATGAATCTCTTCTAGGTGTCTTCCTTGATGAAAACCAGGGTATTTACAAACCCTGTTGGAGAACTGGTGAACATGAAGCATAGAGAAAATCAGTGTACAGAGTATGATATTTTCATCGTTTGGAATTTTCCACAAGGCCTTGGATTAAAAGTGAAAATAGGAAGCTATTTACCTTGTTTTCCAAAGAGTCAACAACTTCATATATCTGGTGATTTGGAATGGGCCATGGGAGGAACATCAGTGGGTATACCATAGTTTTTATTTTTCAGGATATGTAGATTTTAAAATATGAGACTTTGTGGTTAAGACCAATTGTTACTTTTGCAAAAGACCATCCTAAGTAATAATAATGAAGTTTTGATAATGCTCAACTTCAAGTATATCTGGACATAGATGGATCAATGGCCTCTGAATTCCATGTTCAGTAGTACCCAAATGCCTATTACGTACAATAAAAGAATATATATATATAATGGATTTATATGTATAATATATATGTACATATGATTAATGAAAACAATTTAAATATATTATTCATGGGAAATATTTTTAATTCTGTGCAAACATATTTATAGCCTAATTAATTATAACATGCATGCATTAACATGAATGTTTCTCCAGATTCAAGGTTTTCTCTTTTTAATTTATATATTTTGTAATGTTTTTTATTTATTTACATTTCAAATGTTATCTTCCTTCGTGATTTCCTCTCCTCCGTGGAGGATTGCCTTATCTGGCATCAGTGTGAAGAGAATCCCTTGATTCTGTGAAGGCTTGATGTCCCAGCACAGGGGAAAAGTAGAGGGGAAAACTAGAGTGATGAGGCAGGAGTGGGTGGTGTGGAGCTCCCTTATAGATGCAAGGGAAAGAGAGAAAGGGATAGTGTGTTCAAGGTTTTCTTTTACACTTAGGAGTACTTCATTAATTTCATAGGAGTGTTATATAAAATATTTTGGTCATAGTCATCAAACTACTCTTTCTTGATTTACCCTACATTCTCCCTCCATATACCACAGTATTCTTTTTTACAATTTATAAATCATGAGAGAAAAACTTATGCCACCAAAACATTCTTTTTGAATTGATCAGTTTAGGAAGGACAATTTTTGAATTGCAACAACAAGCAATGAACTCATTGAATGGAAGAAACTAGAAATTTTCATCCTGAGTGAGGTAACACAGTCACAAAAGAACACACATGGTATGCACTAACTGATAAGTGGATATTAACCTAGAAGCTTGGAATAATCAAGTTACAATTCATGAACCACATGAAACTCAAGAAGACAGAAGTCCAAAGTGTGGCTACTGCAGTCCTTTTAGAAGGGGAAACAAAATATCCATGGGGGAGATACAAAGTGTAGAGCAGAAACTGAAGGAATGACCATCTAGAGACTGCCTGTTCTGAGGATCCATCTCATATAAAGTCACCAAACCCAGACACTATTGTGGATGCCAACAAGTGATTACTGACAGGAGCCTGATATAGCTGTCTAGTGAGAGACTCTGACAGTGTCTGACAAATACAGAGGTGGATGCCCACAGCCAACCAATGGAAAGAGCCCAAGGTCTGCAATGGAGGAGCTAGAGGAAGGACCCAAAGAGGTGAAGCAGCTCACAGCATCATTGGAGGAGCAAAATATGAACTACCCAGTACCTCAGAGCTTCCAGAGTCTAAACCACCAGCCAAAGAGTTCACATGGAGGGACCCATGGCTCCAGCTGCAAATGTAGTGGAGGATGGCCTTGTTGAAGATCAATGGGAGAAGAGGCCCTTGATCCTGAGAAGGCTCTATGCTGAAAGGATGTTTTCAGAGAGGGAAACCAGGAAGGAGGATAACATTTGAAATGTAAAATTTAAAAAAATCTAATAAAAAAGGAAAAAAAAATGGAAAAATTAATGGTTTTCTCCTTGGCAATAAAGAGTTTATCTAATGTCTCCACATCCAAGTTTCATTATAAAATGCTTTGTAGTCATAGTTGGGTGTTTTCCATACCAGGATTTTCATAACAAGATTCATATTCATTGGAGCATAATGTGACTGAATATTTGGTACTCTACACGTGAGCAGGCCCTATCATAGCAGTATATTTCAAGAACAGCTCTTCTGTAATGAATGATTATTAACAAATTGACTTTGATCTAAATTCTTATGATAAGCTCTCTCATTCAGAGGATCTCTCTAAAGTCACACTATAAAATCAATACATAACTCTTGGTTTTGTAAAGGTTACTTTAAAAAAAATATGGATTGTTTTACCAATATTTTAAGCAGATATATATTACATGAATCAAATTAGAAAAAGTCATTTAGAGAATAGATTGAACAGATTTTCTCACAATTGAACGACATGAAAGGATGAGAGCTCGGGTCTTTTTCTCTTCAGCAATCATTGAAAAGTATGTAGGACACAGTATTACTTGCATAAAATACACCATGATGATTAAACATTTATATTTACCATAAAGTTCAGGTTTGTTCCTCAAAATCATGTTATGTAAATATGTTTGAATGATTCAATCCCAATGATATAAAAGGGATTTCCCTATCTGGTATAGTATATTCAGGAAGAATAAACATATGTAAATGCTTACAGTACTTAAAGTATCTAATAGACCTCACATACAGTAGACATCTGGAATGGGACTTTGATCCCTAATGCACACACCTAATTAAAAGAAAAAAATCTGGCTTCATGACTATGGAATAAGTAGTTATGTATGGCAAACCATCATCAAAAGACTGAACAATTCATCCAACTGAAAGACCTAAATAATCTTGAATTGGAAAAAGTACCTGTCTCTGATTCTGACAGTTGTTTGCCTATATTCGAGACATGTCAGACACACAAACTGCTGATTCAGGATGCGTAGGATGTCACTCTCAGGTGTTGGTTTTCAGAGGAGTTCAGAGAATGTAATGTCTCATAAGAATAATTTGCTCTGAGTTAGTACAGTCTGATAGCCACTGTAACTAGAAGAACAAACTGGGAATATAGTAAAATAGTGAACTGATATAAACTGGGAAATATCACTTCCTCCCTGAGTTTTTATGGTCGCCTTTTGGCAACACAAAATCCAATAAAATAAAATATAAAAATTCACACTATACTAGCTTTGGAAATGCCTGCTCCTGTCTCCCTAGATGGACAAACTAATGTACTAGAATCCTCACCATTCAGAAATTATGATAAGCAGGAAAGTTCCTTAAATTCACAGTGGCAGCATTTTCTGTTATTCATTACTGGAAAGCCAGACTCAAGTATGCCTACTCCAGGAATTTTCACATCAATGTTCCGTGACTCACTGTGCCAGTCCCAGGACTACATCTTCCTTGATGCTTCACAGTGAGATGTAAAGTCAGCTTCCTTAGGTCTCTCTCTTATTTCTCTAAACTCTCAATTCTCACTCTCAAATAGACTCCTCCACCATCTTGCAAACATAAATGTGGTTGAACTCTCTAGGGACCGTTTGAAATCCATAAGTGTAGTTGGTGTTGTTACAACACTGATGACATCACAAGGGATACCAAGACCTCTCCAGGATGATACAATAGAATGTTCAGACAAGGAATTGTTTATGTCACGTGAAACAGGCTTTGCCTTTCTGTTAAAGTTCTCCCTCTACTGAACAGAAGCTGAGTTGCCTGTCCTGGAGACCCTCCTGGGACATAAATACTGATCACCTCCTTTTCAAAAGCCAGAGATCTCAGACAATGAGCTTTTATTTTTTTCCGCGTAAGAACAGTGGGAAAATGGTGTGCTTTATTTCCAAAGGGGTTAACTAGAAAAAAGATTGACAGGATCAAGAGAAGAGCAAGCCCATCAAGTTGGTAGCAGAACACTTGAGATGTCTACTTTCATCCTATGCCTTAATGGTACTTACTTATCATAAGTACCTCATGTGCTTATCTCTGTGGAGGTCCTAAATGATGTGGGAATTCAGCCAAAGGTTTCCCCTATGTTTCTAATTATGGAAGAGCTCCTGTTAGGCAGGTAGGTTGATAGGGCTGGGAGGTACACCCTGCTTTCATAGGTTCAGACTGCAGATGTCCTTCAGGTGTAAATTTTTTATATAATATTGAAATTCTAATTTTGGTGTTCAATATTAGTGTAGTTATGTATATCGGACAATGAAGATCGGAACGGAAATTGGACCCCTTATTGTAAGCTAAGTTCTACGTATTAAGGGATTTTAGGGGATACCTTGGAAGAATCACCATCAGCCATCCTGCATGGACATTGAGTGTGAGTGAAGTAATATGTTTTGCGAATTATGATGCATTGGGTTAAAAATCCTGTGTCTAAACAAGCTATAACATGTCAGATTTAGTTTCATTAGAATAAGTTGAATTTTGTACAAAAATCATTTAAATTATATTAGACTAAGATGATATTTGTAATGAAACTGAAATTATATTTGTTGGTGCATAGTTGTATAATGGGCATCCCATTGCCTTTCAGATATCTGTGGTTCATGAATAACATCTTTGCTATCACATATATTTTAATGAAAGAGGATGACCTTCAATCCATGTAGATTGATGAGTGCAGATACTCAAAAGTGCTTCAATGCTTTGTATAAATAGTACTTCTGTGCCATATCAAACCTTGATTCAAGTGATTGAAGAATCACAAATCAGTATCTGATTAATGGGGAAAAACAGGATAAGAATGGTTTATAATAAATGACATCAGAATTTAATGAATATACAGCAGCAACACTTTTAAAACAATTCTCTGACATGAAAATAGGATAGAGGCCATCACCTGTTACACATAAAATATCATGGAATCAGATATCTGATTTCAACAAGAAATAAAGGGATAAGCAACTAGAAAGAAGATATGAATATTATCTGTGAAACAGAAGAAAACTTTGTTTTATAAACTCAAAATGTACTGTAGTGGATAGCTTAAGATTGCAACCCAACAGAAAAACTTAAAGGAAAATAGAAACCAAATATTGCCTTGATAATCAAGAAGGACACGATGATGTGTGCTCTGCCTTCTTGCCTCCAAATCAAGTACATAATATGAGTTTTAGGCAAAAAGAAAAGAGATTTTAAGAAATACTATTTTTGTTGCAAGCAACATGGAGGATGTCTCTGCAGAAAAGCACATGGAGCCTCACCTCCAAATCTGAGCAAAACAAAATTCAAGATTATTAAAGACCTGAATGTTTGACCTATAGTCTTGTTTTAATGAGTATTGAATGGATCCCATTCCATTGCTCATGTGCTCCAAATGACTTCCAAAAGACTGCCACAGCCCAGGATGGCACAATAGCAGTCACAATGGAGTGAAGAGTCTGCCTCCATGCACATTCCCAGTTAATTTGACATGGTATTAGAACCAGGTATATAATAATTATAGAATATGACAACAGGACACTTCATTTTCCCAGTCTATTGGTTTGTACTGAAACAATTTGCACTGAAATAGTCGTAATTCAACCAAATTATGAAACAAATGTTTATTCATAGTAACAAAGATAGTCAATTAAATTCCATAGCAGGATTTTATTATAATCCATTGATATACCAACCATTCCAAAAATGAAGTTGAAGACTCACTTAATTCAGTATGGATATTTTGAACAAAAATATAAGGTAGTTAAAAAAATAACAAATCAAATCAGTCCTTCATCTTTGTCACTCATTGCAATCTAACCGAATTAGTAGCTAACATCTATGTTATTGAAATGTAATCTAAGATAGAAATATTTCAAAACAAATGCCAAGTAGAAATAAATGAAAAGTGTGAGGTATATACCAGCATTAGCAATAAAATTCTATCTCTTAAATGGCATTCTTTCCCTTGAATAAAATATATGAAATTAGCCTCTAACTTCTTAATGAGGTGTGAACAAACATCAACCAAAGAAATATTTCATTAAATGTCATTGACTGCCAGGGACTGATTATCAGGAAAAAGTTCAGCATATCAGTGAATGTGTGCACAGGTACTGATATTTGACCAGATGGGTGTTGAATCTTTAAAATCCAGGTATTTTTGGATTTAGCATATTGACATGTTCTCCAGATGGCAGGAATCACGGGAAGTTTGAGGAGTTTTTGGAAACATGAGTGGCATACAATAGTATATGAACAACAGAGAGCATGGTCAACTCCAGGCTCAATGTTGCATGTGAGACTGCCCTTCCCTAAACTAGACAATGTGTTACATAATGTTCCATGATTATACTCAACATCTGAATGATATGTAACTTTTATGACCTTCTCAACTTCTGTCACAGTATAGAACTTCTGATGAAATCCATTGTGTTTGTGCATAATGGCTGTTGACACATGGTCAGGTATGAGCTATGCAGGAGAAGATTGTCCTTGGGATTTACTCTATGCACATGAATACAGTCATGGCCCCTGAGGGTAGAAAACATGATCTCAAAACATGTTTTCAAAAATATGTTGATGAAAAGTTTTCAGACCTCAGATGTAGAGCCTGAGGCCAGAATTTTCCCTATGTCTGTAGGGAGCCTGACATAGGAATAATGGAAAGGAACTGTGAATATAATAAGTGGATCTCCAGACAGAAGTAGCCTTAATACAGACACATAGGTGTAACTGTGTGTGTGATGTCTTTCTACCTCAGAAACAGATTTCACAACAGCTCCATCTTAGATCCTAGCAGACATGAAGAAGCTCTGTACTTTCACTATTTCATTTTTGTTTCTTAAGTTTTCTCTCATCTTGTGCTGTTTGACTGAACCCAGTTGCTTTTGGAGGATAAAGAATAGTGAAGATAGTGATGGAGATTTGCAATGGGAATGTCATTGTTACCTTTCGTTACATGATGAACCTATTGAAGATAATTTTGATAATTCAGATTTAAATTTTCGGTAAGTCATTAACTTTATTTCTTTTGTCAATGTCATTAGTTTGACATATTTATCTGTATACACAAACTGTGGGTTCTGTTCTCTTCCTCACCATGTAACTTTAAGGACCCCTGAAAACGAATTATTATATCAATCACTATTTTAATACTTCAAAATGTGTCACAGTTTAGTAGGGTTTTAGTTCAATTTTATACTCCAGTTCACAGTGCTGGACCATGTGAATGTCTGGATCCTCTCTATTGAGTCTTTGTTGAAAGTATATGTTGAAAGATATCTTTTCATCTGCCTTGAATTCACAATTCCCTCCTTTGTCAAGAACTCAATATGAAGAGACTGCATCACTGCCTATATTCAATTGTCTGCCCACGCCTCATTATGATCATGCATCTAAATGCCTTAATAAAAGTGTTACCTAATTCTGGTTTCCAACAGATGAACATGCATTGTTTCATTGAAATATTTATGTATGTGTTGGTCTACTATACTTGGTTAAATGTATAACATTACTTATATACTTGTGAATATACATATACTTTGCTTTATAAAATAGTATTTAAATGAGTCTCATCCTGCAGCTCTGAATTTGGTACTGAATAAGGAAAAAGAATGCTAGTCTTATATTCTGTTACCAGAATAATCTTTTTATCCAATTACACATATGCACAGGCACTGATTAGGCTTCTTATCACTATAAGATACAAGGTCAATATTTCTATTAACTACTCAATAAACTTAACATTATTTAGTAATTAATATTTATTCACAAGTCCTTTCCATTCATCCTATGTCATGTGCCCTGGATACATAGGGAAAATTCTGGTCTTAATCTCTACATCTGAGGTCTGAAAAGATAAATCTAGGAGAATCATTGTGTTCCATTTGAAAAGAACCTTTTCTCAATGTGGCTATTAGATCTGAGATCCAAAGTTTGAGGTGTTATCATTTGTGGCTGCAGATCATGAGGGAACGAGTGTTGAAATCATTTACCTTTTAGCTAATCATTGTGCCTGCTACTTCTTTCTTTCATAAACTAAGGTTTCTTGTGCTTTTATGTTTTTGGTTCTCATCCCATCCCCTTTTCAATTTTCATGTCTTTGGGATAAAGGAATACATTTTTCAATGGGTAGCCACAGTGCACTGTACACTTTGATAGTGATGGTTGTTTCACATTATTATCCTTCTGTGTTAGGTGAGTAGGAATTATATTTCTGATGTATCCTTAATTTTTACCACACCTATTGGCCAAAAATTGTGGAAATTCTCATTGATGACAATTGTTTAAGCCATAATAAGTTTTAAAATTACAAATATATGAACTGTGTCAATATACTTTTGGGATTAGAAAGAAAAACTTAGCGCTGAACTCTTAATTGAAAAATACAAATTTTAGCAAAAGACCATTTTTGGTGTCTTTACACCTGATAAGAGGCAATAGAGAATAACAGATGAACTGCCAACTGTGCTGGGGCAGAGAAGATCTCTTTGCTCAGACATCACTTAAAGGATCTCAATGTATTAGGAAGATTGTGGTATTAAAAGAATTGTGATAAAACTTTTACAAGATAGAAATAGTAAGAACACACTAAAAGGCAACATGAACTTGATGTGTACAAGACCCTTCTGGTCATATGGTATATTGTATCATTGTGTATATCTTGAAATGGATAAATAAAATTAAATAAAATGGATATTAAAATGAGTAGCCTGATTGGTGATATTAACATTTGAATATATTAAAAGCATGATCTAAAAACATACAAAACAATTATAAAACATGTTCTAACATGTTATTCATAATTTTCTTCCTGTGAATAAAATTAGCAATTTCATAATGCTTAAGTTCATAGAGTTTTTGTTATTTGGAAATATGTAAAATATTCTTACTGATTAAATATTTTCTCTACTTGAAACACTGATAATCTTCTTAAAGTAAGCTGATTGTTTGTCAAGAAACACAACTATATAATGGGTTTTGAATACTCTCATACTGTCAGGTGGTATCAAATAAGGGCTTTTGAATATATTTCTTAATGATTCACTATATAAAATTTTATGCTCCTTTATTATGCTTAATTCCCAAAGAGTATTTTGTATGTTTTGTAATAACTTAGTAGTGAACATTAGACATAGTATCCTCAGTTATGGATATTATTTAATATTCATAAATGATATTTTAGGGTATAAAAGTATAAGAATAAAAAAGTTAAAAAAGACAGATATATTAGTTGATACTCAAAGTATTCAATAATATTAAGATGATTGATGTATAAATTGCAGTTAAATAAATTTATAAGGACAATCTGTTAGGTATTTCATATGTAGTGGAAGCCATGCTCTTTTATATATCTGTGGAATTACATCTCCAAGGTTATTTTATAGCAGTCTCACACAATAGGACTGTAATTTAGTTCAAGGATGGCATTCAGAGATAAAACAATGTTTATTTATTTTCATGAATACAAAATGTATCATATCACAGTGCCCAATGTGTATGAATTCTTAAATTGTATTCGGCTCTAAAGATCCCTAATATATCAGGCTTATTTCAAGACATTTATACAGAAATTTAGCATATCTCATATTACAAACTTTACTGCAGTTGAAATTTTATATTTCACACATCTCCCTTAATCATCACTATGCCCTCTTGTAGAATTGCAGCAAGTGAATATGAGCTTCTTCTGGTAATGTTTTTTGCTACTGATGAGATCAACAAGAATCCTAATCTTTTACCCAACATGACTTTGATGTTCTCCATCATTGGTGGAAACTGTCAGCATTTATTGAGAGATCTGGATCAAGAATATACACAAACATATGGACATATGAATTTTGTTAATTATTTCTGTTATTTAGATAAGTCATGTATCAGCTCTTACAGGACCATCATGGAAAACATCCTTAAAACTGGCAATGCATTCTTCGATGCCACTGGTAAGAATTTGTGACACTGAATAGGTTAAGAACATTAAATCACATTTACAGGTGCCTTCAAGAAAACTTGGACAGAATGCATTTATGAGTTGGCTGCTACACAAACACACACACATACACACACATTTATATATATACATATATAAATATTTATATAAATATATATATATATATATATGTGTGTGTGTGTGTGTGTGTGTGTGTGTGTGTGTATGAATTAAATAATCAGTTCATAGATTTACTGTACAGACAGGTAAAACTGTGTACTTGGAATTTCAGACTTGTCAGGAATATTCTAGAATCTAATAGGAATGATACATGACATGTATAGTACAATCTTACTCTTTTTATCAGGATTTCAGGAAGGTGAGTATCATTACTTGTATATGAGTACAAACATCCTAATAATCATATTCCTCATTGGAAGTTTCATCCTCTCTTCTACATCCTTTAGGTTTTCTTTGGACCATTTAATCCTAACCTACGCGACCTTGACCGGTTACCTCATGTCCATCAGGTAGCCACCAAGGATACAGTTTTATCACGTGGCATGGTGTCATTGATGTTTCATTTTAGATGGACTTGGATAGGACTGGTCATCTCAGATGATGATCAGGGTATTCAGTTTCTCTCAGATTTAAGAGACGAAAGCCAAAGGCATGGGATCTGTTTAGCTTTTCTTAATATGATCCCAGAAAACATGCACATATACATGACAAGGTCTACAATATATGATAAACAAATTATGACATCTTCAGCAAAGGTTGTTATCATTTAAGGTGAAATGAACTCTACTCTAGAAGTCAGCTTTAGAAGATGGGAAGAGTTAGGTGCTCAGAGAATCTGGATCACAACCTCACAATGGGATGTCATCACACATAAAAAAGAATTCACCCTTAATCTCTTCCATGGTTCTATTACTTTTGCACACCACAGAGTTGAGATTCCTAAATTTAGGAATTTTATGCAAACAAAGAAAACTGCCAAATACCCTGTAGATATTAATCATACTATATTGGAGTGGAATTATTTTAATTGTTCATTCTCTAAGAACAGCAGTAAAATGGATCATATTACTTTCAACAACACATTGGAATGGACAGCTCTGCACAGCTATGATATGGTGATGAGTGATGAAGGTTACAACTTGTATAATGCTGTTTATGCTGTGGCCCACACCTACCATGAATGTATTCTTCAACAAGTAGAGTCTCAGAAAAAGGCAAAACCCAAAAGACATTTCACTGCTTGTCAGCAGGTAAAGTTTCTTACATTGCATTATGCTTAGATATATCAATGTGATCTTTTAAATGGACCCAGAGGAACAACTGTACATTTGTTAGAGATTATTCTTTAAATTCTCTAATAAACCTTTTGCATGGATGAATATCATGCACAAAGATCATATTTAATAGGAGGAAATACATTTTTATGAATATCAGTGAGTTTTGTGACAAGGTGTCTCACATTTCACTAAATGACTTCAAAATTTAGAATAGGAGCCAAGAGTTTTATCATAAAAGCCTAAGTGATGACTAGACTGGAATGTTTGGCTAAAGAATAGTTTCTCAGAAATTGATCCATGTGCTGTGCTTATTATTTAGCCATTTACATTAACAATTTACAATAACATAAATGACTAAGACTGTACGTTTTATTAAGTTTACGTTTAATATATGAATATACTATATGTACATGAAAATGATTTGTTTATTTTCACAATTGCCAGGTATTCAGACTTCCCCTTCAGTCTCTCATATACTGTTTCATTTTTTAAAAAAGTATTTTTGACAAGAATCTTCACACAGACACTCACATAAACAGACAGACACACACACACTCACACTCATGCACTGTGTTACTTATTTACTAGTAATCATTTTTTCTAGCACAATTTATCATCTATCATTTATATGAAGTATATAAATTTTCATTTATCAATGAGGTATACTGTTTTTTTCTACACACGTTTATTTCAATACATCTGTTTTTTCTGAAAGTCATTAAGAAATTAGGGAATTCTCAATTTTGCGTTACCTTTATTGTTATGCTTTATTGATATTGGAAGCATGAATCTCTTCTAGATGTCTTTCTTGATGAAAACCAGGGTATTTACAAACCCTGTTGGAGAACTGGTGAACATGAAGCATAGGGAAAATCAGTGTACAGAGTATGATATTTTCATCATTTGGAATTTTCCACAAGGCCTTGGATTAAAAGTGAAAATAGGAAGCTATATACCTTGTTTTCCAAAGAGTCAACAACTTCATATATCTGATGATTTGGAATGGGCCATGGGAGGAACATCAGTGGGTATACCATAATTTTTATTTTTCAGGATATATAGGTTTTTAAATATGAGATTGTGTGTTTAAGACCAATTGCTACTTTTGCAAAAGACCATCCAAAGTTACAATAATCAAACTTTGATAATGCTCAACTTCAAGTATATCTGGTAATCGATGGATCAATGGCCTCTGAATTCCATGTTCAATAGTACCCAAATTGTCTATTACCTACAATACAGGAATATATATATAATGGGTTTATAGTATAATGTATATGTACATATGATTAATGAAAAAAAATTAACTATATATTAACATGTTTTTTGTAATTCTGTAGAAACATATTTATAACCTAATTAAGTATATCATGGACTCTTTAACGTAAATGTTTCTCCATATTGAAGGTTTTCTCTTTTTAATTTATATATTTTATATTGTTTTTTATTTATTTAGATTTAAAATGTTATCTTCCTTCGTGATTTCCCCTCCTCCGTGGAGGATTGCCTTAACTGGCATCAGTGGGAGGGGAATCCCTTGCTCCTCTGAAGGGTTGATGCCCCAGCACAGGGGAATACTAGAGTGATGAGGCAGGAATGGGTGGGTGTGGAGCTCCCTCATAGATGCAGGGGAAAGAGAGTAAGGGATAGTGTGTTCAAAGTTTTCTTTTACACTTAGGAGTACTTCATTAATTTTATGGGAGTCTTATATAAAATATTTTGTTCATAGTCATCAAACTACTCTCTCTTGATTTACCCTACATTCTCCCTCCATATATCACAGTATTCTTTTTTGTAATTTATAAATCATGAGAGAAAAACTTGTGCCACCTAAACATTCTTTTTGGATTGATCAGTTTAGGAAGGTACACTTTTGAATTGCTACAACCTGAATGATACAAAAATAATATTAAATGATGTAGTAAATTTTGTGTGACAATCAGTGTGTTGGAGGTAACATGATTAAAATGTGCCTGATATTGTAAAGTGATACAAGTTATCAGAGGAATATGTATAGCCATTTCTGTTAGTGCTCCATATATCAATCTATGGGTCATTATTCATATGATAAATACATGAAATACACACACTCATATGCATATTATATAACATTTATGCACTGCCTCAGGTTCCCTCCTCCGTGTGTAGTGTGACATGTACTGCTGGATTCAGGAAAATTTTTCAGAAAGAAACATCAGACTGCTGCTTTGATTGTGTTCAGTGCCCAGAAAATGAGGTTTCCAATGAAACAGGTACATTCTTGCATACAGAAGAATATTTGATAAATTTGAATACCTTCTCTATCCAAACTAGAAATATGAAATGGCCTAGATGCGAACTAAAGACCTAACATCTCCATGACTGAAAACATAATCAGTTAAATAGTGCCAACCTCTTTTGGAACCAGCAAAAAACTTCCAATATCTTCTTAAAACAAGGCCTTTCTCTCAAATTATGATGGTTACTGTTTTCATATTATATAGAAAGTATTTAGGAGGACATACCTGTATAACAATGTTTTAAAGAAACATTTTAGATGTAATAATCTATGCATATGTTTATTTTTTTTTTGATTTGTTGCACATAGAAAGTTGACCACCTGATCAGTCCAAAATCTTTCCCTGTATCACCCAGCTTACACTGTGAAAAAGACCAGATGCTCAGGGTAACAGTTGTTGTTTAATGAAATATATTTTAAGAGGTTAGATGGTCAGAGGATTAAGTATTTCCTCTTAAAGAATTAGAACAAGAGTGAAGATTTCAAAATGCAGCAAGAGATGGCTTAGAGCTTAGCTAAGGAAAGAGGGATAAATGTGAACATCCATAAGCTTCCTGCCATATAGCATGGAATGTGTATTTGGCAAGATAGAGATTGAAAAACAATGAAAGGACATGCATAGGTCTATGAGGCCTACAGTTTCAAGAATGAAAAAATTCCTTTATGTAAACAGTATGTGAGTGAGAAATTGTATCTTCTGGTTCCTATGTAGAGATACAGACAGAGGCACAAACCGCAGAGCAAACAAAGTACGTGATGCATTTCATCAACTGACACCAGTACCGATGTCTGCACACTACCCTTGTCTGTGAATAGTGAATTTATTTTTACAAGAATTAAATAATCTGAGATTATGCATATAATTATTCATCATATTTTTGTTTTTGTTCAATAAGAATATTTTTCTGTTCCACTTACCATGATGTTTTTTTTTTTTCAATCACAATGCATAGGTCAATACTGGGCAATTTTAAGTAAGTGGTTCTACAGCAAAAAGGAAGGGAATAGATCATCAACACTAAATTATTTATTAATATTTGCTATGAAAAACACAAATATAGAATTATTACCTATGCAACTATGATATCGTATAAGGGTTTATGTCCATTTACCAGCAGATATGGAACAGTGTGTGAGGTGTCCAGATGATAAGTATGCCAACATAGAGCAAACCTACTGTCTCTCAAGAACTATATCATTTCTGACTTATGAAGATCCACTGGGGACGACCCTAGGCTGCATGGCAGTGTCTTTCTCGGCCATCACAATTCTAGTCCTCATCACATTTGTGAAGTACAAGGATACTCCCATTGTGAAGGCCAATAACCGCATTCTCAGCTATATCCTGCTCATCTCTCTAGTCTTCTGCTTTCTCTGCTCCCTGCTCTTCATTGGACATCCCGACCAGGTCACCTGCATCCTGCAGCAAACCACATTTGGAATATTTTTCACTGTGGCTGTTTCTGCAGTGTTGGCCAAAACAATAACTGTGGTCATGGCTTTCAAACTCACTACTCCAGGAAGAAGAATGAGAGGGATGTTGGTAACAGGGGCTCCTAAGTTGGTCATTCCCATTTGTACCCTAATCCAACTTGTTCTCTGTGGAATCTGGTTGGTAACATCTCCTCCCTTAATTGACAGAGATATACAATCTGAACATGGGAAGATTGTCATTCTTTGCAATAAAGGCTCTGTCATTGCCTTCCACGTTGTCCTGGGATACTTGGGCTCCTTGGCTCTGGTGAGCTTCACTTTGGCTTTCTTGGCTAGGAACCTTCCTGACACATTCAATGAAGCCAAGTTCCTAACTTTCAGCATGCTGGTGTTCTGCAGTGTCTGGATCACCTTCCTCCCTGTCTACCACAGCACCAGCGGGAGGTTCATGGTGGTTGTGGAGGTTTTCTCAATCTTGGCTTCTAGTGCAGGGTTGCTAATGTGTATCTTTGTCCCAAAGTGTTATGTTATTTTAATTAGACCAGATTCAAATTTTATACATAAGTACAAAGATAAATTTCATTATTGAAATATTCATACTATGAAAATGTTAAATGATACTCAACATATTTTTTCTTTGTCTTAACAAAATTAGTACTAAATCTTATAAAAATTTAAATAATATACAAATTTGAACTTAGAAACAAGACAGAACTGTGTATTGTAATACCAATTACCAAACTTTGGTGAAAAATGGTCTCATTAATAAGGACACAATTCTGAAGATATTGAGAACCAGGAATCTCAACTGAGGAAATGCTACCATCATCCTGACCTGTGGTTTTGTGTGTAAACCATGAACTTAATTAACGATTAATATAAGGTGACCATACTGACTGTGAACACTACCATCTGTAAGTGAGTTGTTCTTGGAGTTATAACAAAAAGGTCTGAAGACAACATTGACATAAAGCCAGTCATCGCCATTATCCCTCATGCTTTCATGGAGTGCCTGCATCCAATTTCATGCCTTGGCTTCATTCAATATATTGTGACCAAGGTACATAAGTAAATAAACACTTTGCTCAAAAGCTTCTTTTGATCACTGTGTGTGTGTGTGTGTGTGTGTGTGTGTGTGTGTGTGTGTGTGTTTACAACAATGGAATATAAAATATCAACAAAAAGGTAAATTGTTTCTGTTGAGATTTAAAGTATCATTGATTACTGATGCAATGAAAGGCACTTATTTGAAAAGAGAAACAAGGGTGAATATTAGCAGTGTCAAGTACAGTGACAGTATTGCCTATGACAGCACAGAAGTGCTGTACTTTGGAATAACTTTTAAATGTACTAGGCAGATGTTAAGAATGTCAGATCACATTACAAAAAAGAAGTATTTTATTAAAGGGACAATGCATATCAGATTGTACCTACAATATAAGGCTCTTTATATTTATGTGAAAAGACACAATGAGGAGAAATGGAGGGACCTGGGAAGGAAAGTGGACAGGGTGGGGGAAATTGGGGGGAGAGGGGAACATGGTCTGGGATTGGCTGAGGGAAAAGGACTGAAGCCCTGAGGGCCAGCAGAAAGAATGTAAACAAGCAACCTCAGGAGAGAGGAGGTTTGGGGAAACCCAGGGCATTCAGTAGGGAGAGGGACTTTTGAACACATCTCCTGAAGGAAGATCAAGTATGTGATGGGGTTGCCACCCCACAGACACAATTCTGACCCATATTGTTCCTGTCTTAAAGAAGAATAGGGATAGAAATGGAGATGAGCCTGAGGAAAGGAAGATCCAGTGACAGGCCAAAGTGGGGTCCAGCTCAGTGTGAGGGCCCAAGGCCTGACACTATTACTGAGGTTATAGAACACTCACAAAAAGGGGCCTATCATGACTGCCCTCCAAAAGACCCAGCAACAGCTGAAAAGGTCAGGTGCAGATATTTGCACCCAACCAATGGACAGAAACAGCTGACACCTGTTGTTGAATGAGGGAAGCTGAATGAAGCTGCTGAGAAGGGCCATCCTGTATGAGGACCAACAGTCTCAGGTAATCTGGACCCCGAGATCTCTCTAACACTGGGCCACCCCAGGGAGTTCACACCCACTGATATGAGGCCCCCAACACACATCCAGTAGAAGACTTCCAGGTCTGTGTTCATTCAGAGATATTTGTAAGGAGCCGCCCTCACATTCGCCATTACAAGCTGGCGCTGATGGCACTGGCAACCATGTAATCAAACCATCTGTGCATGCGCCGGGGTAGTTTCTCACCCCATGTGCTCTGCCTTCCCCGTGACGACAACTCCGGCCAATGGGCTGCAGCCAATCAGGAGCAACACGTCTGAGGCAGAGGACAGTCCTCCATAAAAGGGACGGGTTTCCGCCATTCTATGGATCTCTCTATCTCTCTCTGTCTCTCTGGCTCTCTTCTCCACTGGCTCCTGAAGGGGTAAGCAATAAAGCTTGTGCCGCAGAAGATTCCGGTTGCCCTGAGCGTGTTCTTACCAGGGGGAACAAAAGCGCGGGCAATAAATGGCGCCGAAACCCGGGAGCTACTACATCACGGGGAAGGAGCGGTTAATGAAGTGTTCCCGCAAAACAGACTGTTGAGAAGGATCCGGTGTGGATTCAGAACTCTTCAGCTGGGGGACGGAGCGGAACCAGAACTGCCGAGACGTGTTACAGCTTTACAAGGTATGTCTGGTCTTGAACTTTCTCTAGTGTTAAAAGCCTTTTTGTTCCTTTTCATATGTCAACAAGTGGTTAAGGTGGGGTGGAGAATTCTGGACAAAATTCAAGACAGTCTATCAGAAGTAAAGCGGGGAGAGAGAGCAGGAAAAAAGAGGAAACATGGTGCACCAAATAAGTATATAGGCCTTTCCACGGTTCTTGAACCCGAGGAAAAGTTAATGTCAGGGAAAAATACCTGGGGAGAGATTAGAAGGAAAGAGGAGAAAAGAGACGAGTTTAAAGAGCCAGTTCTTAGTAGCTGTGAATAAGATGAAGAAATTAGCCCTTCTGAGGAAACAGACTTGGAGGAGGAAGCAGCTCGTTATGAGAGAGAAATTCGAGCTTATAGGTTAAGAAAGAAGCCAAAAGCGGCTGGCAAAGGCCAGCTTGCTGCTCGACCTCCGGGCAGTCGGCTTCAAAGTCATAGTGCACCTCTGCCCTATGCGGACCGCCTGCCCTGTGTAGTGCGTCAGCCCTGCGCAGAGAGGCAGTGCGTGGACTCGTTCATTTCAAGAGAGGCACAAAGGAAGATACAACAGGCATTTCCGGTCTTTGAAGTAGCCGAGGGTGGGCGTGTTCACGCTCCGGTAGATTATACACAGATTAAAGAGCTTGCCGAATCGGTCCGTAAATATGGAGCCAATGCTAATTTTACCTTGGTGCAGTTAGACAGGCTTGCTGGCATGGCACTAACTCCTGCCGACTGGCAAATGATTGCAAAAGCCGCTCTCCCCAGTATGGGCAAATATATGGAATGGAGAGCACTATGGCAAGAGGCTGCACAAACTCAGGCCTGAGCAAATGCTGCCGCTTTGACTCCAGAGCAGAGAGATTGGACCTTTGACCTGTTAACGGGTCAGGGAGCTTATACCGCTGATCAAACAAATTATCACTGGGGAGCTTATGCCCAAATTTCCTCCGCGGCTATTAAGGCCTGGAAGGCGCTCTCCCGAACAGGTGAAGCCACTGGACAATTAATAAAGATCATCCAGGGACCCCAGGAGTCCTTCTCAGACTTTGTGGCCAGAATGACAGAGGCAGCAGAGCGTATTTTTGGAGATTCAGAGCAAGCCGCACCTCTGATAGAACAGCTCATTTATGAGCAAGCCACACAGGAGTGTCGAACGGCCATAGCCCCAAGAAAGAATAAAGGCTTACAGGATTGGCTCAGGGTTTGTCGAGAGCTCGGGGGACCTCTCACCAATGCAGGCTTAGCGGCTGCCATCCTCCAATCCCAAAAACGCTTCATAGGCAGAAATGATTGGAGGACATGTTTTAACTGTGGGAGGCCTGGGCATTTTAAGAAAGATTGTAGAGCTCCAGACAAAAAGGGGGGGACCCTCACTCTTTGCTCTAAGTGTGGCAAGGGCTATCATAGAGCCGACCAGTGTTGCTCTGTGAGGGATATAAAGGGCAGATTCCTTCCCCCACCTGATAACCAATCAGCTGATGTGTCAAAAAAACGGGCTATTGGGCCCTCGGTCCCAGGGCCCTCAAAGATATGGGAACCGGTTTGTCAGGACCCAGGAAGCAGTCAGAGAGGCGACCCAGGAAGACCCACAAGGGTGGACCTGCGCGCCACCTCCGATTTCCTACTAATGCCTCAAATGAGTATTCAGCTGGTGCCGGTGGAGCCTATACCATCTTTGCCCCCTGGAACCATGGGCCTTATTCTCGGCCGGGGTTCACTCACCTTGCAGGGCTTAGTAGTCCACCCTGGAGTTATGGATTGTCAACATTCCCCTGAAATACAGGTCCTGTGTTCAAGCCCTAAGGGCGTTTTTTCTATTAGTAAAGGAGATAGGATAGCTCAGCTGCTGCTCCTCCCTGATAATACCAGGGAGAAATCTGCAGGACCTGAGACAAAGAAAATGGGCTCCTCTGGAAATGATTCTGCCTATTTGGTTGTATCTTTGAATGATAGACCTAAGCTCCGCCTTAAGATCAGCGGAAAAGAGTTTGAAGGCATCCTTGATACCGGAGCAGATAAAAGTATAATCTCTACACATTGGTGGCCCAAAGCATGGCCCACCACAGAGTCATCTCATTCATTACAGGGCCTAGGATATCAATCATGTCCCACTATAAGCTCTGTTGTCTTGACATGGGAATCCTCCGAGGGGCAGCGAGGAAAATTCATACCTTATGTGCTCCCACTCCCGGTTAACCTCTGGGGGAGGGATATTATGCAGCATTTGGGCCTTGTTTTGTCCAATGAGAATGCCCCGTCGGGAGGGTGTTCGGTTAAAGTAAGAAATATCATGGCAAAGATGGGTTATAAAGAGGGAAAAGGGTTAGGAAATGAACAATTAAAACTGGGCCATATTGAACCATCTACCTCACCTTGGAATACTCCAATTTTTGTAATTAAGAAAAAGTCAGGAAAGTGGAGACTGCTCCATGACCTCAGAGCCATTAATGAGCAAATGAACTTATCCCCGTACAGAGAGGTCTCCCTGTACTTTCCACCTTACCACGTGGCTGGAATTTAATTATTATAGATATTAAAGATTGTTTCTTTTCTATACCTTTGTGTCCAAGGGATAGGCCCAGATTTGCCTTTACCATCCCCTCTATTAATCACATGGAACCTGATAAGAGGTATCAATGGAAGGTCTTACCACAGGGAATGTCCAATAGTCCTACAATGTGCCAACTTTATGTGCAAGAAGCTCTTTTGCCAGTGAGGGAACAATTCCCCTCTTTAATTTTGCTTCTTTACATGGATGACATCCTTCTATGCCATAAAAACCTTACCATACTACAAAAGGCATATCCTTTTCTACTTAAGACTTTAAGTCAGTGGGGTTTACAGATAGCCACAGAAAAGGTCCAAATTTCTGATACAGGACAATTTTTGGGCTCTGTGGTGTCCCCAAATAAAATTGTGCCCTAAAAGGTAGAGATAAGAAGAGATCACCTCCATACCTTAAATGATTTTCAGAAGCTGTTAGGGGATATTAACTGGCTCAGACCTTTTTTGAAGATTCCTTCCGCTGAGTTAAGGCCTTTGTTTGATATTTTAGAAGGAGATTCTCATATCTCCTCCCCTAGGGCTCTTACTCTAGCTGCTAGCCAGGCCTTACAAAAGGTGGAAGATGCCTTACAGAATGCACAATTACAACGTATTGAGGATTCGCAGCCTTTTAGTTTATGTGTCTTTAAGACAGCACAATTGCCAACCGCAGTTTTGTGGCAGAATGGGCCATTGTTGTGGATCCATCCAAATGTATCTCCAGCTAAAATAATAAATTGGTATCCTGATGCAATTGTACAGCTCGCCCTTAAAGGCCTAAAAGCAGCGATCACCCATTTTGGACGAAATCCCTATCTTTTAATTGTACCTTATACCGCTGCACAGGTTCAGACCTTGGCAGCCACATCTAATGATTGGGCAGTTTTAGTTACCTCCTTTTCAGGACAAATAGATAACCATTATCCAAAACATCCAATTTTACAGTTCGCCCAAAATCAATCTGTTGTGTTTCCACAAATAACAGTAAGAAACCCACTTAAAAATGGGGTTGTGGTATATACTGATGGATCAAAAACTGGCATAGGTGCCTATGTGGCTAATGGTAAAGTAGTATCCAAACAATATAATGAAAATTCACCTCAAGTGGTAGAGTGTTTAGTGGTTTTAGAAGTTTTAAAAACCTTTTTAGAACCCCTTAATATTGTGTCAGATTCCTGTTATATGGTTAATGCTGTAAATCTTTTAGAAGTGGCTGGAGTGATTAAGCCTTCCAGTAAAGTTGCCAATATTTTTCAGCAGATACAATTAGTTTTGTTATCTAGAAGATTTCCTGTTTATATTACTCATGTTAGAGCCCATTCAGGCCTACCTGGCCCCATGGCTCTGGGGAATGATCTGGCAGATAAAGCCACTAAAGTGGTGGCTGCTGCCCTAACATCCCCGATAGAGGCTGCAAGAAATTTTCATAACAATTTTCATGTGACGGCTGAAACATTATGCCGCCGTTTCTCCTTGACGAGAAAAGAAGCCTGTGACATTGTTACTCAATGTCAAAGCTGCTGTGAGTTCTTGCCAGTTCCTCAGGTGGGAATTAACCCACGCGGTATTCGACCTCTACAGGTCTGGCAAATGGATGTTACACATGTTTCTTCCTTTGGAAAACTTCAATATCTCCATGTGTCCATTGACACATGCTCTGGCATCATGTTTGCCTCTCCTTTAACTGGAGAAAAGGCCTCACATGTGATTCAACATTGCCTTGAGGCATGGAGTGCTTGGGGGAAACCCAAACTCCTTAAGACTGATAATGGACCAGCTTATACATCTCAAAAATTCCAACAGTTCTGCTGTCAGATGGACGTGACCCACCTGACTGGACTTCCATACAACCCCCAAGGACAGGGTATTATTGAGCGGGCGCACCGCACCCTCAAATCCTATCTAATAAAACAGAAAGGGGGAGTCAAGGAGGCTCTACCCCGAGTACCAAGAGTGTCTGTGTCTACGGCACTCTTTACACTCAATTTTTTAAATCTTGATTCTCATGGCCATACCACGGCTGAACGACATTGTTCAGAGCCAGATAGGCCCAAAGAGATGGTTAAATGGAAAGATGTTTTAAATAACAAATGGAAAGGCCCGGATCCTATTTTGATAAGATCCAGGGGAGCTGTTTGTGTTTTTCCACAGAATGAAGACAACCCATTTTGGATACCAGAAAGACTCACCCGAAAAATCCAGACTGACCAAGGGAATACTGATGTCCCTCGTCTTGGTGATGTCCAGTGTGATGACAACAAAGGGAAAGCAGCATTGGGAGATACAGAATTGGACGGCTAAATTTGAACAGACCCTTTGAAAATTGAGACTTGCCCCACGCACTTGGACTTGTCCCTGATCTAAGGACTATCTTTTCAACATTTTCCTTCTTTAAAGAATGGGTGGGGGTGGAATTATTTGGAGCTGTTCTTTGCTGTGGATTAGTGTTGCTTTTCTGATTGGTCTGTAAGCTTAAGGCCCAAACTAGGAGAGACATGGTGATTACTTCCCAGGCGCTTGCAGCACTAGAACATGGTGCTTCCCCTGATATATGGTTATCTATGCTTAAGCAATAGGTCGCTGGCCACTCAGCTCTTGCACCCCACGAGGCTAGTCTCATTGCACGGGATAGAGTGAGTGTGCTTCAGCAGCCCGAGAGAGTTGCACGGCTAAGCACTGCAGTAGAAGGGCTCTGCGGCATATATGAGCCTATTCTAGGGAGACATGTCATCTTTCAAGAATGTTGAGTGTCCAAGTGTCCATCCTCCAGGAAAAACTACACGGGAGCGGACCAAGACCCCTTCGGGTGATGAGCCTGGGAGGAGGTTTTGTGTAAAGCCCCTATTTTACACACTGGGGATTTGACCTCTATCTCCACTCTCATTAATATGGGTGGCCTATTGCTCTTATATAAAAGAAAAGGGGGAGATGTAAGGAGCCGCCTTCACATTCGCCATTACAAGATGGCGCTGATGGCACTGACACCTGTGTTCTAAGTAGTAAACAAGGAAGCTGCGCATGTGCCGGGGTAGCTTTCCACGCCATGTGCTCTGCCTTTCCCATGACGACAACTCTGGCTGATGGGCTGCAGCCAATCAGGGAGTGACACGTCCGAGGCGGAGGACAGTCCTCCATAAAAGGGAGGGGGCTCCGCCATCTCTCTCTCTCTCTGGCTCTCTCTCTGGCTCCTTTCTCCACTGGCTCCTGATGGGGTAAGCAATAAAGTTTGTACTGCAGAAGATTCCGGTTGCCCTGAGCGTGTTCTTACCAGGGGAACAAAAGCGGCGGGCAATCGGGTACAAATGGGAATGACCAACTTAGGAGCCCCTGTTACCAACATCCCTCTCATCCTGCTTCCTGGAGTAGTGAGTTTGAAAGCCATGACCACAGTTATTGTTTTGGCCAACACTGTAGAAACAGCAACAGTGAACAATATTCCAAATGTGGTCTGCTGCAAGATACAGGTGACCTGGTCGGGATGTCCAATGAACAGCAGCGAGCAGAGAAAGCAGAAGACTAGAGAGATGAGCAGGATGTAGCTGAGAATGCGGTTATTGGCCTTCACAATGGGAGTATCATTGTACTTCACAAATGTGCCAAGGACTAGAATTGTGATGGCCGAGAAGGACAGTGCCATGCAGCCTAGAGCCATCCCCAGTGGCTCGTCATAAGCCAGAAATGATACAGCTCTTGAGAGACAGTGGGTTTGCTCTATGTTGGCATACTTATCATCTGGACACTTCACACACTGTTCCATATCTTCTGGTAAATGTACATAAACCCTTATAAGTTATCATAATTACATAGGTAGTAATTTTATATTCATGTTATTCCTAGGAAACATCAATAAATAATTTGCTGTTCAGCATCTATTCCATTCCTTTTTGCTGTAGGAACCACTAACTTAAGATATCTCTGTATTGACCTATGCATTGTGATGAAATCGAACGGAAAAAAATTTTATTGAACAAAACCAAAAATATGATGAATAATAATATGCATAATCTCAGATTATTTAATTCCTCCAAACATAAATCCACTATTCACAGTCAAGGGTAGTGTGCAGACATCAGTACTGGTTCCAGTTGATTAAATGCATCATGTACTTTGTTTGCTCTGTACTTGTGCCTTGGTCTGTATCTACACATAGGAACTAGAACATACAATTCCTCGTTGAAATACTGATTGCATTTAGGAATATTTTCATTCTTGAAGCTGTACACCTCATAGACCTATGCATGTCCCTTTCATTGTTTTCCAATCTTTATCTTGCCAAATACACATTCCATGCTATATGGCAGGAAGCTTATGGATGTTCACATTTATCCCTCTTTCCTTAGCTAAGCTCTAAGCCATCTCTTGTAGCATTTTTGAAATCTTCACTCTTGTTCTAATTCTTTAAGAGGAAATATTTAATCCTTTGTCCATCTAACCTCTTAAAATATATTTCATTAAACAACAACTGTTACCCTGAGCATCTGGTCTTTTTCAGAGAGTAAGCTGGGTGATAGAGGGAAAGATTATGGACTGATCAGGTGGTCAACTTTCTATGTGCAACAAATCAAAGAAAAATAAACATATGCATAGATTATTACATCTAAAATGTTTCCTTAAAACACTTTTTACAGGTTTGTCCTCCTAAACACTTTCTATACAATATAAAAGCAGTAACCATCATATTGTGAGAGAAAGGCCTTGTTTCAAGAAGATATTGGAATTTATTTGCTTGGTCTAAAAGAAGTTGGCTCTATTTAACTGATTGTGCTTTCATTCATGGAGATGTTAGGTCTTCAGTTTGCATCCAGGCCATTTCATATTTCTAGTTTGGATAGAGAAGGTATTCAAATTCAGCAAATATTCTTCTGTATGCAAGAATGTACCTGTTTCATTGGAAACCTCATTTTCTGGGCACTGAACACAATCAAAGCAGCATTCTGCTGTTTCTTTTTGATAAATTTTCCTGAATCCAGCAGTACACATCACACTACACACGGAGGAGGGTACCTGAGGAAGTGCATAAATATTATATAATATGCATGTGAGTGTGTGTATTTCATGTATTTATCATATGAATAATGATCCATAGATTGATATATGGGGCACTAACAGAAATGGCTATACATATTTCTCTGATAACCTCTATCACTTAACAATATCAGGCCCATTTGTATTCATATTACCCTGCAACACACTGAGTGTCACACAAAAATTACTACATCAAGTAATATTATTTTTATATCATTCAGGTTGTGTCAATTCAAAAATTGTCCTTCCTAAACTGATCAATCCAAAAAGAATGTTTAGGTGGCACAAGTTTTTCTCTCATGATTTATAAATTACAAAAAAGAATACTTTGGTATATGGAGGGAGAATGTAGGGTAAATCAAGAAAGAGTAGTTTGATGACTATGACCAAAATATTTTATATGACTCCTATAAAATTAATGAAGTACTCCTAAGTGTAAAAGAAAACCTTGAACACACTATCCCTTACTCTCTTTCCCCTGCATCTATGAGGGAGCTCCCCACCCACCCACTCCTGCCTCATCACTCTAGTTTTCCCTGTGCTGGGGCATCAAGCCTTCACAGGATCAAGGGATTCTCTTCACACTGATGCCAGATATGACAATCCTCCACGGAGGAGGGGAAATCACGAAGGAAGAAAACATTTAAAATGTAAATAATTAAAAAACATTACAATATATATAAATTAAAATGAGAAAACCTTGAATCTGGAGAAACATTTATGTTAATGAATGTATGTTATACTTAATTAGGCTATAAATATGTTTACACAGAATTAAAAAAATTTCCCATGGATAATATATTTAAATTGTTTTCATTAATCATATGTACATATCTATTTTACTATAAATCCATTATATATATATATATATATATATATATATATATATATATATATATATATATATTCCTGTATTGTAGGTAATAGGCATTTGGATACTACTGAACATGGAATCAGAGGACATTGATCCATCTATGTCCAGATATACTTGAAGTTGAGCATTATCAAAACTTCATTATTATTACTTAGGATGGTCTTTTTCAAAAGTATCAATTGGTCTTAACCACAAAGTCTCATATTTTAAAATCCACATATTCTGAAAATAATTACGGTATACCCACTGATGTTCCTCCAATGGCCCATTCCAAATCACCAGATATATGAAGTTGTTGACTCTTTGGAAAACAAGGTAAATAGCTTCCTATTTTCACTTTTAATCCAAGGCCTTGTGGAAAATTCCAAACGATGAAAATATCATACTCTGTACACTGATTTTCCCTATTCTTCATGTTCACCAGTTCTCCAACAGGGTTTGTAAATACCCTGGTTTTCATCAAGGAAGACACCTAGAAGAGATTCATGCTTACAATATCAATAAAGCATATCAATAAAGGTAATGCAAAATTGACAATCCCCCAATTTCTTAATGACTTTCAGAAAAGACAGCTGTATTGAAATAAACGTGTGTAGAAAAATACAGTATACCTCATTGATAACTGAAAATTTATATATTTCAATTAATGATAGATGATAAAATGTGCTAGGAAAAAATGATTACTAGATAATAAGTAACGCAGGGCATGAGTGTGAGTGTGTGTGTCTGTCTCTTTATGTGAGTGTCTGTGTGATGATTCTTGTCAAAAATACTTTTTTGAAAAATGAAACAGTATATGAGAGACTGAAGGGGAAGTCTGAATATGGAAATTGTGAAAATAAATAATTTTCATGTTCATACAGAATACTCAAAAAATAAACATAAACTTAGTAAAATGTGGAGTCAGTCATTTATGTTATTGTAAATTGTTAATATAAATGGCTAAATAAAAATCACAGCACATGTGTTAATTTCTGAGAAACTATTCTTCAGCCAAACATTCCAGTCTAGTCATCACTTAGGCTTTTATGATAAAACTCTTGGCTCCTATTCTAAATTTTGTACTCTTTTGGTGAAATGTGAGACACCTCTTCACAAAACTCACTGATATTCATAAAAATGTATTAGCTCCTATTAAATATTATATTTGTGCATGCTATTTATCCATGTAAAAGGTTTATTAGAGAGTTGAAAGAATAATCTCTGACAAATGTACAGTTGTTCCTCTGGGTCCATTTAAAAGATCACATTGATATTTCTAACCATAATGGAATGTAAAACTTTACCTGCTGACAAGCAGTGAAATATCTTTTGTGTTCTGCCTTTTTCTGAGACTCTACTTGTTGAAGAGTGTATTCATGGTAGGTGTGGGCTGCAACATAAACAGCATTATACAGATTGTAACCTTCATCACTCATGGCCATATCATAGTTGTGCAGTGCTGTCCATTCCAATGTGTTGTTGAATGTAAAATGACCCATTTTACCTCGGTTCTTAGAGATTGAAAAATTAAAATAATTCCACTCCAATATTGTTTGAAAAATATCTACTGGGTATTTGGCAGTGTTCATTGTTTGCATAAAATTCCTAAATTTTGGAATCTCCACTTTGTGGTGTGCAAAAGTGATAGTGCTTTGGAAGAAATTAAGAGTGAATTCTTTTTTATTTGTGATGACATCCCATTGTGGGGTTGTGATCCAGATTTTAAGAGCTCCTAAATCTTCCCATCTTCTAAAGCTGACTTCTAGAGTAGAGTTCGTTTCACCATAAATGATAACAACCTTTGCTGAAGATGTCATAATTTGTTTATTATATATTTTAGCTCTTGTCATGTATATCTGCAAGTTTTCTGGGATCATATTAACAAAAGCTAAACAGATCCCATGCCTTTGGCTCTCTTCTCTTAAATCTAAGAGAAACTGAATACCCTGATCATCATCTGAGATGACCAGTCCTATCCAAGTCCATCTAAAATGAAACATCAAGGACACCATGCCATGGGATAAAAGTGTGTCCTTGGTGGCTACCTGATGGACATGGGGCAGCCGGTCATGGTCACATAGGTTAGGATTAAATGGTCCAAAGAAAACCTAAAGGATGTAGAAGAAAGGATGAAACTTCCAGTGAGGAATATGATTATTAGGATGTTTGGACTCACATACAAGTAATGCTACTCACCTTCCAGAACTCCTGTTAAGAAAAGTAAGATTGTACTATACATGTCATGTATCATTCTTATTAGATTCTAGACTATTCCTGACAAGTCTGAAATTCCGAGAACACAGTTTAACCTGTCTGTATAGTACATCTATGAACTGGTTATTTAATTCATATATATATATAACTGGTTATATAATTCATATATATATATATATAAATAACATATATATATATATATGTGTATATATGTGTGTGTGTGTATATATATATATATATATATATATATATATATATATATGTTTGTGTGTGTATGTTTATAATGTTTGTGTATGTGTGTGTGTTTGTGTTGCAGCACACTCATAAATGCATTCTGTCCAAGTTTTCTTGTAGGCAGCTCTAAATGTAATTTAATGTTCTTAACACATTCAGTGTCACAAATTCTTACCAGTGGCATCGAAGAATGCATTGCCAGTTTTAAGGATGTTTTCCATGATGCTCCTGTAAGACCTATCATACATGATTCATCTAAGTAACAGAAATAATTAACAAAATTCATTTTTCCATCTCTTTGTGTATATTCTTGATCCAGATCTCTCAATAAATCGTGACAGTTTCCACCAATGATAGAGAACATCAAACTCATGTTGGGTAAAAGGTAAGGATTCTTGTTGATCTCATCAGTAGCAAAAAACATTACCAGAAGAAGCTCATATTCACTTGCTGCAAATCTAAAAGAAGCCATAGTGATGATTAAGGGAGATGTTTGAAATATAAAATTTCAACTGCAGTAAAGTTGAAATATGAGATAGGCTAAATTTCTGTCTAAATGTCTTGAAATAAGCCTGATATATTAGGGATCTTTAGAGCTGAATATAATTTAAGAATTTATACACATTGGGCACTATGATATGATACATTTTGTATTCATGAATATAAATAAACATTTTTTTTATCTCTGAATGCCATCCTTGAACTAAATTATAGTCCTATTGTGTAAGACTGTTATAAAATAACCTTAGACATGTATTTCCACAGATATATAAAAGAGCATGACTTCCACTACATATTTAATACCTAACAGATTCTCCTTGTAATTTTTATTTAACTGCAATTTATACATCAATCATCTTAATATTATTGACTACTTTGAGAATCAACTAATATATCTGCTTTTTTCTACTTTTTTATTTTTATCCTTTTATACCCTAAAATATCATTAATGCATATTTAACAATATCCATAACTGAGGATACTATGTCTAATGTTCACTACTAAGTTATTACAAAACATACAAAATACTCTTTGGGAAATAAGCATAATAAAGGAGCATAAAATTTTATATAGTGAATCATTAAGAAATATATTCAAAAGCCCTTATTAGATACCACCTGACAGTATGAGAGTATTCAAAACACATTATATAGTTGTGTATCTTGACTAACAATTAGCTTACTTTAAGAAGATTATCAGTGTTCAATTAAAGAAAATATTTTATCAGTAAGAATATTTTACATATTTCCAAATAACAAAAACTCTATGAACATAAGGATTAAGAAAATGCTAATTTTACTCACAGGAAGAAAATTATGAATAATATGTTAGAACATGTTTTATATTTGTTTTGTCTGTTTGTAGATCATGCTTTTAATATTTTCACCTGTTAATATCATCAATCAGGCTACTCATTTTAATATCCATTTTATTTAATTTTATTTATCCATTTCAAGATAAACACAATGATACAATATACCATATGACCAGAATATTATCCTTTAGGGTCTTGTACACATCAAGTTCATGTTACCTTTTAGTGTGTTCTTACTTTTTCTATCTTGTAAAAATTTTATCACATTTCTTTTAATACCACAATCTTCCTAATACATTGAGATCCTTTAAGTGATGTCTGAGCAAAGAGATCTGCTCTGCCCCAGCACAGTTGGCAGTTCATCTGTTATTCTCTATTGCCTCTTATCAGGTGTAAAGACACCAAACATGATCTTTTGCTAAAATTTGTATTTTTCAATTAAGAGTTCAGCGCTAAGTTTTTCTTTCTAATCCCAAAAGTATATTGACACAGTTCATATATTTGTAATTTTAAAACTTATTATGGCTTAAACAATTGTCATCAATGAGAATTTCCACAATTTTTGCCAATAGGTGTGGTAAAAATTAAGGATACATCAGAAATATAATTCCTACTCACCTAACACAGAAGGATAATAATGTGAAACAACCATCACTATCAAAGTGTACAGTGCACTATGGCTACCCATTGAAAATTGTATTCCTTTATCCCAAAGACATGAAAATTGAAAAGGGGATGGGATGAGAACCAAAAACATAAAAGCACAAGAAACCTTAGTTTATGAAAGAAAGAAGTAGCAGGCACAATGATTAGCTAAAAGGTAAATGATTTCAACACTCGTTCCCTCATGATCTGCAGCCACAAATGATAATACCTCACACTTTGAATCTAACACCTAATAACCACATGGAGAACAGGTTCTTTTCAACTGGAACACAATGATTCTCCTAGATTTATCTTTTCAGACCTCAGATGTAGAGATTAAGACCAGAATTTTCCCTATGTATCCAGGGCACATGTCATAGGATGAATGGAAAGGACTTGTGAATAAATATTAATTACTAAATAATGTTAAGTTTGTTGAGTAGTTAATAGAAATATTGACCTTGTATCTTATAGTGATAAAAAGCCTAGTCAGTGCCTGTGCATTTGTGTAATTGGATAAAAAGATTATTCTGGTAACAGAATATGAGACTAGCATTCTTTTTCCTTATTCAGTACCAAATTCAGAGCTGCAGGATGAGACTCATTTAAAGACTATTTTATAAAGCAAAGTATATGTATATTCACAAGTATAAAAGTAATGTTATACATTTAACCAAGTATAGTAGACCAACACACTCACAAATATTTCAATGAAACAATGCATGTTCATCTGTTGGAAACCAGGATTAGGAAACACTTTTATTAAGGCATTTAGATGCATGATCATAATGAGGCGTGGGCAGACAATTGAATATAGGCAGTGATGCAGTCTCTTCATATTGAGTTCTTGACAAAGGTGGGGATTGTGAATTCAAGGCATATGAAAAGATATCTTTCAACATATATTTTCAACAAAGACTCAATAGAGAGAATCCACACCTTCACATTGTCCAGTATTGTAAACTGGAGTATAAAATTGAACTAAAACCCTACTAAACTGTGACACATTTCGAAGTATTAAAATAGTGATTGATATAATAATTCATTTTCAGGGGTTCTTAAAGTTACATGGTGAGGAAGAGAACAGAACCCACAGTTTGTGTATACAGATAAATATGTCAAACTAATGACATTGACAAAAGAAATAATGTTAATGACTTACCGAAAATTTAAATCTGAATTATAAAAATTATCTTCAATAGGTTCATCAATTAACCAAAGGTAAAAATGACATTCCCTTTGCAAATCTCCATCACTATCTTCACTATTCTTTATCCTCCAAAAGCAACTGGGTTCAGTCAAACAGCACAAGATGAGAGAAAACTTCAGAAACAAAAATGAAATAGTGAAAGTACAGAGCTTCTTCATGTCTGCTAGGATCTAAGATGGAGCTGTTGTGAAATCTGTTTCTGATGTAGAAAGACATCACACACACAGTTACACCTATGTGTCTGTTTTAAGGCTACTGATTTTTGGAGATCCAATTTTTATATTCACAGTTCCTTTCCATTCCTCCTATGTCAGGCTCCCTAGATACATAGGGAAAATTCTGGCCTCAGGCTCTACATCTGAGCTCTGAAATGTTTTCATCAACATATTTTTGAAAACATGTTTTGAGATCATGTTTTCTACCCTCAGGGGCCATGACTGCATTCATGTGCATAGCATAAATCCCAAGGACAATCTTCTCCTGCATGGCTCAGATGAGACTGTGTGTCAAGAGCCATTATGTACGAACACAATGGATTTCATCAGAAGTTCCATACTGTGACAGAAGTTGAGAAGGTCATAAAAGTTCCATATCACTTAGATGCTGAGTTTAATCATGGAACATTATGTAACACATTGTCAAGTTTAGGGAAGGGCAGTCTCACATGCAGCATTGAATCTGGAGTTGACCATGCTCTCTGTTGTGCATATACTATTGTATGCCACTCATGTTTACAAAATCTCCTCAAAATTCCTGTGATTCCTGCCATCTGGAGAACATGTCAATATGCTAATTCCAAAAATGCCTGGGTTTTTAAAGATTGAACACCCATCCTGTCCAATATCAATACCTGTGCAGACATTCACTGATATGCTGATCTCTTTCCTGATAATCAGTGCATGGCAGTCTATGACATTTAATGAAATATTTCTTTCGATGATGTTTTCTCACACCTCATTAAGAAGTTAGAGACTAATTTCATATATTTTCCTCAAAGTAAAGAATTTAGGTGACATTTAAGAGATAGAATTTTATTGCTAGTGTTAGCATATACCTCATACTTTTCATTTATTTCTACTTGGTATTTGGTTTGAAATATTTCTATCTTGGATTAAATTTAACAACACAGATGTATGTCTGTTAAGCTAATTTATGTAATTTGGATAGATTCCAATGAGTGACAAAGATGAAGCATTTATTTGCTTGGTAATTTTTGAACTACCTTATAATTTTGTTCATATCCACAATGGATTAAGTGAGTCTTAAACTCCATTTTTTGGAATGGTTGGCATATCACTGAATTATAATGAAATCCTGCTATGGAATTTATTTTACTATCTTTGTTAATATGAATAAACATTTGTTTTATACTTCGGTTGAATTACAACAATTTCAGTGTACATTTGTTTCAGTACATTTGCAAAATTGTAGATTGGTAAATTAAGTGTTCTGATGTAATATTCTATAGTTGCTATATACCTGGTGCTAATACCATGTCAAATTAACTGGAATGTGCATGGAGGCTGACTCTTTACTTCTCTGTGACTGATATTGAAATGCCATCCTGGGCTGTGGCAGTCTTTTAGAAGTCATATGGTCCACATGAGCAATGGACCACGATCCATACCATACTCATTACAACAAGACTACAGGTCAAACATTTAGGTCTTTAATAATCTTGAATTTGGATTTGCCCAAATTTAGAGGTGAGGCTCCATGTGCTTTTCTGCAGAGACATCCTCCATGTTGCTTGGAACACAAATAGTATTTCTTAAAATCTCTTTTCTTTTTGCCTAAAGCTCATGTTATAGACTTGATTTGGAGGAAAGAGGGCAGAGCACACCTGATGGTGTCCTTCCTGATTATCAAGGGACTCTTTGGTTTCTATTTTCCTTTAAGTTGTTCTGTTGGGTGGCAATCTTAAGCTATCCACTACAGTACTTTATGTGTTTATAAAACAAAGTTGTTTTCTATGTTTCACAGATGATATTCCATAGCTTCATTCCAGTTGCTTGTCCCTTTATTTCTTGTTGAAATCAGATATCTGTTTCCATGTCATGCTCTGTGGAACATGTGATGGCATCTATCCTATTTTCATGTCAGAGAATAATCTTACGAGGGTTGCTGTTGTATTTTCAATAAATTTTGTCATTTATTTGTAAACCATTCTTATCCTGTTTTTCCCCATTAATTAGATATTGATTTGTATTTTTTGAATCACTTGGTACAAGGTTTGATATGGCACAGAAGTATGATTTATACAAAGAATTGAAGCACTTTTGAGTATCTGCACTCATCAATCTATATGGATGGAAAGTCTTCCTCTTTCATGAATTACATATGTAATAGCAAAGATGTTATTCATTAACCACAGATATTTGCAATGCAATGTGATCCCCACTATACATCTATACACCAACAAATATAATTTCAGTTTCTTCATTACAAATAACATCTCAGTCTATTATAATATAAGTAATTTTTTTAGAAAATTCAATGTATTCTAATGAGACTAAATTTGACATGTCATAGCTTGTTTACACTCAGGATTTTTAACCCAATGCATCATAATTGGCATGACATATTATTTCACTAATACTTAATGTCCTGATGATGGTGATTCTTCCAAGGTGTCCTCTAAAACCCTAATCCATAGAACTTAGCTTACAGTAAATGGTCCAATTTCCCTTCCAATCTTCATTGTCCATATATATATATATACTAATATTGACTACCAAAACAGAATTTCAATATTATATAAAAATTTTTCACCTGAAAGACCTCTGTAGTCTGAATTTATGAAAGCAGGATGCATCTCCCAACCCTTCCAACCTACCTGTCTGACAGAAGCTCTTTCATAATTATGAACATAGGTGAGCCCTTTGGCTGAATACCCACATCATTTGGGACCTCCACTGAGATAAGCACATGAGGTACCTATCGAGATCTTCCTGAGTACTATTGTCTTTCCAGTTTGCATCTCCAACTGAAATTATTGAAGATCAATATGCCTTCCCCAGACCCCAAAGCCAACCTGGCTCCTATTAGATCTGCCTAAACCATAGACAGTGGGATATACGATGGTTGCACCAAGAAAGGACACTGAATGCATGCCCTAATGAGATACTGCACTTCCTGACTCCCAGGAGGCCCTCTGGAATCCAGGTCACACTACACTATTTGTATCCAAAGAGTACTGATCCAGTCCCAGATACACAGACAAGTTAACAACAGAAATGACCAGATGGTGAAAGAAAAATAAAAAGGACATAATCGACAGAGGCCAATGTAATTTGGCATTATCAAAACCCAGTTTTCCTACCCTGGATATTTAAACACTCATGAAGAGCAAGAATATGAGCTAAAATTGCATCTCATGAAGATGACAAATACCCTTAATGAGGATAAAATAACACCTTTATAAAATGCAGAAAACCACAGGCTTACAGGTAGAAGCCCTTAGAGAGGAAACAAATAATTCACTTGAAGACAGGCAAGAAAATACAGTTCAAAGGCTTTTGGAATGGAACAAAACAGGGCACCCTTAAAAATGGAAAATGAAAGAATAAAGAAGTTCAAAACCTCTTCTGCACATTCATCAGACCCCAGACACATAGAGGAAGCACTTCCATTACACCACCCATCTTCCCTGATCTCTGAGACCCCTGCACAAAGCCAAGCTTCACTCAGCAGCATGAGAGCCCAGGACTACATCCATTACTCCATGAACTCTCCACCCAGGTTAATTTGAGCTAAGGCTCCTGAAACATAAAAAACTGGAGGTCTGAAAACAGAATTCTGTTGCTGTTGATATTAGTTTTCTTTTTTATTAGTTATTTTCTTTATTTACATTTCAAATGCTGTCCTGACAGTCCCCTGTACCGTCCCCCTACCCTGCTCCCCAACCCACCCACTCGTGCTTCAGGCCCTGGCATTCTCCTTGTACTGGGGCATATAATCTTCGCAAGACCAAGGGCATCTCCTCCAATTGATGACCTACTAGGCCGTCCAATGCTACATATGCAACTAGAGACAAAAGCTCTGGGGGGAGTGTAAGGCACATTTCAGTTTAGGAAGGGTTGAGGCTTACTCGTGATGTCTTTGTGTGTCAAGTTGACAAGGGGTCAATTGTACTGGCTATTTTGGGTCAACTTGACACAGTTTGGAGTTATCACAGAGAAAGGAGCTTCAGTTGTGGAAATGCCTCCATGAGATCTAGCTGTAAGGCATTATCTCAATTAGTGATCAAGGGGAAAAGGCCCCTTGTGGGTGGGACCATCCCTGGGCTGGTAGTCTTGGGTTCTATAAGAGAGTAGGCTGAGCAAGCCAGGGGAAGCAAGCCAGTAAAGAACATCCCTCCATGGCCTCTGCATCAGTTCCTGCCCCCTGACCTGCTTGAGTTCCAGTCCTGACTTCCTTTGGTGATGAACAGCAGTATGGAAGTGTAAGCCCAATAAACCCTTTCCTCCCCAGCTTGCTTCTTGGTCATGATGTTTGTGCAGGAATAGAAACCCAGACTAAGACACCATGAGAAACTGATATGTGTTCTCTTCACTCCAAATCCATGGCACCATTTGCTATGATTTGTGGTTTTTAATCTCAGCTATTATTACAGGTGACAAACAGTTTAATTGAATTCAGACACATTTTTGATTTGAAATTCCTTGATGACTAAGAAATCTGAACGTTTCTTCAAGTGATTCTAGGCCATTTGATCTTCCTGTTTTGACAATGCTCTGCTTAGCACTGAGCCCTACTTACCCTACTATTAAATTGGGTTATTTCTTTTGTGGTCATCTAATTTTGTCTGTCCTTTATATATGTTTGATTATACAACTGTCAGGTGAAGGATTGGTGATGATATTTTTCTCATTTATTGGTTTCAATTTTGTGGTTTTGAAGCTTAACTTTGCCTTACAGAAGGTTTTCAATTCAATGAGGGCCATGTTTAGTAACTGTTAATCTCAATGCCTGAATTATTGGTGTTCTATTTACAAAGGTGTTTCCTGTGCCAAAGTGTTTGAGCAGTAATCCAGTTCCTTTTGTGACAGGTTTTATGTTGCAGTCTTTGGTTAGTTCCTTTATTAAGGGCCCTGTGTTCCATCCAATAGATGACTCTGAGCATCAACTTCTTTATTTGAGGCACTGGCACACCCTCAGTTGTATCAGGTTCCTGTCAGCAGAACCTTGCTACCATCTGAAACAATCTCTAGGTTTGGTGGTTGTTGATGGGATGGTTCCCCATGTTGGACAATCTCTGGATGGTCCTTCCTTCTGTCTCAGTTCTGACCTTTGTCTCTGTAACTCCTTCCATGGATATTTTGTTCCCCCTTCTTGGAAGGAATGAAGTATCCAGACTTTGGTCTTCCTTCTTGTTAAGACTCATGTGTTTTACAAATTGTATCTTGGGTAATTTAGGTTTCTGGGTTAATATCCTCTTATCAGTGAGTACATATCATGTGTGCTCTTTTGTGATAGGGTTACCTCACTCAGGATGATGGATCTTATTTTTTGCCTAAGAATTTCATAAATTCATTCTTTTTAATAGCTGAGTAGTACTCCATTGTATAAATATACCACATTTTCTGTATCCATTCCTCTGTTGAGGGACATCTGGGTAATTTCCAGATTCTGGCTATTATAAATAAGGCTGCTATGAACATCGTGGAACATGTGTCCTTATTAAAAGTTAGAACATCTTCTGGGTATTGCTGATATCTGGTAGTACTATGTCCAAGATTCAGAGGAACCGCCAGACTGATTTCCAAAGTCATTAAACAAGCTTGCAATCCCACCAGAAATAGAGGAGTGTTACTCTGTCTCCATATCGCCCCAAGCATCTAATGCCACCTGATTTTTTGTTCTTAGCCATTCTGAATGGTGTGAGGTGGAATCTCAGGGCTGTTTTGATTTGCATTTCCCTGATGATTAAGGATGTTGAAGATTTTTTTCAGGTATTTCTAAGCCAATCGGTATTCCTCAATTGGGAATTCTATGTTTAAGTCTATAACACATCTTTTAATGGGGTTGTTGGATTCTATGTAGTCTACCTTCTTGAGTTCATTGTATATAGTGGATACTAGTCCCCTATAAGATTTATGATGGATAAAGATTATTTCCCAATCTGTTGGTGGCCTTTTTGTCTTTTTTTGTTTGTTTGTTTGTTTGGTTTGGTTTGGTTGAGTTTGGTTTTGATTTATGAGACTGGGTTTCTCTGTGTAGCCCTGGCTGTCCTGGAACTCACTCTGTAGAGCAGGCTGGCCTCAAACTCAGAACCCCGCCATATCTGCCTCCCAAGTTCTGGGATTAAAGGCATGTGCCACCACTGCCCGGCCCTTATTGTCTTATTGACGGTGTCTTTTGCTTTACAGAAGCTTTGCAATTTTATGAGGTCCCATTTGTGGATTTTCAATCTTACAGCAGAAGCCATTGCATTCTTGTTCAGGAATTTTTCCCCTGTGCCCATGTCTTCCAGGCTTTTCCCCACTTTCTCCTCTATAAGTTTCAGTGTCAGTGGTTTTAGGTGGAGTTTCTTGAGCCACTTAGACTTGAGGTTTGTACAAGTGGATAAGAATGGTTCAATGTACATTCTACTACAACATAAATGCCAGTTTAGCCAGCACCATTTTTTGAAAATGCTGTCTTTTTTCCACTGGATGGTTTTGGCTCTTTTGTCAATGATCAAGTGATCAGAGGTGTGTGTGTTCATTTCTGGGTCTTCAATTCTATTCCATTGATCTACCTGTCTTTACTGTACCAATACCATGCAATTTTTATCACAATTGCTCTGTAGCACAGCTTGAGGTCAGGCATGGTGATTCCACCAGAGATTTTTTTTTTTATTGTTGAGAAGAATATTTGCTATCCTAGGTTTTTTGTTATTCCAGATGAATTTTCAAATTGGCCTTTCTAACTCAGTGAAGCCTTCAGTTGGAATGTGGTAGGAATTGCATTGAATCTAGATTACTTTTGGCAAGAGAGCCATTTTTACTATATTAATCCTGCCAAGTCATGAGCATGGGAGACCTTTGAATCTTCTGAGATCTTCATAGATTTCTTTCATCAGAGACTTGAGGTTCTTATCATACAGAACTTTCACTTAGAGTCACAGCAAGATATTTTATATTATTTGTGACTATTGTGAAGGGTGTTATTTCACTATTTCTTTCTCAGTCTGTTTATCCTTTGTGTAGAGAAAGACTTTTGATTTGTTTGAGTTAATTTTATATCCAGCTACTTCTCTGAAGCTGTTTAACAGGTTTTAGTGAATCTTATATATACTACCATATCATCTGCAAATATCGATTTAAAAAAATATATTGATTTTTTTTACTTCTTCCTCTTCAATTGTTATCCCCTTGATCTCCTTTTGTTGTCTAATTGCTCTAGCTAGTTTCCAGAGAGGGCTCTGACCCCAGGACTAGGTGAAATCGCCATCTTCTATCCTGGGTCCCTCAGAGAATAATCTGTGCAGAAGTGCAGGTCAGCTATAGAAACAACATAGCTTCTTTGACCGTGTCCCTTCGTGGTTTCATCTTCAGCAAAGAGGAAGAGCTGAGACCCACACCTCCCTGTACTTTCCTCACCAGAGGAGTCTTGGCCTCCAGGGAGAGCCCTGAGCCCGGGACCAGGTGAGAACACCATCTTGCATCCCAGGTCCCTCAGAGACTAGTCTGCTCAGGAGAGTGTGTGGGCTTAAGAAGCAAGGTGACAGTCTTTATAATAAAATGCTTAATTTTGAGATTGTAATTAGGATTTTAATCACCAAGGGCAAAAAGTTGTGTTTTCCATGTTAATATGAAATTTATGAGTATATGGCCCCATAGGTCTTAGCGGGTATATCTTTCCCAAGAAAGGAAGAACACTAGAGATCAGTGTCCATTTTCAGGCTTGGTGGTCATTATCTCTCTCCAGAAAACACTTCACTGACTAATAGGTCCTGCAATCTGCATAAAATGAGGGGGTGTTTTTAGATTCTAGACATATAGACCACATATGGAGGCAGTCAGTTGTGGTATACTGTGGTTAATTCAGTCAAAAAATAGGAAGTGGTTAAGGGACAGACAAGAACTCTTTTAGACATATAGAATTTGAACATTTATTGACAAATTGGGGTAAACATCTGGTGGCCAGTGTCTGCTGAGATGAGTATTTTACAACCTGGCTGACCAAGCATGGAACACAAAGAATATAGTGCATCTTTTGTTCTTGTCTCAGGGTCAGAGTGTCAGATCTGTGGGATCTTGTTTTCCTGATCTCTGTCTGTAGGCATCATCTCCAGGCAAAGTCTTCCTGAGGAGGTCCCTCCCATCCTGAATTAACACTTGCTGTAAGTGATTCTGGAATGTCTTTATAACAAGTTTTTGTTTGTTTGTTTCTTTGTTTGTTTGCTTGTTTTTTTAATTTTTTTGTTGGTAGAGCATAGGAAGAAAGTAGACATCTCAAGTCTTCTGCTACCAATTGAATGGTCTGGCTCTTCTCTTCATCCTGTCACTATTCTTCCTAGTTAACCCATTTGGAAATAAATCACACCATTTTCACACTGTACTTACACTGAAAACACTCATGGTCTGAGATCTCTGGCTTTTGAAAAGGAGGTGATCAGTATTTATGTCCCAGGAGAGTCTCCAGGATAGGCAACTTAGTTTCTGTTCAGTAGAGGGAGAACTTTAACAGAAAGGCAAAGCCTGTTTCCCATGACATAAACAATTCCTTGTCTGAGCATTCTATTGTATCCTGGAGATCTCTTGATATCCTTTGTGATGTCACCAATGTTGTAACAACACCAACTGCTCTTAGGGCTTTCAAAACATCCCTAGAGAGTTCACCCATATTTATGTTTGCAAGATGGTGGAGGAGTCTCCTTGAGAGTGAGAATGGAGAGCTTAGGGAAATAAGAGAGAGGCCAAAGGAAGCTGGCTTTCCATCTCACTGTAACAGAGCAAGGAAGATGTGGTCCTGGGACTGGCACAGTGAGTCACGGAACAGTGATATGAAAATTCCTGGAGTAGACATACTTGAGCCTGGCTTCCCAGTAATGGCTAATAGGAAACGGTGCCATTGGGGATTTATTGAAGTTTCCTGCTTATCATAACTCCTGAATGGTGAGGATTCTAGAACGTTAGTTTGTCCATCCCCAAACATAGAGGAAAGTCCAAAGCTAGTAAACTGTGAATTCTTATATTTTCCTTTTATTGGGCATGGGGGTGTAACCTGGGGACAAAAGAAGACCATAACGAGTGAGGGAGGAAATGATACTTCCCAGGTTTTTTCAGTTCAAATATTTACGGTACTCCCAGTTTATTCTTCTAGGTACGTTGGCTCTAGTAACTCTGAGAAAAATATTATCATGAGACCTTACATTCTTACTCAAAAACTCCAAATATAAATCCTTAAAATTATTTTAAAAAGCTGATAATGCCCTAAAAGAAAAATAAAAACCTGTAAATCCCCTAAACCCCCCCAAAACCTAAAACATCCTAAATCTCTAAAATACCAAGAAAAATCCCTAAAAATACACTAAAACACTGAAAACAAACAAAAAAAAGCCTCTAAAAACTCTTCTAAAAACCCTAAAAATGCTTTTTAAAAAATCCCATTACATTCTAAAAAAAATTACACAAGAAGAAAAAATTTCCATAAAGTATTTTCCTTCCTTTTTTTCTTTTTTTCTTTCAGGTTTTTGTTTTTGTTTTTGTTTTTGTTTTTTTGTTTTTTTTTGAGTTTTTCCTGACTGGGTTTCTCTGTGTATCCCTACCTGTGCTGGATCTCTCTCTGTAGACCAGGCTGGCCTCGAACTACCAAATTCACTACCTCTGCCTACCAAGTGCTTGGATTAAAGGCATGGCCTACAACTGCCTGGCAACCTTAAATCAATTAAACCCCAAATAAAAAACCCTAATTAAAAAAAAATCAAGAAAAACAAGAACAAAGACAAAAAAAAATATAAGAAATAGAGTAAAATGATAAAAACTAAAATAAAGCCTAAATTGAACCCCAAAACCCTAAAAAACACTATAATCCTTTAAAAAAACAAGCAAACAGAAAAAAACTCTAAAAGTACACTTGATGCCTGAAAACCAAATAAGTATAAAACACTCTTCTAAAAAGTCTACAAACCCTTTAAACAAAACCCCTAGAAACCTAAAAAAAAAACAAAAAAAACCAAAAAACAAAAAAAACCACAGGAAGCCAAAATGACCCTAAAACTTTTCGTCCTTTCTCCCTTCCTTCCTTCCTTTTTTTCATTCTTTCTTTTTGTTTTATTTATTTATATTTTATTTTATATTATTTATTTTATTTATTTTATTTAATTTTTTTAGAGTTTTTGGACCCTAGGATTCTCTTTGTAGCCCAGGCTGTCCTGGAGCTCATTCTGTAGACCATGATGGCCTCGACAAACTCAAAACTCCACCTACCTCTCTCTCCCAATTGCTGGTATTAAAGGCATGGGACAACACTGCCTGCAACACTAAAAATCATAGACCCCAAAAATAAAACTTTAAAAATTTTTTAAAAATTACTCAAGAACACACACACAAAATAATAAACTAAAAACTTAGAAAAACACTAAAGAATATCCCTAAAGCCAAAAAAAACCACTCTAAATCATTAAAAAAAAAACAAAATCAAAAAACAAAAACTAAGCATACATTAAAACCCTGAAAACCAAAATAAGCTTCAAAAAACCGTAAAAACGCTTAAAATATAACCCTAAAATTAAAAAAAAAATACACAGGAAGTCCAATATGTCAATAACGTAATTTTCTTTCATCCTTCCTTCCTTTCTTCCTTCCTTTCTTTCTGTTTTTTGATTTTTTGTTTTGTTTTTGTTTTTTTTTGACTTTTTCATCATTGGGGTTCTTTGTGTATCCCTACCTGTCCTATAGCGTACTAAGTAGACCATGCTGACCTCAAACTCAAAAGTCCACCTGCCAATGTCTCCCAACTGTTGGGATTAAAGGCAAGGACCACAATTTCCTGGCAACCCTAAATCCCTTAAACTACAAAAATAAAACCTTAAAATTAAAAAAAAAAAAAAACGCAAAAACACTAAAAACATAAATAAATAAATGAATAAAGGCTAAAAAAAAAAAAGATAAAACCCTAATAAAAAACTTAAAAAAAAAAAACCTAAAACATCCAAAAATCCTTTAAAAAAAAAAACCAAAAACCAAAAAATAAACCACCACTAAAAACACACTAGAATATTGAAAACCAAAGAAACCTCTAAAACACTCTTCTAAAAACCCTCCAAACCCTTAAGAAAAACACTAAAATTCTAAAAAACAAACAAACAAACAAACAAAATTACACAATAACCCAAAAATGACCCTAAAATTCTTTTTTCTTTTCTTTTCATATTTTTGGGTTTTTTTTTTGTTTTTTGTTTTTTTTTTGGTTTTGGAAAATGTTTTTTTCTCTGTGTATCAATGGCTGTCCTGAAACTCAGTCTGTAGACCAGGCTGGCCTTGAACTCAGAATTCTACCTGCCTCTGACTCCCTTGTGTGCTTTTAAAGCATGGATCACCAATGCCTGGCAACACTAAAAATCTTATACCAAAAAAATATAACCCTAAACATTTAAAAAATACGCAAGAACACGCAAAAATAAATAAATAAATAAAATAAAAATAAAAAATAAAAAATAACCTAAATAAAACGGTAAAATCTTATACCAATAAACTAAAGCCCGATAAGAACTGAAAATCACTAAAACACCATAAAATCCTTTAAAAATATAGGAAAACTCTAAGCATACACTAAAATCCGGAAAACCAAAAATACCTCAAAAATGTTCTTCTAAAAACCCTACCAAGCCATTTTTAACAAACCCTTAAGTTCTATAAATAAATAAATAAATAAATAAATAAATAAATAAATAAATAAATAAATAATTAGATAAACACAAGAACCCAAAACCCTAAAACACTTTGTATGTTTGTTTGTTTGTTTTTTCGAGACTGGGTTTCTCTGTGTATCCCTGGCTGTCCTGGAACTCACTCTGTAGACCAGGCTGGCCTCAAATTCAGAAATCCACGACCTCTGGGTTTAAAGGCCAGGGCCACCGCTTCCTGGCAAGACTAAAACTCATAAACTCCAAAAATAAAACCCAAACAGTTTTTTTTTTTAATTCTTAAAAACACCAAATGTGTAAAACCATAAAAAAAAACCGTAAAGCCTAAAAAAGAACCCCTAAAATACCCTAAATCTTTGAAAAAACACTACACATGCCCTAAAACCATGAAAACAGAAAAAATTCTAAAACACTCGTCTGAAAACCCTAAAAACCCTTTAAATATCACTAAATTTCTAAAAAAAAAAAAAAAAAATGTACACAACAATCCAAAAATACTCCTAACATTTTTTTCTTTTCCTTTCTTTTTTCTTTTCTTTTCTTTTCTTTTTTCTTTTCTTTTCTTTTCTTTTCTTTTTCTTTTTTTTTTTTTTTTTTGAGTTTTTGAGTTTTTGAGTTTTTGGAGACTGGGTTTGTCAGTGTATCTCTAGCTGTCCTGGAGCTCCCTCTGTATACCATGCTGGCCTGGAACTCAAAAATCCACCTACCTCTGCTTCCCAATTGCTGGGACTACAGGCATGGGCCACCATTGCCATACAACCATAAAACAATTTAACCCCAAATATAAAAAAAACCCTAATTTTTAAAAGACAAATAAAAAACAACAAGAAACAAAATTCTAAGAAATACAGAATAGTGCTAAAAAAAAAAAAAAAGTTAAAATAAAGCCTAAATAAAACCCCAAAACTCTAAAACACATTAAAATCCTTAAAAAAAAAAAAACAAAACAACTAATAATACACTAGAAGCCTTAAAACCAAAAAATAAAAATCTAAAACAATCTTCTAAAAACCCTTAAAAAACACTAAAATTCTAAAAAATGAAATAAAATACACAAGTACCCAAAAATGACCCTAAAACTCAGGGTTTTTTTTTTTTTTGAGACTGGTTTTCTTTGTGTATCTCTGACTGTCCTCGAACTCCCTCTCTAGACCAGGCTCACCTCAAACTCAAAGATCCACCTACCTCTGCATCCCAAGTGCTGGGATTTAAGTCATGACAACCCTAAAACTATTAAGCCCTTAAAATAAAACTTTAAAAAAAATTAAAAATATTCAAGAATACACACACAAACACAAAATAACAAACTAAAATAAAGAAAAATCCTAAAGAATATCTCTCAAGCCAAAAAAAAAAAAAAAAAACACTCTAAACCCTTAAAACAAACAAACAAACAAAAAATACACAAGAACCAAAAAAATGACCCTAAAACTCTTTTTTTCTTCTTTTGTTTTTTTGTTTTGTTTTGTTTTCGTTTGTTTGTTTGTATTTTTTTTTAATTTTGGAGACTTCTTTTTTCTTTGTATCTCTGGCCTGGAACTCAGAAATCCACCTGCCTCTGACTCCCTTGTGTGGGATTACAGCATGGATCACGAATGCCTGGCAACATTATAACTCTTATACCCAAAAAATGTAACACTAAATTTTTTTAAAAAAATGCTCAAGAACACGCAAAAAAAAAAAAAAAAAAAAAAAAAAACCAAACCAAACTAAATAAAACAGTAAAATCCTAAAACTATAAACTAAAGCCTACTAAGAACTGAAAATCACTAAAACAGCCTAAAATACTTAAAAAATATATAGGAAAGAACTGTAAAAATACAATAAAACCCTGAAAACCAAAAATACCTCAAAAACATTCTTCTAAAAACCCTACAAAAGCATTTTTAACAAACCCTTAAGTTCTAAAAAAAAAAAAAAAGATACACAAGAACCCACAACCCTACAACAGTTTTGTTTGTTTGTTTGTTTTTTCGAGACTGGGTTTATCTGTGTAGCCCCCACCAAAAATTTGCAAAACCATAAAAACACCATAAAGCTGAAAAAAGAACACGAAAACCCTAAAACACCCTAAAATCCTTGAAAAAACACGAAACATGCCTGAAAACCATGAAAACCGAAAAAAAAAATTCTAAAACACTCGTCTAAATACAATAAAATACCCTTTAAATATCCCTAGATTTCTAAAAAAAAGTACATAAGATTCCAAAAATGTCCCTAACATTTTTTCTTTTCCTTTCTTTTCTTTTCTTTTCTTTTCTTTGCTTTGCTTTGCTTTTCTTTTCTTTTCTTTTTTTTTCTTTTTTTCTTTTTTCTTTTTTTTTTTTTTTTTTTGATGTTGTTGTTGAGTTTTGGGAGACTGGATTTCTCTGTGTATCTGTAGCTGTCCTGGAGCTCCCTCTGTAGACAATGCTGGCTTCGAACTCAAAAATCCACCTGCCTCTGCTTCCCAATTGCTGGGACTAAAGGCATGGGCCACTGTTGCCAGGCAACCCTAAAACAATTGAACCCCAAATATAAAATCCTAATTTTTTAAAAAAACAAATTAAGAACAACAACAACAAACAAATTCTAAGAAATACAGAATGGTAAAAAAATAAATTGAAATAAAGCCTAAATAAAACCCCAAACCCTAAAATGAATTAAAAACAAGAAAAAGAAATGAGAAAAAAAAATCTAAAAATACACTAGAAGCCTGAAAATCAAAATTTAAAAATCTAAAATAATCTTCAAAAAACCCTACAATACCCTTAAAAAAACTAAAATTCTAAAAAATAAAATACACAAGAACAGGACAGGATGGTTTTTGAATCTTTAAAACTCAGGGAATATTGGATTTAGCATAATGACGTGTTCTCCAGATGGCAGGAATCCCAGGAAGTTTGAGGAGATTTTGTAAACATGAGTAGCACACAATAGTATATGAACAACAGAGAGCATGGTCAACTCCAGGCTCAATGATGCATGTGAGACTGCCCTTCCCTAAACTAGACAATGTGTTACATATTTGAGGATAAACACTGCAGGGAAAGGTCCAATTTGACCTTTTCTGAGTACCCGGAGAGACACACCCGGTTTGGAAGGAATTTGGTTTTGTCATGGAATACTTTGGTTTCTCCATCTATGGTAATTGAGAGTTTGGCTGGGTATAGTAGCCTGGGCTGGCATTTGTGTTCTCTTAGTTTCTGTATAACATCTGTCCAGGATCTTCTGGCTTTCAGAGTCTCTGGTGAGAAGTCTGGTGTAATTCTGATAGGCTTGCCTTTATATGTTACTTGACCTTTTTCTCTTACTGCTTTTAGTATTCTACCTTTATTTAGTGCATTTGTTGTTCTGATTATTGTGTCGGGAGGAATTTCTTTTCTGGTCTAGTCTATTTGGAGTTCTGTGGGCTTCTTGTATGTTCATGGGCATCTCTTTGTTTAAGTTTGGGACATTTTCTTCTAAAATTTTGTTGAAGATATTTGCTGGCCCTTTAAGTTGAAAATATTCATTCTCATCCACTCCTATTATCCATAAGTTTAGTCTTCATATTATGTCCTGGATTTCCTGGATGTTTTGAGTTAGGATCTTTTTGCATTTTGTATTTTCTTTGATTGTTGTGTCAATGTTCTCTATGGAATCTTCTGCACCTGAGATTCTCTCTTCCATCTCTTGTATTCTGTTGCTGATGCTCGCTTCTATGGTTCCAGATTTCTTTCCTATGTTTCTATTTCCAGCGTTGCCTCAATTTGGGTTTTCTTTATTGTGTCTACTTCCCTTTTTAGGTCTTGGATGGTTTTATTCAATTCCATCACCTGTTGGGTTCTGTTTTCCTGCAATATTTTAAGGGATTTTTGTGCTTCCTCTTTAATGTCTTCTACCTGTTTATCAGTGTTCTCCTGTATTTCTTTAAGTGTGTTATTAAAGTCCTTCTACCATCATCATGAGATATGCTTTTAGATCTGGGTCTAGCTTTTCCGGTGTGTTGGGCTGCCCTGGACAGGGCGAATTGGGAGTGCTGGGTTCTGATGATGGTGAGAGGTCTTGGTTTCTGTTAGTAAGATTCTTACGCTTACCTTTCACCATCTGGTAATCTCTGGAGCTAGTTGTTATAGTTGTTTCTGGTTAGAGATTGTTCTTCTGGTGATTCTGTTAGCCTCTATCAGCAGACCTGGGAGACAGGCTCTCTCCTTAGTTTCAGTGGTCAGAGTACTCTCGGCAGGCAAGCTCTCATCTTGTAGGTTTCCAATTTTTAATAGGGACACATGCTCCACTATGTTAATAAGATCATCATTTATAATAGCCAGAATCTGGAAAGAACTCAGATGTCCCTCAACAGGGGAATGGAAAATTTGGTACATTTACCCATTGGAGTACTACTCAGCAATTAAAAACAATGAATTTATGAAAGTATTAGGCAAATAGATGAGATCCATCATCCTGAGTGAGGTAACCCAATCACAAAAGAGCACACAGGATATGTACTCACTGATAAGTGGATATTAACCCAGAAACTTAAAATACCCAAGATACAATTTGTAAAACGCATGAGACTCAAGAAGAAGGAAGACCATAGTGTGGATACTTTGTTCCTTTCTAGAAGGGAGAACAAAATACCAATGGAAGGAGTTACAGAGACAAATGTCAGAGCTGAGACAGAAGGAAGGACCATCCATGGACTGCCACACTCGGCGATCCATCCAATAAACAACCACTAAACCCAGACACTATTGTATACACCAGCAAGATTTTGCTGAAAGGACCCTGATAAAGCTGTCTCCTGTGAGTCTCTGCCAGTGTCTGGCAAATACAGATGTGGATGCTCACAGTCATCTATTGAATGGTACATAGGGCCCTTAATGAAGGAACTAGAGAAAGCACCCAAGGAGCTAAAGGGACCTGCAAACCTATAGGAGGAACAACAATATGATCTAGCCATTGTCCCTCCCTCCCCCACCAGAGCTTTTGTCTCTAGTTGCATATGTAGTAGTGGATGGCCTAGTAGGCCATCAATGGGAGGAGACGCCCTTGGTCTTGGGAAGATTATATGCCCCAGTCCAGGGCAAATACCAGGGCCAGGAAGCAGGGATGGGTGGGTTGCAGAGCAGGGCAGGGGGAGGGTACAGGGGACTGTCAAGATAGCATTTGAAAGATAAATAAAATACCTAATAAAAAAGAAAAATAACAACATCATCAACAACAGCAAAAAAAAAAAAAAATGTTTTCAGACCTCCAGTTCTTTTTGTTTCAGGAGCCTTAGATCACATGAAGGTGGGTGGAGAGTTCATAGGGGAAAGGATGTAGTTCTGGGCTCTCATGCTGCTGAGTGAAACTTGGCCTTGTGCAGGGGTCTCAGAGATCAGGGAAGATGGGTGGTGTAAGGGAAGCTTTCCTGTATGTGTCTGGAGTCTGATGAAGGTGCAGAAGAGGTTTTAAATGTTTTTGTTGTTTCTTTTCCCATTTTTCGGTGTTAGCCTGTTTTGTACCATTCCAACATCTTTTAAATTGTATTTTATTGCCTGTCTTCAAGTGAATTATTTGTGTCCTTTCTAAGGGCTTCTACCTGTTAGCCTGTGGTTTTCTGTATTTCTGTAAAGGTGTTAATTTATCCTTATTAAATGTATTTGTCATCTTCATGAGATGCAATTTTAGCTCAAAATCTTGCTCTTCATGAGTGTTTAAATATCCAGGGTAGGAAAACTCGGTTCTGATAATGCCAAATTACATTGACCTCTGTTGGTTATGTCCTTTTATTTTTCTTTCACCATCTGGTCATTTCTGTTGTTAACTTGCCTGGGTATCTGGGACTCAATCAGTACTCTTTGGATACAAATAGTGTAGTGTGACCTGGATTCCAGGAGTCCTCCTGGGAGTAAGGAAGTGCTAAATCTGGTTAAAGCATGCCTTAAATGTCTTTACTTGGTGCAACCATCATATACCACTGTCTCTGGTTTAGATAGATCTAATAGGAGCCACGTTGGCTTTGGGGTCTGGGGAAAGCATATTGATCTTCAATAGTTTCTGTTGCAGATGCAAACTGGAAAGACAATAGTATTCAGGAAGAGCTCGATAGATACCTTATGTGCTTAGCTCTGTGGTGGTCCCAAAAAATGTGAGTATTCAGCCGAAGGGCTCACCTATGTTCTTAATTATGGAAGATCTCCTGTCAGCCAGGTGGTTTGGTAGGGGTGGAAAGTAAACCCTGCTTTCATAAGTTCGGACGACAGATGTTCTTCAGGTGTAATTGTTATGTAATATTGAAATTCATTTTTTGGTATTCAATATTAGTATAGTTTTGTATATGGGACCAGGAAGATTGGAAGGGAAATTGGACCCTTTATTGTAAGCTAAGTTCTATGGATTAAGGGATTTTAGGGGACACTTTGGAAGAATCACCATCAGCAACCCTGCATGTATGTTGAGTGTTAAGGAAGTAATATGTGATGCCAATTATGATGCATTGGGTTAAAAACCCTGTGTCTAAAAAAGCTATAACATGTCAGATTTAGTTTCATTAGAATAAGTTGAATTTTCTACAAAAATCATTTAAATTATAATAGACTGAGATGTTATTTGTAATAAAGTAACTGAAATTATATTTGTTGGTGCATAGATCTATATTGGGCATCATATTGCCTTGCAAATATCTGTGGTTCATGAATGACATCTTTGCTATTGCATATGTAATTCATGAATGAGGATGTCTTTCCATCCATGTAGATTGATGAGTGCAGATACTCAAAAGTACTTCAATGATTTATATTAATCATAATTCTGTGCCATATTAAACCTTGTTTCAAGTGATAGAAGAATCACAAATCAGTATCTGATTAATTGGGAAAAACAGGATAAGAATGGTTTAATAATAAATGACATCAAATTTTAAAGAAAATACAACAGCAACCTTTCTAAGATTATTCTCTGACTTGAAAATAGGATAAGAGGCCATCTCATGTTCCACATAGCATGACATGGAATCAGATATCTGATTTGAACAAGAAATAAAGGGACAAGAAACTGGAATGAAGCTATGGAATAGCATCTGTAAAACATAGAAGAAAACTTTATTTTATAAACACATAAAGTGTAAGGAGCCGCCTTCACATTCGCCATTACAAGATGGCACTGATGGCACTGGCACCTGTGCTCTAAGTAGTAAACAAGCAAGCTGCGCATGTGCCGGGGTAGCTTTCCACGCCATGTGCTCTGCCTTTCCCGTGACGACAACTCTGGCTGATGGGCTGCAGCCAATCAGGGAGTGACACGTCCGAGGCGGAGGACAGTCCTCCACAAAAGGGAGGGGGCTCCGCCACATCTCTCTCTCTCTGGCTCTCTTCTCCACTGGCTCCTGATGGGGTAAGCAATAAAGCTTGTGCTGCAGAAGATTCCGGTTGCCCTGAGTGTGATCTTACCAGGGGAACAAAAGCTCGCAATAAATGGTGCCGAAACCCGCGAGCTACTGCATCACGGAGAAGGAGCGGTTAATGAAGTGTTCCCGGAAACAGACTGTTGAGAAGGATCCGGCGTGGGTTCAGAACTCTTCAGCTGGGGGACGGAGCGGAACCAGAACTACGGTGAGACTCGTTACAGCTTTACAAGGTATGTCTGGTCTTGAACTTTCTCTACTGTTAAAAGCCCTTTTATTTCTTTTCACATGTCAACAAGTGGTTAAGACAGGGTGGAGAATTCTGAACGAAATTCAAGACAGTCTATCAGAAGTAAAGCGGGGAGAGAGAGCAGGAAAAAAGAGAAAGCATGGCATGCCAAATAAGTATACAGGCCTTTCCACGGGTCTTGAACCCGAGGAAAAGTTAATGTCAGGGAAGAATACCTGGGGAGAGATTAGAAGGAAAGAGGAGAGAAAACAAAGGAAAAAAGAAAAGTTAATGTCAGGGAAAAATACCTGGGGAGAGATTAGAAGGAAAGAGGAGAAAAGAGATGAGTTTAAAGAGCCAGTTCTTAGTAGCTGTGAATCAGATAAAGAAATTAGCCCTTCTGAGGAAACAGACTTGGAGGAGGGAGCAGCTCGTTATGAGAGAGAAATTCGAGCTTTTAAGTCAAGAAAAAAGCCAAAAGCGGCTGGCAAAGGCCAGCTTGCTGCTTGGCCTCAGGGCAGTTGGCTTCAAGGTCATAGTGCACCTCCGCCCTATGCGGAGCCCCCGCCCTGCGTAGTGCGTCAGCCCTGTGCAGAGAGGCAGTGCTCGGACTCATTCATTTCAAGAGGCACAAAGGAAGATACAACAGGCATTTCCGGTCTTTGAAGGAGCTGAGGGTGGGTGTGTCCACGCTCCAGTAGAGTATATACAGATGAAAGAGCTTGCTGAATTGGTCCGTAAATATGGAGCCAATGCTAATTTTACTTTGGTGCAGTTAGACAGACTTGCCAGCATGGCACTAACTCCTGCCGACTGGCAAATGATTGCAAAAGCCGCTCTCCCCAATGCGGGCAAATATATGGAATGGAGAGCTCTATGGCAAGAGGCTGCACAAACGCAGGCCCGAGCAAACGCTGCTGCTTTGACTCCAGAGCAGAGAGATTGGACTTTTGACAGGTTCAAACCTTGGCAGCCACATCCAATGATTGGGCAGTTTTAGTTACCTCCTTTTCAGGACAAATAGATAACCATTATCCAAAACATCCAATTTTACAGTTTGCCCAAAATCAATCTGTTGTGTTTCCACAAATAACAGTAAGAAACCCACTTAAAAATGGGGTTGTGGTATATACTGATGGATCAAAAACTGGCATAGGTGCCTATGTGGCTAACGGTAAAGTAGTATCCAAACAATATAATGAAAATTCACCTCAAGTGGTAGAATGTTTAGTGGTTTTAGAAGTTTTAAAAACCTTTTTAGAACCCCTCAATTTTTTAGAAGTGGCTGGAGTGATTAAGCCTTCCAGTAAAGTTGCCAATATTTTTCAGTAGATACAATTAGTTTTGTTTGCCTCTCCTTTAACTGGAGAAAAGGCCTCACATGTGATTCAACATTGCCTTGAGGCATGGAGTGCTTGGGGGAAACCCAAACTACTTAAGACTGATAATGGACCGGCTTATACATCTCAAAAATTCCAACAGTTCTGCCGTCAGATAGATGTGACCCACCTGACTGGACTTCCATCTAATAAAACAGAAAGGGGGAGTCGAGGAGGCTCTACCCCGAGTACCAAGAGTGTCTGTGTCTACAGCACTTTTTACACTCAATTTTTTAAATCTTGATTCTCATGGCCATACCGCGGCTGAACGACATTGTTCAGAGCCAGATAGGCCCAAAGAAATGGTTAAATGGAAAGATGTTTTAAGTAACAAATGGAAAGGACCGGATCCTATTTTGATAAGATCCAGGGGAGCTGTTTGTGTTTTTCCACAGAATGAAGACAACCCATTTTGGATACCAGAAAGACTCACCCGAAAAATCCAGACTGACCAAGGGAATCCTGATGTCCCTCATCTTGGTGATGCCCAGGGCGACAACAACAAAGGGAGAGCAGCGTTGGGAGATACAGAATTGGACTGCTAATTTGGACAGACCCTTCAAAAATTGAGACTTGCCCCACGCACTTGGACCTGTCCCTGACCTAAGGACTATCTTCTCAACATTTTCCTTCTTTAAAGAATGGGTGGGGGTGGGATTATTTGGAGCTGTTCTTTGCTGTGGATTAGTGTTGCTTCTCTGGTTGGTCTGTAAGCTTAAGGCCCAAACTAGGAGAGACAAGGTGGTTATTTCCCAGGTGCTTGCAGCACTAGAACATGGTGCTTCCCCTGATATATGGTTATCTATGCTTAAGCAATAGGTCGCTGGCCACTCAGCTCTTGCACCCCACGAGGCTAGTCTCATTGCACGGGATAGAGTGAGTGTGCTTCAGCAGCCCGAGAGAGTTGCACGGCTAAGCACTGCAGTAGAAGGGCTCTGCGGCATATATGAGCCTATTCTAGGGAGACATGTCATCTTTCAAGAATGTTGAGTGTCCAAGTGTCCATCCTCCAGGAAAAACTACACGGGAGCGGACCAAGACCCCTTCGGGTCATGAGCCTGGGAGGAGGTTTTGTGTAAAGCCCCTATTTTGCACACTGGGGATTTGACCTCTATCTCCACTCTCATTAGAATGGGTGGCCTATTGCTCTTAAATAAAAGAAAAGGGGGAGATGTGAGGAGCCGCCCTCACATTCGCCATTATAAGATGGCGCTGACACCCGTATTCTAAGTAGTAAACAAGCAAGCTGCACATGTGCCGGGGTAGTTTTCCACTCCATGTGCTCTGCCTTCCCCGTGACGACAACTCCGTTCGATGGGCTGCAGCCAATCAGGGAGCGACACGTCCGAGGTGGAGGACAATCCTCCATAAAAGGGATGAGGCTCCGCCATTTTCCCCTCTCTTCTCCACTGGCTCCTGAAGAAGTGAGCAATAAAGCTTTTGCTGCAGAAGATTCCGGTTGTCCTTAGCGTGTTCTTATTGGCAGGGACAAAAGCTCAGGATATTTCGCCATCTGGTAATCTCTGGAGTTAGTTGTTATAGTTGTCTCTGGTTACAGCTTGTTTGTCAGGTGATTATATTAGCCTCTATCAGCAGACCTGGGAGAGCAGCTCTCTCCTTAGTTTCAGTGGTCTGAGTACTCTCTGCAGGCAAGCTCTCCTCTTGCAGGGAAGGTGCCCAGATATCTGGTGTTTGAACCTGCCTCCTGGAAGAAGTTTTGATCCACTCACCAGAAGTCCTAAGGTCCCTTGGAGAGTCCTGTGGGGACCTTGGGGGTGTCTGAAGACTCCACACCCAAGGTGGCCTGGTGTTCGTGCAGACCAGGAGGGATTTGTGAACCTGGTCAGGCCGGGTTTTCTGCTTCCCTAATTAATGCAGTCTCAGGTCCAGCACAATTGGATTGGAGCAGAAGTTGTGTTCCACTCATCAGAGGTCTTAAGATCCCGTGGAGGGTCCTATGGGGACTTCGGGGGTGTCCGCACACTCCACACCCAAGGTGCCCTGGTGCTGGCACAGACCAGAAGGGCCTCTCCCTACCTCTTTATGGTCTCCTTTTGCCAACCCACAATCCAATAAAAGAAAATATTAAAAATTACACTATACGAGTTTTAGACTTGCCTGCTCCTGTCTTCATGGATGGACAAATTAATGTACGTGAATACTCATCATTCAGGAATTATGATTAGCAGGAAAGTTCATTAAATTCACAGTGGCACCACTTTCTCTTATTCATTACTGGGAAGCCAGACTCAAGTATGCCTACTCCAGGAATTTTCACAACACTGTTCCATGACTCACTGTGCCTGTCCCAGGACCACATCTTCCTTGCTTCTTTACAGTGAGATGGAAAGACATCTTCCTTAGGTCTCTCTCTTATTTCTCTAAACTCTCAATTCTCACTCTCAAGGAGGCGCCTCCACCATCTTGCAAACATAAATATGGACTTTTTGAAAGCCCCAAGTGCAGTTGGTGTTATTACAACACTGGAGACATCACAGGGGATACCAAGAGCTCTCCAGGATACAATAGAATGTTCAGACAAGGAATTGTTTATGTCATGGGAAACAGGCTTTGCCTTTCTGTTAAAGTTCTCCCTCTACTGAACAGAAGCTGAATTGCCTGTCCTAGAGACTCTCCTGGGACATAAATACTGATCACCGCCTTTTCAAATGCCAGAGATCTCAGTCAATGAGTTTTTTTCCGTGTAAGTACAGTAGGAAAATGGTGTGCTTTATTTCCAAATGGTTTAACTAGAAAGAGCAGTGACAGGATCAAGGGAAGAGCTAGCCCATCAAGTTGGTAGCAGAAGATGTGAGCTGTCTACTTTCATCCTATTCCTTAGCCAAAAAACAAAAACAAAAACAAAAAAACAAGGAAACAAAACAAACAAAAACCAACCAAACAAAAAAGCAAAACAAACAAAATCTTGTTATAAAGTAGTTCCAGGGACACCTTCAGCATGTACTGATTCAGGATGGGAGGGATCTTCTCAGGATGACCTTGCCTGGAGATGACGCCTGCAGACAGAAATATGGAAAGCAAGGTACCTCAGAGCTGACACTCTGACCCAGAGACAAAAACAAGGATATATTATATTCTTTGTTTTCTATGTTCTGTCAGTCAGGCTGTGAGATAATCATCTCACCAGACAATCCCCACCAGATGTATATCCAAATTGGTCAACAGATATGGAAATTCTACATTGTCCAAAACAGGTCTTGTCTGTCCCTTAGCCACTTCCAAACTATTTTATGACCTAATTAACCACAGTATACCACAATTGACTGCCTCCAAATATGGTCTAAATGTCTAGAATCTAACAAAACTGAATTAGTATATGCAGATCTGAAGCCTTATTTTCCAGGTGACAAGGATTTTCTGGAGAGAGATAATGACCACCAAGCCTGAGCATAGACACTGATATCTAGGGCCCTTCCTTGCTTTGGAAGAAAATATCCACTAAGACCTATGGGGCCATATACTCATAAATTTCATATTATCATGGAAAAGACAACTTTTTGCCCTTGGTGAATAAAATCCTAATTACAATTTCAAATTTAATCATTTTATTTTAAAGACTGTCTCCTTGCTTCTGCAGCCTACCCACACTCCTGAGCAGACAAGTGTCTGAAAGACCTGGGATGCAAGATGGTGTCCTCACCTGGTCCTAGAGTAAGGGCTCTCTCTGGAGGCCAACTCTCCTCTGGTGAGGAAAGTACACAGAGGTCTGTGTCTCAGCTCTGCCTCTTGGCTGAAGTTGAAGGCCAAAGGGACACTGTCCAAGAAGCTATGTTGCTTCTGCAGCTGGCCTGCACTCCTGAAAAGATTGCTCTCTGAGGGACCCAGGATAGAAGATGGCGATCTCACCTGGTCCTGGGTTCAGAGCCCTCTCTGGGATCCAGCTAGAGCAATTAGACAACAAAAGGAGATCAAGGGGATACAAATTGAAGAGGAAGAAGTAAAAAAATAAATCAGTATTTGCAGATGATATGATTGTATATATAAGTGACCCTAAAACCTGATAAATGGCTTCAGAGAAGTAGCTGAATATAAAATTAACTCAAACAAATCAATGGCCATTCTCTACACAAAGGATAAACAGAATGAGAAAAACATAGGGAAACAACACCCTTCACAATAGTAACAAATAATATAAAATGCCTTGGTTTGACTCTAAGGAAGTGAAAGATCTGTATGATAAGGACCTGGAGTCTCTGATGAAAGAAATCTAAGAAAATCTCAGAAGATGGAAAGGTCTCCCATGCTCATGGATTGGCAGGATTAACATAGTAAAAATCGCTCTCTTGCCAAAAGCAATCTTCAGATTTAATGCAATCCCCATCAAAATCCCAACTCATTGCTTCACTGAGTTAGAAAGCGCCATTTGCAAATTCATCTGGAATAACAAAAATTCTAGGATAGCAAAAACTTTTCTCAAAAACAAACAAACAAACAAAAAAACCAAAAAAACAAAACAAAACAAAACAAAACAAAACAAAACAAAACAAAACAAAACAAAAAGCAAATACCTCTGGTAGCATCACCGTGCTTGACCTCAAGTTGTACTACCGAGCAATTATGATAAAAATTGCATGGTATTTGTACAGTGACAGACATGTAGATCAATTGAATAGATTTGAGACCCAGAAATGAACCCAAACACCTATGGTCAGTTGATCATTGGCAAAGGAGCCAAAATCATCCAGTGGAAAAAAGGCAGCATTTTCAACAAATGTTGCTGGCTCAACTCTCAGTTATGTTGTAAAAGAATGTGAATTGATCCATTCTTATTCATTTGTACAAATCTCAAGTCTAAGTGGCTCAAGAAACTCCACATAAAAGCAGAGACACTGAAACTTATAGAGGAGAAAGAGGGAAAAGCCTCGAAGATATGGGCACAGGGGAAACATTCCTGAAGAGAACAGCAATGGCTTCTGCTGTAAGATTGAGAATCAACAAATTGAACCTCATAAAATTGCAAAGCTTCTGCAAAGCACTGTTAATAAGACAAAAATGGCCAGATCTGGTGGTGCATTCCTTTAATCCCAGCACTTGGGAGGCAGAGGAAGCCGGATTTCTGAGTTCGAGGTCAGCCTGGTCTACAAAATGAGTTCCAGGATAGCCAGGGCTACGCAGAGAAACCCTGTCTCAAAAAACCAAACCAAACCAAAACAAAACAAAACAAAAAACAAACAAACAAACAAAAACAAAAACAAAACAAAAACAAAAAAACAACAACAAACCAAACCAAACCAAACCAAAACAAAACAAAACAAAAAACAAAAAACAAACAAAAACCAAACCAAACCAAACCAAACCAAACCAAACCAAACCAAACCAAAACAAAACAAAACAAAACAAAACAAAAAATAAGACAAAAAGGCCACCAATAGATTGGGAAAAAAATCTTTATCATTCATAACTCTCATAGGGGACTAATATCCAATATATACAAAGAACTCAAGAAGCTGTGCTCCAGAAAATCAAATAACCATATTAAAAGATGTGGTATAGAGTTAATCAAAGAATTCCTAATTGAGGAATACTGAATGGCTGAGAAATACCTGACAAAATGTTCAATATTCTTCATCATCAGGGAAATGCAAATGAATACATCCCTGAAAATCCACCTCACATAAGTCAGAATGCCTAAGATGAAAACTGCAAGTTATAGCAGTTCCTGGTGAGGATGTGGAGAAAGAGGAAAACTCCTCCATTTCTGATGTGATTGCAAGCTCGTAAACTACTCTGGAAATCAGTCTGGCTGTTCTTCAGAAAATTGGACATAATACTACTGGTAGATCCAGCAATAACTCTCCTGGGCATAAACCCAGTAGGTGTTCCAACTTTCAGTAGGGACACATGCTCCACTATGTTAATAAGATCATCATTTATAATAGCCAGAATCAGGAAAGAACCCAGATGTCCCTCAACAGAGGAATGGAAAAGTTGGTACATTTACCCATTGGAGTACTACTCAGCAATTAGAAACAATGAATTTATGAAATTATTAAGCAAATAGATGAGATCCATTATCCTGAGTGAGGTAACCCAATCACAAAAGAGCACACATGATATGTACTCACTGATATGTGGATATTAACCCAGAAACTTAAAATACCCAAGGTACAATTTGTAAAACACATGAGACTCAAGAAGATGGAAGACCAGAATGTAGATAATTCGTTCCTTCCTAGAAGGGAGAACAAAATACCCATGGAAGGAGTTACAGAGACAAAGGTCAGAGCTGAGACAGAAGGAAGGACCATCCATAGACTGCCCCACTCAGCGATCCATCCAATAAACCCAGAAAGTATTGCATATGCCAGCAAGATTTTGCTGACAGGACCCTGACATAGCTGTCTCTTGTGAGGCTATGCCAGGACCTGGCAAATACAGAAGTGGATGCTCACAGTCATCTATTGAATCGAATACAGGGCCCTTAAAGAAGTAACTAGAGAACGTTCCCAAGGAGATAAAAGGACATGGAACCCTATAGGAGGAACAACAATATGAACTAACCAGTAACACCCCCCCCCCTTGCAGAGCTTGTGTCTGTAGTTGCATATGTAGCAGTGGATGGCCTAGTAGGTCATCATTGGGAGGAGATGTCCTTGGTCTTGTGAAGAGTATATGCCTCCGTACAGGGACAATACCAGGGCCAGGAAGCAGGAGTGGGTGGTTTGGGGAGCAAGGCAGGGGGAGGGTACAGGGGACAGTCAGGACAGCATTTGAAACGTAAATAAAGAAAATATCTAATAAAAAAGAAAAATAACAACAACAACAAAGTTCTGTGTTCAGACCTCCAGTTCTTTATGTTTCAGGAGCCTTAGATCACATGAAGGTGGGTGGAGAGTTCGTAGGGGAATGGATGTAGTCCTGGGCTCTCATGCTGCTGAGTGAAACTTGGCTTTCTCCAGGGGTCTCAGAGTTCAGGGAAGATGGGTTGTTTAAGGAATGCTTTCCTCTGTATCTGGGGTCTGATGAATATACATAAGAGGTTTTAAACTTCTTTATTATTTCTTTTCTCATTTTTCGGTGTTGACCTCTTTTGTTCCATTTTAACAACTTTTAAATTGTATTTTCTTGCATGTCTTCAAGTTAAGTTTTGTTTCCTCTCTAAGGGCTTCTGCCTGTTAGCCTTTTGTTTTCTGTATTTCTTTAAAGGTGTTATTTTATCCTCATTAAAGGTATTTTTCATCTTTATGATATACAATATTAGCTCAAAGTCTTGCTCTTCATGTGTGTTTAAATATCCAGGGTAGGAAAACTCGGTTCTGGTAATGTCAAATCGCATTGGCCTCAGTTGGTTATGTCCTTTTATTTTTCTTTCACCATATAGTCATTTCTGTTGTTAACTTCTCTGGGTATCTTGGACTGGATCAGTACTCTTTGGATACAAATAGTGTAGTGTGACCTGGATTCCAAAAGGCCTCCTGGGAGTCAGGAAGTGCTGTATCTGGTTAGAGCATGCCTTCAGTGCCTTTGCTTGGTGCAACCATCATATATCCCACTATCTCTGGTTTAGGCAGATCTAATAAGAGCCAGGTTTGGGTTTGGGGTCTGAGGAAAGCATATTGATCTTCAATAGTTTCTGTTCGAGATGCAAACTGGAAAGGCAATAGTACTCAGGAAGAGCTCCATAGATACCTCATGTGCTTATTTCTGTGGAGGTCCCAAATGATGTGGGTATTCAGCCAAAGGGCTCACCTATGTTCCTAATTATGGAAGAGCTCGTCTTAGACAAGTAGGTTGGTAGGGGTGGGAAGTACACCCTGCTTTCATAAGTTCAGATTACAGAGGTCCTTCAGGTATAAAACTTTTATATAATATTGATATTCTTCTTTGGTATTCAATATTAGTATAGTTATGTATATGGGACAATGATGATTGGAAGGGAAATTGGATACTTTATTGTAAGCTAAATTCTATGGATTAAGGAATTTTAGGGTATACCTTGGAAGAATCCCCATCAGCCATCCTGCATGGACCCTGAGTATTAGTGAAGTAATATGTCATGCCAATTATGGTGCAGTGGGTTAAAAATCTTGTGTGTAAACAAGCTATAACATTTCAGACTTAGTTTCATGAGAATAAGTTTAATTTTCTACAAAAATCACTTAAATTATAATAGACTGAGATGTTATTTGTAATGAAGAAACTGAAATTATATTTGTTGGTGCATAGATGTACAATGGGCATCACATTGCCTAGCAAGTATCTGTGGTTCATGAATAACATCTTTGCTATTGCATATATAATTCGTGAAAGAGGAAGCCTTTCCATCCATGTAGATTGATGAGTGAAGATACTCAAAAGTGCTTCAATGCTTTGTATAAATCATACTTCAATAGGAGACTTCTGTGACATATCAACCTTGTTTCAAGTGATTGAAGAATCACAAATCAGTATCTGATTAACGGGGAAAAACAGGATAAGAATGTTTTACTAATAAATGATATCAAAATTTAGTGAAAACACAACAGCAACCTTTCTAAGATTATTCTCTGACATGAAAATAGGATAAGAGGCCATCACATGTTCCACATAGCTTGACATGGAATCAGATATCCGATTTCAACAGGAAATAAAGGGACAAGCAACTAGAAAGAAGCTATTGAATATTATCTGTGAAACATAGAAGAAAACTTTGTATTATAAACACATAAAGTACTATAGTTGACAGCTTAAGATAGCCACCCAACAGAATAACTTAAAGGAAGAAAAGAAACCAAAGATTCCCTTAATAATTAAGAAGGACATGATAAGGTGTGCTCTGCCTGCTTTCCTCCAAAACAATTACATACCATGATCTTTAGGCAAAATGAAAGAAATTTTTAAAAATACTATTTGTGTTCAAAGCAACATAGAGGATGTCTCTACAGAAAAGCACGTGGAGCCTCACCTCTATATCTGAGGAAACCCAAAATCAAGTTTATTAAAGACCTGAATGTATGACCTGAAGTCTTGTTTTAATGAGTATGGAATGGACCCCAGTCCATTACTCATGTGCACCAAATATCTTCCAAAAGACTGCTACAGTCCAGAATGGCATTTCAATAGCAGTCACAGTGAAGAGTCAGCCTCCATGCACATTCCCAGTAAATTTGACATGGTATTAGCACCAGGTATATAACAATTATATAATATGACAACAGGACACTTAATTTACCCAATCTATATGTTTGCAAAAGTACTGAAATAAATTTACACTGAATTAGTTGTAATTCAATCAAAGTATGAAACAAATGTTTATTCATAGTAATAAAGATAGAAAAAAATAATTCCATAGAATGATTTTATCATAATCCAGTGAAATACCAACCAATCCAAAAATTGAGTTTAAGACTCATTTAATTCAGTCGGTATTAATAAGGAAGTTCAAAAAAATTACAAATCAAATCAATGCTTCATCTTTTTACTCATTGTGATCTAATCAAATTCCATATATAAGCTTAACAGCATACATGTATGTTGTTGAAATGTAATCCAAGATAGAAATATTTCAAAACAAATGCCAAGTGGAAATAAATGAAAAGTGTGAGGTATATGCTAACATTAGCAATAAAATTCTATCTCTTAAATGACACCTAAATTATTTCCTTTGATCAAATTATATCAAATTAGTGTCTAGCTACTAATGGGACATGACCAAACATCAACCAAAGAAATGTTTCATAAAATGTCATTGACTGCCAGGCACTGATTATCAGGAAAGAGATCAGCATATCAGTGAATATCTGCATAGGTACTGATATTGGACAGGATGGGTGTTCAATCTTTAAAAACCCAGGCATTTTTGGATTTAGCATATTGACACATTCTCCAGATGGCAGGAATCACGGGAAGTTTGAGGAGTTTTTGTAAACATAAGTGGCATACAATAGTATATGAACAACATAGAGCATGGTCAACTCCAGGCTCAATGTTGCATGTGAGACTGCCCTTCCCTAAACTAGACAATGTGTTACATAATGTTCCATGATTAAACGCAGCATCTGAGTGATATGGAACTTTTATGACCTTCTCAACTTCTGTCACAGTATGGAACTTCTGATGAAATCCATTGAGTTTGTGCATAATGGCTGTTGACACATGGTCAGGTATGAACTATGCAGGAGAAGATTATCCTTGGGATTTACTCTATGCACATGAATGCAGTCATGGCCCCTGAGGGTAGAAAACATGATCTCAAAACATGTTTTCAAAAATATGTTGATGAAAACAGTTCAGACCTCAGATGTAGAGCCTGAGGCCAGAATTTTCCCTATGTATCTAGGGAGCCTGACATAGGAGGGATGGAAAAGAAATGTGAATATAATAAGTGGATCTCCAGACAGAGGTACCTTTCAAACAGACACATAGGTGTAACTGTGTGTGTGATGTTTTTCTACATCAGAAACGGATTTCACAACAGCTCCATCTTAGATCCTAGCAGACATGAAGAAGGTCTGTGCTTTCTCTATTTCATTTCTGTTTCTGAAGTTTTCTCTCATCTTGTGCTGTTTGACTGAACCCAGTTGCTTTTGGAGGATAAAGAATAGTGAAGATAGTGATGGAGATTTGCAAAGGGAGTGTCATTTTTACCTTTGGTTACTTGATGAACCTATTGAAGATATTTTTTACAATTCAGATTTAAATTTTCGGTAAGTCATTAACTTTATTTCCTTTGTCAATGTCATTAGTTTGACATATTTATCTGTATACACAAACTGTGGGTTCTGTTCTCTTCTTCACCATGTAACTTTAAGGACCCCTGAAAACGAATTATTATATCCATCACTATTTTAATACTTCGAAATGTGTCACCGTTTAGTAGAGTTTTAGTGCAATTTTACACTCCATTTTACAATGATGGACAATGTGAAGGTGTGGATTCTCTCTTTTGAGTCTTTGTTGATAATAAGTTGGAAGATATCTTTTCACTTGCCTTGAATTCACAATTCCCTCCTTTGTCTAGTACTCAATATGAAGAGACTGCATCACTGCCTATATTCAATTGTCTTCCAATGCCTCATTATGATCATACATCTAAATGTTTTCATAAAAGTGTTACCTAATTCTGGTTTCCAACAGATGAACATGCATTGTTTCATAGAAATATGTGTGTATGTGTTGGTCTACTACTATACCTGGTTAAATGTATAACATTACTTATATACTTGTGAATATACATATACTTTGCTTTATGAAAAAGTCTTTAAATGAGCCTCTTTCTGCAATGCTGAATTTGATACTGAATGTGGAAAAAGAATGCTAGTCTCATATTCTGTTACCAGAATAATCTTTTTATCCAATTACACAAATGCACAAGCACAGACTGGGCTTATTATCACTATCAGATACAAGGTTAATATCTCTATTAATTACACATAAATTTTAACATTATTTATAGTTAATATTTATTCACATTTCCTTTCCACTCATCCTATGTCATGTGCCCTGGATACATAGGTTAAAATTCTGGCCTTAATCTCTACATCTGAGGTCTGACATGATAAATCTAGGAGAATCATAGTACTTCTTGTGGAAAAGAACCTGTTATTAATGTGGGTATTAGGTCTGAGGTCCAAAGAGTGAGATGTTATCATTTATGGCTGCAGATTGAGTGTTGAAACTATTTTTTACAAATTAGAAATAGTAAGAACACACTAAAAGGTAACATTAACTTGATGTGTACAACACCCTAAAGAATAATATTCTGGTCATATGGCATATTGTGTCATTGTGTATATATATATATATATATCTTGAAATGGATAAAAAATTAAATAAAATTACCTTAAAATAATTAGTCTAGCCGGGCGGTGGTGGCTCACGCCTTTAATCCCCACTCTTGGGAGGCAGATTTAGCATGTCTCATATTACAAATCTTACAGTATTTGAAATTTAATATTTCAAACATCTCCCTTATCATCACTATGACTTCTTTTAGAATTGCAGCAAGTGAATATGAGCTTCTTCTGGTAATGTTTTTTTGCTACTGATGAGATCAACAAGAATCCTTATCTTTTTCCCAACATGACTTGGATGTTCTCCATCATTGGAGGAAACTGTCATGATTTATTGAGAAGTCTGGATCAAGAATATACCCAAATCAAAGGACATATGAATTTTGTTAATTATTTCTGTTATGTAGATGATTCATGTGCCATAGGTCTTACAGGACCATCATGGAAAACATCCTTAAAACTGGCAATGCATTCTTCAATGCCACTGGTAAGTATTTGTGACACTGAATGTGTTAAGAATAGTAAGTTACATTAACAGGTGCCTACAAGAAAACTTGGACAGAATGCATTTGTGAATGTGCTGCTATAAACACACACACACAATATATATATATATATATATGAATTAAATAATCAGTTAATAGATGTACTGTGCAAACAGGTAAAACTGAGTTCTAGGAATTTCAGACTTGTCAGGAATAGTCTAGAATATAATAGGAATCATACATGACATGTATAGTATAATCTTACTGTTCTTAACAGGAGTTCTGGAAGGTGAGTAGCATTACTTGTATGTGAGTCCAAGCATCCTAATAATCATATTCCTCACTGGAAGTTTCATCCCCTCTTCTACATCCTTTAGGTTTTCTTTGGACCATTTAGTCCTAACCTACGTGACCATGACCGGCTGCCCCATGTCCATCAGGTAGCCACCAAGGACACACATTTATCACATGGCATGGTCTCCTTGATGTTTCATTTTAGATGGACTTGGATAGGACTGGTCATCTCAGATGATGATCAGGGTATTCAGTTTCTCTCAGATTTAAGAGAAGAGAGCAAAAGGCATGGGATCTGTTTAGCTTTTGTTAATATGATCCCAGAAAACAGGCAGAAATACATGACAAGGTCTACAATATATGATAAACAAATTATGACATCTTCAGCAAAGGTTGTTATCATTTATGGTGAAATAAACTCTACTCTAGAAGTCAGCTTTAGAAGATGGGAAGAGTTAGGTGCTCAGAGAATCTGGATCACAACCTCACAATGGGATGTCATCACAAATCAAAAAGAATTCACATTTAATCTCTTCCATGGAACTATCACTTTTGCACACCACAAAGTTGAGATTCCTAAATTTAGGAACTTTATGCAAACAATGAACACAGTCAAATACCTAAAAGATATTTCTCATACTATACTGGAATGGAATTATTTTAATTGTTCAATCTCCAAGAACAGCATTAAAATGCATCATATTATGTTCAACAACACATTGGAATGGACAGCACTGCACAGCTATGATATGGCCATGAGTGATGAAGGTTACAATCTGTACAATGCTGTTTATGCTGCGGCCCACACCTACCATGAACACATTCTTCAACAAGTAGAGTCTCAGAAAAAGGCAGAACACAAAAGACATTTCACTGCTTGTCAGCAGGTAAAGACTTACATTTCATTATGCTTATATATATCAATGTGATCTTTTAAATGGAACCAGAGAAACAACTGTACATTTGTTAGAGATTATTCTCTCAGTGCAATGATTTCTATACTGCAAATGTCCCTAATGATTCTTTTACATGGATGCATATCATGTACAAAGATAATATTTAATAGGAGGCAATACATTTATATGAATATCAGTGAGTTTTTGAAAATGTTTCTCAAAATTTCACCAAATGAGTTCAAAATTAAAATAGGAGCCAAGAGTTTTATCATAAAAGTCTTAAGTGATGACAAGACTGAATATTTTTCTAAAATATAGTGTCTCAAAAATTGATACATGGGCTGTGGTTAATAGTTATTCATTTAAATTAACAATTTACAGAAACATAAATGATTAAGACTTCCCATTTTCTTAAGTTTATGTTCATTTTATATGTGTACACTGTATGTACATAAAATCCAACATTTTTATTTTCACAATTTTCAGTCATTCAGACTTCCCCTGCATTCTCACATACATGGCTTCATTTTTTAAAATTATTTTTTACAAACATGTTCACACAGGCACACACACATACACACAAGCACAAACACACCATGTTACTTGCTATCTGGTAATCATTTTTTCTAGAACATTTTACCATCAAATATTAATATGAAGCATATAAATTTTCAATTATCAATTGTGTACAGTTTTTTACTACACAGGTTTATTTCAATATAGCTGTCTTTTCTGACAATCATTAAGAAAAAAGGGAAAATTCTCAACTTGGCATTACCTTTATTGATATGCATATGTAAGCATGAATCTCTTCTAGGTGTCTTCCTTGATGAAAACCAGGGTATTTACAAACCCTGTTGGAGAACTGGTGAACATGAAGAATAGGGAAAATCAGTGTACAGAGTATGATATTTTCATCATTTGGAATTTTCCACAAGGCCTTGGATTAAAAGTGAAAATAGGAAGCTATACACCTTGCTTTCCAAAGAGTCAACAACTTCATATATTTGATGGTTTGGAATGGGCCATGGGAGGAACATCAGTGGGTATACCATAATTTTAATTTTTCAGGATATGTAGATTTTTAAATATGAGACTCTGTGGTTAACACCAATTGCTACACTTTCAAAAGGCCATTCTTAGTTAAAATCATCAAAATTTGATAACTCTTAACTTCATGTTAATCTGGGCATAGAACGATTAATGTCCTCTGGATTTCATGTTCAATAGCACCCATATGCCAATTCAACCACAATACATGAATAAATTTGGTAAATTTATAATATAGTATATATTTACATATAATTAATTAAAAATTTGTAACTATATATGACCCATGGAATTTTCTGACTCCATGTGAACTAATGTATAGCCTACTTAACTATAGCATGTATTCATTAACTTAATTGCTTCTCCAGATTCAAGGTTTTTTTTTTATTTATATATTTTGGATTAAAAAAAATATTTACATTTCAAATGTTATCCAACATCCTGTTTTCCCCTCCTTTGTGGAGGATTGCCTTATCTGGCATCAGTAGAAGGGGAGTCCTTTAGTCCTGTGAAGGCTTCATGCCCCAGCAGAGGGGAATGCTTGGGTGGTGAGGCAGGAGTGGGTGGGTGGGTGAGCTCCCTCATAGACCCATGGGAAAAAGGGGAAGGGATAGTGTGTTCAAGTTCTTTTACACTTAGGAAAACTTTGTTAAATTTATGGGAGTCTTACATAACATATTTTGGTCATAGTCGTCAAACTACTCTTCTTAGATTTACCCATTTCCCCTAACTTTTCCCCCTATACAGCTCACTATTCTTTTTTACTTTTTAATTTTTTTGTAATTTATAAATCATGAGAGAAAAGCAGGTGTCACATAAACGTTCTTTTGGATTGATCAGTTTAGGAAGAAAAAAATTTAAATTGCTACAACCTGAATGTTAACTATATAATATTACATGATATAGTAAATATTGTGTGACATTCAGTGCACTGCAGGAAAATATAAACTAACAATGCGCCAGATACCCTTAAGTAATACAGAAGAATAAGTAATATCAGAGGAATATATATAATCATATCTGTTAGTGTCCCATGTATCAATCTATGGGTCATTATTCATTTGACAAATATGTGATCTATACACACTCACTCACACGCATATTATATAATATATATTCACTTCCTGAGGTTCCATCCTCTGTGTGTAGTGTTGCCTGTACTGCAGGATTCAGGAAAATTCATCAGAAAGAAACAGCAGACTGCTGCTTCGATTGTGTTCATTGCCCAGAAAATGAGGTTTCCAATGAAACAGGTACATGCTTGCATGCAGGAGAAAAATTGTTGAATTTGAATACCTGTATTTCCAAACTAGGAATACAATATGGCCTAAATGCAAACTGAAGACCTAAAATCTCCATGTTTCAGAACTTAATCAGTTAAATAATACCCACTTCGTTTGGACCCAGCAAATAATTTAATATATCATCTTCAAACAAGGCATTTTTCTCACAATATGATGGTTACTGGTTTTATACTATATAGAACATCTTTAGGGGGACATACCTGTGTAACAATTTTTAAAAGAAACATTTTAGGCATAATCTATGCACAGGTTTATTTTTCTTTGATTGGTTGTACAGGTAAACTTGACTAGCTGATCAGTTCATAATCTTTCCTTCCATCACACAGCTTAGTCCCTGACAAAGACTGGATGCTCAGGGTAACACTTGTTGTTTAATGGAATATATTTTAAGAACTTAGATGGCTTAATGGATTAATAATTTCCTGTTAAAGAGTTAGAACAAGAGTGAAGTTTTGAAGAATGCAGCAACAGATGGGATACTGCTTATCGTCAATCACTCCCTCTCTAAGGAAAGAGGGATGAATATGGACAACCATAGCCTTTATGACATGGAGCTTGGAGTGTGTATTTGTGAAGAAAGAAATTGTAAAACAATGAGAGGGACATGTATATGTATATGAGGCATATTAATTCAAGAATGAAAATATTCCTTTATGCAAATAGTACTTGCATGAGTAATTGTATGTTCTGGTTCCTATGTATGTATATAGACAAAGGGCATACCCACAAAGAAAACAAAATACATGATGCACTTCATCAAGTGGTATCAACAAAGATGTCTGCATACTACCCGTGTCTGTGAATAGTGCATTTATGTTTGGAGGAATTAAATAATCTGAAATAATAATAATTATTATTATTAGTCATCATATTTTGTTTTTATTTAATAATTATTTTTTTCTGTTCTACTTCATACGATGGTGTTTTGTTCAATCACAAACATAGGTTAATACAGAGCAATTTTAAGTTCGAGGTTCTACAGCAAAAAGGAATGGAATAGATGCTCAACAACAAATTATTTATTGATATATCCTATAAATAACACAAATATAAAATTATTACCTATGTAATTATGATAACTTATAAGGGGTTATTTTCATTTGCCAGCAGATATGGAACAGTGTGTGAAGTGTCCAGAGGATAAGTATGCCAACATAGAGCAAACCTACTGTCTCTCAAGAACTGAATCATTTTTGGCTTATGAAGATCCACTGGGGACGAACCTAGGCTGCATGGCACTGTCCTTCTCGGCCATCACAATTCTAGTCCTCGTCACATTTGTGAAGTACAATGATACTCCCATTGTGAAGGCCAATAACCGCATTCTCAGCTATATCCTGCTCATCTCTCTAGTCTTCTGCTTTCTCTGCTCCCTGCTCTTCATTGGACATCCCGACCAGGTCACCTGCATCCTGCAGCAAACCACATTTGGAGTATTTTTCACTGTGGCTGTTTCTGCAGTGTTGGCCAAAACAATAACTGTGGTCATGGCTTTCAAGTTCACTACTCCAGGAAGAAGAATGAGAGGGATGTTGGTAACAGGGGCTCCTAAGTTGGTCATTCCCATTTGTACCCTAATCCAACTTGTTCTCTGTGGAATCTGGTTGGTAACATCTCCTCCCTTTATTGACAGAGATATAAAATCTGAACATGGGAAGATGGTCATTCTTTGCAATAAAGGCTCTGTCATTGCCTTCCACGTTGTCCTGGGATACTTGGGCTGTTGGCTCTGGGGAGCTTCACTTTGGCTTTCTTGGCTAGGAATCTTCCTGACACATTCAATGAAGCCAAGTTCCTAACTTTCAGCATGCTGGTGTTCTGCAGTGTCTGGATCACCTTCCTCCCTGTCTACCACAGCACCAGCGGGAGGCTCATGGTGGTTGTGGAGGTTTTCTCAATCTTGGCTTCTAGTGCAGGGTTGCTAATGTGTATCTTTGTCCCAAAGTGTTATGCTATTTTAGTTAGACCAGATTCAAATTTCATACGTAAGTACAAAGATAAATTTCATTATTGAAATATTCATACTATTAAAATGTTAGATGATACTCAACATATTTTTTCTTTGTCTTAACAAAAGTAGTACTTAATCTTATAAAAATTTAAATAATATACAAATTTGAACTTAGAAATAAGACAGAACTGTGTATTGTAATACCAATTACAAAACTTTGGTGAAAAATGGTCTCATTAATAAGGACACAATTCTGAAGATATTGAGAACCAGGAATCTCAACTGATGAAATGCTACCATCATCCTGACCTGTGGTTTTGTGTGTAAACCATGAACTTAATTAACGATTAATATAAGGTGACCATACTGACTGTGAACACTACCATCTGTAGGTGAGTTGTTCTTGGAGTTATAACAAAAAGGTCTGAAGACAACATTGACATAAAGCCAGTCATCGCCATTATCCGTCATGCTTTCATGGAGTGCCTGCATCCAATTTCATGCCTTGGCTTCATTCAATATATTGTGACCAAGGTACATAAGTAAATAAACACTTTGCTCAAAAGCTTCTTTTGATCACTGTGTGTGTGTGTGTGTGTGTGTGTGTGTGTGTCTGTGTGTGTTTACAACAACGGAATATAAAATATCAACAAAAAGGTAAATTGTTTCTGTTGAGATTTAAAATATCATTGATTACTGATGCAATGAAAGGCACTTATTTGAAAAGAGAAACAAGGGTGAATATTAGCAGTGTCAAGTACAGTGACAGTATTGCCTATGACAGCACAGAAGCACTGTACTTTGGAATAACTTTAAAATGTACTAGGCATTTGTTAAGAATGTCAGATAACATTACAAAGAAAGAAGTATTTTATTAAAGGGACAATGCATATCAGATTGTGCCTACAATACAAGGCTCTTTATATTTATGTGAAAAGACACAATGAGGAGCAATGTAGGGACCTGGGAAGGAAAGTGGACAGTGTGGGGGAAACTGGGGGGAGAGGGGAACATGGTCTGGGATTGGCTGAGGGAAAAGGACTGAAGCCCTGAGGGCCAGCAGAAAGAATGTAAACAAGAAACCTCAGGAGAGAGTAGGTTTTGGGAAACCCATGGAATTCAGTAGTAAGAGGGACTTTTGAACCCACCTCCAGCAGGAAGTTCAAGTATGTGATGGGGTTGCCACCCCACAGTCACAATTCTGACCCATATTGTTCCTGTCTTAAAGAAGAATAGGGATAGAAATGGAGATGAGCCTGAGGAAAGGAAGATCCAGTGACAGGCCAAAGTGGGGTCCATCTCAGTGGGAGGGCCCAAGGCCTGACACTATTACTGAGGTTATAGAACACTCACAAAAAGGGGCCTATCATGACTGCCCTCCAAAAGACCCAGCAACAGCTGAAAAGGTCAGGTGCAGATATTTGCACCCAAGCAATGGACAGAAACAGCTGACACCTGTTGTTGAATGAGGGAAGCTGAATGAAGCTGCTGAGAAGGGCCATCCTGTATGAGGACCAACAGTCTCAGGTAATCTGCACCCCTGAGTCTCTCAAACACTGCACCTCTTAACAGGCAGTTTACACCCGCTGATATGAGACCCCTAACACACATCCAGTAGAAGACTTCCAGGTCTGTGTTCATTCAGAGATAATGCACCTAATCCTCAAGGGACTGGAGGGCCCAGCGCATATAGAGGTCAGGTGAAGTGGGTGTGGAGGTATCCACATGGACACAATGTGAGGTAGTGTGAAGGCATGGAATATGAAGCAGTCAGAGGGTGGATGGGGGTGTTGTGAGTGAAATATATGTAGTGTAAAATATAAATTAAAAATAAATTAAATTTAAAAAATAAATATGAAGAAATAAATAATATACCCAATGATGAATAAATAAATGAAGAAAGAAAGGAGAGGGGAGAGGGAGAGGGAGAGGGAGAGGGAGAGGGAGAGGGAGAGGGAGAGGGAGAGGGAGAGGGAGAGGGAGAGGGAGAGGGAGAGGGAGAGGGAGAGGGAGAGGGAGAGGGAGAGGGAGAGGGAGAGGGAGAGGGAGAGGGAGAGGGAGAGGGAGAGGGAGAGGGAGAGGGAGAGGGAGAGGGAGAGGGAGAGGGAGAGGGAGAGGGAGAGGGAGAGGGAGAGGGAGAGGGAGAGGGAGAGGGAGGAGAGGGAGAGGGAGAGGGAGAGGGAGAGGACATCCTGAGTTGTGCAATAAAATGGATGGAACTACAAAATATTATCCTTAGTGAGGTAACTCAGACCCAAAAGGACATGCAGGGAATGTCAGTAATAAGGTTGTGTTAGTCAAAAAAGTACACAGCACCCATGATTCAGTCCATAAAACACAAAAAAGTGTAACAAGACGGAGGAGGCCCCAAGTTAGAATGCCTCAATCCAACGTGGGAAGAAGAAGAAAGAAATCACATGGGAGTGAGGCAGGGATGGAAGGAACTGGTTGGGAAATGTCACAGGGAAATAGAGAGGAGAACATAAGGTATTGGGTGGAGGGAAAGGACTGAAGCCCTGAGGGCCAGCAGAAAGAATGGAAACAGGCAACCTTGAGAGGTAGGAGGGTGGGAGACCCTGCAAATGGTACCCGAGAACAGGGAGATGAGAGAATCTCATGACTCAAAGGGAGTGACAAAGAAATCCTGTGCAGTAGGTAGAGGGACCTAGTAGACCCCACTTCCAGGAGAAAGATAGGGCATCAAGTGTTCGATGGGCTTTCCATTCTACAGTCAAAACTCTAACCCATAATTGTTCCTGTCAAAAAGAACTGCAGTGAACAAAAATGGAGAGGAGACTGAGGAAAAGGAGGTCCCACCACAGGTTCAAAGTGGTGTCCAACTCAAGGGGAGACCCAAAGCCTGACACTATTACGGAAGCCATGGTGTTCTCCCATCACTGCCCTCCTAAAGACCCAACATGCAGCTGAAAGAGTTAGATGCAGATATTTACACCCAACCAATGGAAAGAAGCTACTGACCCCCTTGGTTGCATTATGAAAAAACTGGAGGAAGCTGAGCAGGTGGGCAACCCTGTATGAGTACCAGCAAGTAGTCTCAATTAACCTGGACCCTGAGATCTTTTAGACATTGGACCACAAACCATGCAGCCTACATCAGCTGATATGAGACTACCAACACATATACAGCAGAGGAGTGTGGGGTCTGTGTTCAGTTAGAGAACATGAACCAAACCCTCCAGAGACTTGAGGCCCAGAGAACGAGGAGGACTAGAGGGGTCCAGTGTGGGGAGAAAACATCAGAGATATGGGGAGGACATATGGGATATGAACAGTGATAGGGTAGACCAGCAGGGTGATAACGACTGTAGTATAAGAAAGATTATATAAAAATTTTAAAAATGTGTATAAATTGCCTGATATGATAGCTAGATATAGAATTCGAGTCCTCAACCGAAAGAAAACATAGCCATTTTCATTGATTTCTTTGCTTATTCCTTCATTTATTTATTCATTGACAAATTCACTTTATATCTCTTGTGTAGTGGTAGTTCTGTCTATCCACCTAGTCCCCATTCAAACAGCCCCACCCCTCATTTACCCACTTCTTTTCCTCTGAGAAGAGAGATTCCCGTTTGGGTATGAACTTACCCTGGCTAATTTGAACCATTATTATATAATCCAACTTGACATTCAATGACTAGAACGCTAAAATAATTGTAATAATGTATTTCTAGGTCTTGAAATTGAATGCTTAACAATGCTTCATACAAATTGGAGTTGAAATGACTAAAATTGAAAGAACTAAAATTAAGGTTAAGTGTTAAAATTGCTTTGAAATGATAAAATCCACTAAAATTATCTATTTATTTGGCTAAGAGACAGCACTAACAATAAAATATGTGTTGGTACTGTGATGTGAAACTCAAAGCTCTAAAACAACTTCATAACCAGCCTGTTAATGATGTACCATATGCAGTTATCTGCATTGTTGGGACATCTCTAGCTTGTATCTTCTTATATAACTTTACCTTATTAAATAAGAATGAGTTGAAAATGTTAGTTTAAGTAATCATAAGGCTGTGGATAATATAAAAGTGACAATTATAGCAGCGCATATTTTTCTTCCTTCCTGATGATGTACACCGTATATCTGTTTTAATTTGCTATGGATGCTTGTTTCCAAAGAAATTCTTGGATATAAAAGTGCAAAAGCTGTTTATGTAGAACAAATTAGTTATTCAAAGTAACTACAAATTTATATACACATTCTGGGAAGGGAGCTGGTTAACTTCACTGAGCACCCAGGTCTATTAATCAGGGCACTGATCAGAAGTCATGAAGAAAACATTGCATACTTCATCACAACTTTGGAGGAGCCTGGTTTCTTTGGGCTGCTATGTTACTTGACATTATAAATAATTCAGTGCATGTTTTCTGTTCCATACAGTTACATCTCTTTCATTAACACCTGTGAAAGTTGAAATTTTACACTGTAGGCAGAAAAATGTTCAGATTCGGTGGAACACTTTCATTTTGTTTTAAGATCAGAGAAATTATGAATAAATAAGCTCTGTGTCTGTAAGATAAGCAAACTAGCATTTATTTATTTACATGTTCTGGACAAATGAGTGGTGTGCTTTATTTTTCTTTCCAAAATCTTTTGTTTGTTCTTACTAAATAGATATGCTGCCTCTAGGTTTTCTGCTTAAGTAGAAAAGTACACTTGAGGTAACTGTAAACCTATGTGAATGATTAGTAAGGCTGCAGTTGAGCAATCATCTCTCCTTCATGTTAATTCACATTGGGGAACATATTATACATTTTGGACCTCCAACACTACTGACTTCTAATTCTATGCTTATATAGTATTCTGTATATATATATATATATATATATATATATATATATATATATATATATATATATATATATATATAATGGCTAAGATCAAATATTCAGGTGACAGCAGATGCTGGTGAGGATGTGGTGAAAGAAGAATATTCCTCTATTGCTGGTTTGATTGGAACCTTGTACGACCACTCTTGAAATCAGTCTGGCGGTTCTTCAGAAAATTGACATAGTACTACTAGAAGATGCAGCGACACCTGTCCTGGGCATATACCCAGAAGATGCTTCAATGTGTAATAAGGATTCATACACTAAGATGTTCATACCAGCCTTATTTATAATAGCCATTTGCTAGAAAGAACTCAGATGTTGCTCAACAGAGTAATGGATACAGAAATTCTGGTACATTTAAACAATGGAGTACAATTCAGCAATTAAAAACAATGAACTTATGAAATTCTCAGGCAAATGCATGTATCTGGAGGATATTATCTTGAGTGTGGTAATCCAATCACAAAAGAACACATATGATATGTACTAACTTATAAGCAGATATTAGCCCAGAAACAGACTACTCAAGATACAATTTGCAAAACACATGAAACTCGAGATGAAGGAAGATACTTCATTGGTTCTTATAACGGGGAACAAAATGTGGTCCAGCAGATAGCCCAAGCACGGTGGGTGTGCCTGGGAGAGGCAGAGCCCCGAGGACTGTGTCCTGAGGATTTCATGCTGTTGTAGAGTTTCTCTCTATTTGCTGCCCTCATGTCACATCTCTCATAATCTATGGATTGTATGAAAATTTAAGGGGGGTTCCAGCCCCTCACTTGGCAATATCATTGCCACCCACAGTGTTAGTTAGATCTAACTTTCTCATGCTTTGCAGCTGATGCTGATTAATACTTCAACCATGATCTTGGAAATAATTACTACGAAAAACATGCTTTTTTATTGTTTTTTTGTTTTGTTTTGTTTTGCAAAAGTCATTCTGGTGTTCAGGTGATGATTATTTCCTTGTACCCATTTCCCCCCTCTGATTCCTGATATGATTTAAGAAAAACATGGCTAATGGGCAGATGTGCACCCTGAGGATTCAAAGTAGAAAGGGATGATAGGTTTTTATATAAAAGTTTAGTTTTGTGATTTTTTAAAGATTTTTGATGGGTTAATTTTTGAGATAGATAAAAACTAATCCTTTCTGTATAACAGCAAATTTCAGTCTACCAGTAAGAGAAACTGGCTGAAAAGAAATTACCTTACTTGCTTACAACTTGTTAATCTGTAACAAGTTTTTTAGGTAGAAATGTGTGTTGGTTCTTGGGAATAATATTGGATATTTATAAACATAATTTATAAACAGGTCATCATAAAGTATATTGAGAAGATGCTTTTCCTTATATATACTCATAATTATTCACTAGAAGAAAATAGAAAGTAACCAGTATAATTTTATACTACTTGAAAGATTGTACAGAGATATATAAGCAGTGTGAGAAAAGTAAAGTTGGTGCTTTGCTCCATCCACCAAATGTGAGCATATATGGAAAGTGATTGAAGCTTTGCACTCTCCAACAAATGTGTGTGTGTGTGTGTGTGTGTGTGTGTGTGTGTGTGTGTGTGTGTAAGATTGTTTGTGCTTCTTAAAGCTTGCTTCTTCCACCATGTGTGTAAATGGGTCTTGCCTGCTTTATATGCCACCTAACCCACATCCCCTCCTTGGATCACTGAACACACTATCACAGCTACTCTTGAAAAGACAGACAGACAGCAAACACACAGAACCCTACTGAGCATTGCTTGAGCGTGTATGAAACCACCCACCTCCTCCAGTGACACCCTTCCTCCAACACGGAAACACCTATTCCAACAAGGTAACACATCCTAATACTGCCTATGGGCCTATGGGAACCAATTGCATTAAAACTACCACACCTACCTATCTACATACATACATATATTCATGCATGAGAGATAAACAGAGAAAGAGGGTGAGAGGAATAGAAAGAGAGAGAGTGATAGGTAGATGATAGAGAAATAGTTGCATATATATCTACATAAATACATTCAATCATTACTTCATTCATACATACATACATACATACATACATAGATGATGGATAGACGGACAATTAAATGTGATATTAATCTAAACACTAAAGACATGGTGCCTTTTACTTCACACACACACACACACACACACACACCCTGAGCATTGTTTACAATCCTCAATTAAGACATAAAGGTTGACCCCGTCAGCTTTGATCTTCATAGTTCTAGTTAGACTGCAATATAGCTTACATATGTTAATATACTAACAATTTTTCTTCTCTTTAGTCTTGCCAATTCACTACTTTCTCTGGTGCACAAAAATTGAGTGCTTGTTCTTTTTCTGCTTTTGCATTATTTGCTGGTGTAATGTACTAAAATTCCAGTTAAAAAAATATTCAATATGTATAACTGTGCATAAAAGATTTTTCTGGGATATGGTAGAAGTGCAAAGTTAAAAACAAAGTGAGATAAACAACAAGCTCCTTTCTAATTAACTTTTAAAACACAACTACTGCTTTTCAAGTGTCTATCACACTAAAGAACTGTAGATCTCAAAAAAAAAAAAAGACTTAATGGGTGGACATTTGAACTACAAAGACATATACAAACAAACCCACAAAACCTACAATGTTCATTTGGTGTGCATAGATTTGATTAATATCTAGGATTTCCTTTGTTTCTGTATATTATGAGAGATTACATCCTAAAATCTCTTTCTCAAGCTTGTTCATTACTTCAGTTACTACTATGTACAACCTGATACTTATAATCCACTAGATAGTAATGTTACAAAAGGTATTTATTGTGCTGAAGATATTCAGTCATACCACTCAGCTCCAAAATATATCTTTTAAAGACACATAGTAAGGAATGACCTTCCAAATGACCTCAAATGAAACTGTCATCTGGTGGAAAATAACACTGCACAGGAAGAAGTTTACACATAAAATTTATATTCATATGAATATTGGTCAAAATGATTACAATTGTAAAGTTGAATTACATAGTGTTATGTCTTTGAAACAATAGGAAAAATGATGTGCATACATTGTGTTTTCCAAAAAAAGTAGGAAATGTAAAACATTTAATTAGTGGGATGCTGGTTTCTAACGCCAGGGTATGACTAACATAGCAACAAACTAATAAAATATCCTCTTCAAAAGTTAAAAGAAAACAGCAACAACAAGAAGAAGAGAACAACAATCACAAGGAACCATGTCATCCGTGGCATCTTCTGGGGGATGTGCTGCAATCTAAACATGGTTCCAAGGACGTTAGTAGATGTCTAGTGCTTTGTCAGCCTGACAGATGGTTGTGTTACAATCTATGTCTGTATACTAAGGTTGGGAACAATCCATCGATGATGAGTGCCCTAAAGATGATGAGTTCTACTCCTCACTCTCCTTGCTGCTCTGGAGACTCCAAACCTGAGGGAAGGAATGTTATATTGATGAGTATGAGAATGCTCAAAGCCTCTTTGTCTACATTTTGTAAATGTGACATCTCTTTGAGTGAAGTGTAAGACCTGCTTGGCCAGAAGGAACAACCAGAGGCCTGTTGAATAACGATGCTACTATAGAGACTCCATGTAATGAGAAAGGGCTTTCTGAAGTACCCTTGGACAGAGGTGGAATTTTAAGATCCAATTATTCAGAAATGGCATGTAGGCACTATAGATGGCCTTACTGTCATACTGAGAACATCCCCAACACTAGTCAGAGATGTATGACTAGTGGTCAGAGGTGAGTTGGTAATGGACATTGGGAAGAAATGAGACCCTATGAGCCATGAAAAATAGATAGGACCCCAAGGGTCAGAGGGGAAATGCACGAGGGCATCTTTGTGAGAAATTAGAAATCTAAAACCACTTTATACAGGTAAACTAGTATGTTTGGTTGGGTAGAGTTTAAATTTGCATGCTCTTTCCTTGACATGAGATCAAAGACCCAGCCTACCTCATGCAGTGGAGCCCATTCCAGGTACTTCCTAACAGCTAGCAACTCCTCATCAGAGACTAGAACATCTGTCCACTGTAGTAAATGTGGTGCCGGATCAGGAAGCAGTCTGAGCACTCATCAAAAACCTGGCTGACAGTTCCACACTAGTTCTTCTTCTCAGGCATATGTTCATCTGCTGGGTCTAGGTATGAATGGTGAGGAACGCATCATTTTAGTTTATGCCTTGAGGGAATGAGCTTTTGTTTTGGGCTGTACTTCTTAATGTTTGGCTCGAGTACTTTAAGCTTGGGTGGTCTGGAGGTCCATTTGGGAGTTAAAATTCGGGAGGTGTCAAAGTCTATTCATCAGAGGAGAACATTGCAAGGTCACTATTGGTCAGAAAGGCATATTTGATGACCACTTGGAAAAAATTAGATCTGAGGCCCCTAGTAACTCAGAGGTAGTAGATTGGAATCCCTTTGGTCAAAACAGAAGGATCTGAGGCCCAATTAAATGGACTCAGTAACTTTACTCCCACAGGGGCATATTTAGAATGTCTGAGAACCCTTTGGATATTGGTGGACTGTAGCTCTCTATTAGAACAGGGAGGGCTGGTAGATCCTTTGGTGAGAAGTGGAATATTTCAGGTATAGTCTGAAAGCCAATTCAATAAAAGACATTATTTTGGGTAAGGGGAGACATATCCAGTATTCCTATGTGCAGAAGAAGAATTGTTTCTGCCCGTCTCGGGATTGGTGATAGATCTAAGATTCTCTAAAATAGAAGGATGGCAATAAGAGCTTCATAGGATTGTATGGAATAGTTTTATCCTCTTATTCCTATGTCTGCAGCACTATTGAGCAGAAATTGAACACGGATTCATACCTTGAGAATGACAGGACATTCCAGGTACTTACTCCTTCATCAGCTCCAAACTTGAAATCACAATCAAGAATACACATCATCTGAATGTCCATGGTAGGCATGACAGCAATCTTAGAAGTCTTCTAAGAGGGTATCATGTAGTAGTCTCTGGTTTAGTGTCTTCCTCAAATATATGTCCATCACACATTCCTCTGCATGGAGGCCAGGATGTCTCTGTCTAAGGGAACACAACGAAGACAGTAATCCGATTTACCCTTACCTTGATACTCTTCTGTTTGGGATCTCAGTCCAGAGTGTTCTGAAATCTCTTAGGTCAGAACAGTGCTTCCCAGACCATGGAAATTAGAAGTTATAGGTAGGACACCCACTGGGAAGATGGTGAATCTGGGGGATTTCCTCAAACACACTGTGCTCCACACAGGTTGGAGCACTCTCTGTTGTGAATGTCTAAATCTTTCTAAGTAAGATGGGGGAGGAGCTTGGGCAGTTTTGGACAGAAGTAGGATGGTTGTGCCCTTCATCAAAGGGGTAATGTGGCAAACTTCATGAGAATAAGGGAGTTGAAGCACTCTGGTCATAAGCAGCATTTCTGTGACACTTTGCAAATGTGAAATTCTATATCTACTTGTCAGAGGGGTAAAATCTCTGGCTATTTTCAATAAATTAGAAATACCATTTCACAATGGAGAAAATGAAAATACCTTCTGGAGCAGAGGAAGTTCCAGTATTGCTTGATCAGCTTCCAATTCTTTTTTACAGAATTTAGAATATCCACATATTTTATGTGCTGTGTGGACAGCAGGCAGCAATTGTTTCAGTATTCTAACAGGTTGGATGGTTATCTTTGGCCTATGAATCCTTTAGTGAGATGACATAAGAGCAAGGCCACTTTTCTTGAATGGAGGAATGTCTCTGAATATTTGTAGCAGGAAGAAGTTTGGCAGTAATCTTAGACAGTTGGGATATAGCAGGAACACATAGTCAATAAGACAAGATCTATTGACACTTTACAAGAGAGGGTAGGTATGAGTCTACCACTGGAAAAAAAAGAAATATTTGAGTCCAATATGGGCATTAGGAGAAGGCTTTGTTGCCCAATAGACAGAGTGGGAAGAGGAAATATTTATGAGTAGATGTGGTGTGTCTGAGGCTCCTGTAGGCTGAGGGAGAGGCACTGAAGACCTGGTATGACAGGATGATATTTACAGACCTCTTAGACAGAGGGTGTGAATTTGGGAACCACTGGAACAAAATGAATCATTCTGGTGCCCCTTTCAAATGAGGAGTTATATGTGAGACACAGTTAAATGGAATTTTTTGCCATCCATCTGATAGAGAATAATTTGGAATCGTTCCTGGTCAGAGAGGGTAATTATTGAAGACCTTTTGGTCTGGAAGTGGAGTTTGGGGCCTGGGGCAGGTAGAGATGATCTCAGGCCCGTCAGGCTTACAAGACAGATATTGGACCCTCTTGTATACAGAGGGTGCATTTGATATATAATGGACAGAAATTAGTGGTCTAAGCATTGATGTTTAGGAGTAGAAGATTAAAGCAGTATTAGAATCTGCTTAATGTCCCAAACCCCTTTAGGGATAAGGGAGTGACCTAGCCTACCTTAAGCAGGAGAGGAAGGACTGCTTCACAACTTAGAAGATTTCCATCTTCACATACACCGTGGTAAGCCTGGCAGCAATACAAGCATTATGCATCAGTCATGACTGTAAGTCTCTAAGCACTCTTGAAGCTTATCATCATTTATATGGGTGTTTGCATGAAGGATGGTACGTAGGATAGATGACCTATGTTTCAGGCTCTGTTAATGCAGGGCACAATTAAGTGAAGTATAATTTCCTAGAGACCGTGGTTGGAGGGAAATGATCTAAAGCTCATGATTGGAGCATTATATTTGAGGTCCATATGTATGTAGGGGATGCTCTTAGGATACTTGGATTTTGGTCCCCTGGGGAAAAATGAAAATTCTGAGATTCCAATAGGAAACTCCAGTCATAATTATAACTGACCTTGGGCAGAAATGGAAGGATTTGGGTATTGTTGGTAACAGCAGAGAGGTCATGAAGGCCACCTATCCCAAGTAAAATGCTGATGACCCTTCATCCAAAGATGATGGTGTGAAATGCATTGAAATCAGGTACAGGTTGAGTAGCATGTGTTCATACCTGCAACTTCTATGGCCTTCCTGACTTATTTTGCTTAAAACAAAGTACCTGGGGCTGGAGAGATGGTTCAGTGGTTAAGAACACTGATGGCTCTTCCAGTGCTCCTGAGTTCACAACCATCTTTAATGGTATCCAGTGCCCTCTTCTAAAGTGCAAACACACATGCATATATAGAACATCGTATACATAATAAATAAATACTTAAAAAAAGGAAAGGAAGGAAGGAAGGAAAGAAGGAAAGAAGAGATAGAATTAAGGAGGGAAGAAAGAAGGAAAGAAAGAGAGAGAGAGACAGGGGGGAAGGAGGGAGGGAGAGAGAGAAAGAAAGAGAGATAAATAAATTAATGAGGGAACAAAAAAGGGAAGAAAGAAAGGGGAAGGAAGGAAGGAAAGAATGAAAGAAAGAAAGAAAGAAAGAAAGAAAGAAAGAAAGAAAGAAAGAAAGAAAGAAAGAAAGAAAGAAAGAAAGAAAGGAGGGAGGAAGGGATGAAAGGAGGGAAGAAAGAAAGAAAGAGAGAGAGAAATAATGGAGGGAGGGAGGGAGCAAGGGAAGGAGATATGGAAGGAAGGAGGGAGGGAAGAAAGAAAGAAAGAAAGAAAGAAAGAAAGAAAGAAAGAAAGAAAGAAAGAAAGGAAAGGAAGAAAGAAGAGAGGGAGGGAGGGAAGAAAGAAAGAAAGAAAGAAAGAAAGGAAGGAAGGAAGGAAGGAAGGAAGAAAGAAAGAAAGAAAGAAAGAAAGAAAGAAAGAAAGAAAGAAAGAAAGAAAGAAGGGAGGGAGGGAAGGAGGGAGGGAAGAAAGAAAGAAAGATAGAAAAAAAGAAAGAAAGAAAGAAAGGAGGGAGGGAAGGAGGGAGGGAAGGAAGGAAGGAAGAAAGAAAGAAAGAAAGAAAGAAAGAAAGAAAGAAAGAAAGAAAGGAGGGAGGGAGGGAGGGAGGGAAGAAAGAAAGGAAGGAAGGAAGGAAGGAAGAAAGAAAGAAAGAAAGAAAGAAAGAAAGAAAGAAAGGAAGGAAGAAAGAAAGAAAGAAAGAAAGAAAGAAAGAAAGAAAGAAAGAAAGAAGGGAGGGAGGGAAGGAGGGAGGGAAGAAAGAAAGAAAGATAGAAAAAAAGAAAGAAAGAAAGAAAGAAAGGAGGGAGGGAAGGAGGGAGGGAAGGAAGGAAGGAAGAAAGAAAGAAAGAAAAAGAAAGAAAGAAAGAAAGGAGGGAGGGATGGAGGGAGGGAAGAAAGAAAGGAAGGAAGGAAGAAGAAAGAAAGAAAGAAAGAAAGAAAGAAAGAAAGAAAGAAAGAAAGAAAGAAAGAAAGAAAGAAAGAAAGAAGGGAGGGAGGGAAGGAGGGAGGGAAGAAAGAAAGATAGAAAGAAAGAAAGAAAGAAAGAAAGAAAGAAAGAAAGAAAGAAAGAAAGAAAGAAAGGAGGGAGGGATGGAGGGAGGGAAGAAAGAAAGGAAGGAAGGAAGGAAGGAAGAAAGAAAGAAAGAAAGAAAGAAAGAAAGAAAGAAAGAAAGAAAGAAAGAAAGAAAGAAGGGAGGGAGGGGAGGAGGGAGGGAAGAAAGAAAGATAGAAAGAAAGAAAGAAAGAAAGAAAGAAAGAAAGAAAGAAAGAAAGAAAGAAAGAAAGAAAGAAAGGAGAGAGGGATGGAGGGAGGGAAGAAAGAAAGGAAGGAAGGAAGAAAGAAAGAAAGAAAGAAAGAAAGAAAAGAAAGAAAGAAAGAAAGAAAGGAGAGAGGGATGGAGGGAGGGAAGAAAGAAAGGAAGGAAGGAAAGAAAGAAAGAAAGAAAGAAAGAAAGAAAGAAAGAAAGAAAGAAAGAAAGAAAGAAGGAAAGAAAGAAAGAAAGAAAGTTAGTTTCAGGCCATGTTTTACCCTATAGCAGGACCCAGTCACCTCACTGTGCAGAAGGGAAAAATCTAGTTTACCTTGGGTAGAGGGAGAACAGAATGGTAGTGCCTGGTTTGCTTTCGTCTAGTCTTCCCTGCTTCCATTATCCATATATTGTATATACTGTTGGGAAGAATACAAGGAGCAATCAGCACAGGCTTCCAACAGGGTGAGTGGTTGTCTGACCTGAGGTTGTATTGGTCTGTACCTATCTATAACTGAGAGACAGGAACACAGCATTTCTGACAACTACCTCTAATAGCATGTATACTTGTTTTCCTTTCTATGTTCTGCCCTCTGTCCTACACTCAGAAACACGTGAGAGCCCACTGTGAAGTTGCAATTGTGTTTACCTTGCAATCTTGATAATAGAGAGTGGCACTGAGGTAATATGAGTTTAAGTCAAGTTTAAGGTGCCCTTGGAATGAATACTCTTGGGTATCCCAAGAGGCTATATCTGAAGCTCCTATGACTACAGGTGGAATGAACGAGACCCACTTGGCCATAGGATCCAAACCTGAGGTCTCTGTCATCATTGTTCCATGGCACATACACCATTGGCCAGCAATTAGATGTCTATGTTCCTTGTGGATGAAGGAGGAAATCATAGCCCCCTTTTGTATTACAATGAACTGCATGTGAGTGGATATCATTCTACCTTTTTCAGAGGGAATGGCAAAAGGCTTACTTGGTCTGGAGCATCTTTTTTTTATTAAATATTTTCTTTATTTACATTTCAAATGTTATCTACTTTCCTAGTTTGCCCTCTGAAAATCCCCTATGCCTTCCCCCTCCCCCTGCTCTCCAACCTACCTACTCCTGCTTCCTGGCCCTGGCATTTGCCTATAATGGAGCATAGAGCCTTCACAGGGCCAAGGGGCTCTATGGTCTATGTAGGACCATACCATCTATGTAGGACCATTGATGACCTACTAGGCCATCCTATGCTACACTTGTGGTTAGAGCCACAAGGTCGACCATGTGTTTTCTTTATTTGGTGGCATAGTTCCAAGGAGCTCTGGGGGTACTGGTTAGTTCATATTGATGTTCCTTCTATGGGGCTTCAATCCCCTTCAGGTCCCTGGGTATTTCTCTGGCTCCTTCATTGGGGGCCTTATGCTCTGTCCAATGGATGACTGTGAGCATCCACTTCTGTATTTGGCAGGCACTGGTCTGGGGCATCTTTTGTTACAAGAGAAATGACTGAGTCCCACTTTCAACGAAACTGAATGTTTGAGGGTATTTCCACTAAATGAGTATTTTAGACAATCTTGGGCAAATAGAGAAGTTCTGCAGGAGGCTTAGTAATAGGAGGGATATCTGACATTCTCTTCAGTGGAAAATAAACCAAAAAAAAAAAACCCAAAAGACTGAGTTAACATGGGAAGATAGGAAGTACTGGGCACTTAAGAGTAGGAAAAAATAATGCGACCTGGTTGTACAATGATATGCATTAGAAAATCCTTGGAGAGGGGGTGAGTGCAATGCAACATCCTGTTATGCATGAATTTCTCTTTTACCTCTTCAGTAAAGGAAGTCCCTCCACTGCTCTTCAGCTTCCAACTCTTCCTTAGTTGGTAAAAGTTCCACATCCTGTGTTTAGTCTGGGGGAGTTCAGACAACAGTCCAAGCCTTTTCAAACAGCCTGGATGTCTGTCCCTGGCTAGGTTGCCTCCTTCTGTTTGTCTTAATATGTCCATATATAGGCAACAACAATTCGATTGGATTGCAAAGCATAACATAGGATCCAGTCAATAATTCTATATATAGGACTTGGGACCACAAACCAGAGAGAAACCATATATTTCCCCTGCCATCCTTATAAAAGAGAAAGGCTTGAATCTTACTTAATTAGAGAATATACATTTGATATAGTTCAAAGTCATAAGTGAATGCTTGAGGATACAAGGCACCATGCACTATTATTCAAAGGAGCATATCTCATGGCATCTCTGGAATAAAGGAAAGTGTGACCTTCCTTTGGTCAAACACATTGGTTAACGCCCCCCCGCCCCCTTGGAGAAGTGGACAAGATCCAAGGCCATATTTTGGGGGAAGGAAAAGACAGAACCTCACTCAGCCTCACCCAGGTTAGTTCTCTTGGCTACTTCAAAAAAGAAGAAGTGTGAAAGGAATATGGGGAACAGAGGAGTTCTGAGAACCTCTTCTCAGAATGGGAAGTCCTAAGACCACCTTCAACAGAGGAGAAATCATGAATGTCTTATTTCCAAAAGTAGAGGTCCCCAGTCATAATTTGCAGGTCAGAAATATCCAGTTCACCCATGGTCAGCAGGGGAAGTTTTTAGGCTCCATTTGGGTACTGGAGGAATGGTCAGACTCTGCCTCACTAGCTTCCATGTATTTTCCTCATATGCATACCCTGTGTAACATCTTTTAGAGTCCAGTCAATGGTCACAACAATCTCCCAACATGATAAGTAGTTATGCAAGCATTGATGTTTCCTCAAGGCTGTATTCAGCTGCACATATCTGTGAATAAAAGATAGGAATGGTGCATTTTGATGACTATTTTTGAGGCACAGGATATGAGAGCCAATTTCAGACTTCTATTTTCTGTCCTATGGTCTAAAAGGAGAGAAAATGTGAGGTGTCATTGGTCGCATATGTATTGTATGGATACCTTGGACAGAGGGGACATATTTAAAGCAAACTTAGTTAATAGGGGTATTTGTGAGGCACAGCCATAAGAGAATCTCTGGTGGTTCTATAATTGCAAAGGTGGACCTGAAATGTCCTAGTACAGAGGGTGGAGGTCTGAAATGCCCCTTCGACACAGGAGCTAGTTCTGAGTGTCCTTTCCATAGACTTTGATTTCCCAGGACCCCCTTTGCAGAAACTGGAGGCCTAAAATCCACATGGTGAATTATAGTAGACAATAGGCCCAGATTCCTACTGGGAAGACAGGGAATTTTAGATTCTCTTTTATGTAGAATGAGTGGTATAAGTCTCCAATGGTCTGACAGCCCTTTAAGAAAAAAGACTCAAAGCTATTTGGTAGGAATAGGAATATTCCATGTAAGGCATAATACATGTTTTAGGCCACAGTTGGCCAATAGGGTCTAGGGCAATGTTAGTCCTAGGAGAGTTCTGACATTCTATTGAGTGTAGTGAGAAAAAATGAGTTACCATGGGGAAATGTGGGCCCAATGTAAGAGAGGAAATCTCCAAAGCCCTACTGAAAGAGGAGGACAGAATCCTCTTGAGGCAGACTGTGAAATTGCCATATACAATTCTGTCAAAGGTAAAGGTCCCTGGTACCTTATAGAGTGGAGAATGTTTCCAGCCATGATCAAAAGTTTCCAATTCTTATTGAGAGATTTGTATTTTCATAGTTTGTGTTCATTCACGAGAGACGAGGCAGCAACATATTTCTTCTTCCAAAGGCTTTGGATGACTGTTGCTGGCTAGGATACTTCTTTGACTTTGTTCATCTATCCAGGTCTAGGCAGAATTAATGAAGTTATTACATTTCTATTGACTTGCCTGAAGGCAGATGGCACAGGTTCTTTGCTCTGATTTGTAACTTGGACTATGGGACCTCAAACCAGAGTGGACTAGGGTACCTTGTTTACAGATGGAGTCACCTTTGGAAATATGCCTGGTCAGCTAGGTATAAAACTACTTTGTCCATATATGTGAATGCCATTTTTGAGAAAGAAAATATGTTGGGAGGATATAGAAGAGCAGAGAGGTCACAGAATCCCTCAGGCAAAAGTTTACCTTGGGAATTGGAAGAAGATGTCAAAAATAGCTTATCAAGTGCAAATGTCCTCATAGTCCAGAATACCTATGTGTTCTGAGACTTTGAGTTATGCTTGCCAGCAATCAGAGCATTTTTCTTACAAATTTTTTGGTAATCTCTAGCTCTATGTTCTCCACAAGCTGTGCAGCAGCATCCCAGGCATAGGCACCAAAGATGGAACTGCTCCATTTCAAGTGACAGGTTTAAAAATAAAAGTTAAATTAGGGTTCATATTTTTACTGTCATGTCCCAGGACATCATTTCAGAGTGTTTGACATCCCTTCTTTTATTTGAGCATGCCTGGCCATCCAGGTCTGAAGGGAAACTTTAGGAACTCCTAGAGGAATAGACCTCATGATTCTATGGATAAAAGTGGACTTTCTGAGGTAAGCATGGTCAAGAGATGTTGATTTAAAGTTTCCTTGAGGAAAAAAAAAAAGAAAATTGGCTTAAGTTTTTCATGTCAGTGGCTTTTCTGTAGGCTCCTTCAGCAGCAGAATTTGTATTAATCCCCTGTCAAATTTAAGGGTGAGTCTATATTTCCCTAATTCAAAGATAAAATGAAAGTTTCTTTCTTGAAAAAGTATCTATGTCAAAGATTCTTCATTGAAACCTTTTTGAACCTAGAGTTTACCTTGAACTGAAGGAAAAATCTGGGAAACATTAGGGAAAATATCTAAGTTTCAGTCCATAATATCAGCAAGTTGTGTGGGATTCCTCGACCTAAAGGAACGTCAAAGCTTGCTTTGGACAAACTGGTATGATCAGAGGCTCCCTTTGCTTCAGTGGGAAGATGTGATGCCTCCTTAAGCAAAGGTAGAATGAGTGAGTAGCCCTGGGGAGAAAGGAGGTGCTGATATCCTTGTAACAGGAGAGATGATCAGAGTATAAAAATCCCCATAATATTTTGAGCAAATATTAAATTGCTTACCTTAGCTCATGAGGTCCTAGCATTGCCACACCTTCTAACAGTTCTTCACAGCCTGGGGTATCCATATCCTTAGCTGAATTAGCAAGACACTAAATATAGATACCATGATTCCTGAAAAGCTTGGGATTGTGTCCTCAGCATGATGGCCTCCTAAGAATTTTGTTCAACCAACCAGAACTAAGTTAGAATGATGATTTCACACCATGTCATGTGACTGTACTCAAGGAAGTGGCATAAACTCAATTCTGATGATTTTAAGAGGGAGATGCTCCTTTGAGGAGTAGAGGTAGGACTGGATTCCTTTTCTGCATACTTGGAAGATGTGAGGCTACTTTCGGCAGAAGAGATACATGTTAAGGCATCAAGTTCTGAAAGGCAGTATCTGATATCCCCTTCAGGAAGTAGGACAAGTTTCAATATCCTTTGGTTAGATTTGAAAGGTCTAGGGCTATTCTTGAGATAAGAGGAATTTCTCTGGCCACCTTCATGAGGAAGGGTAGGAATAAAGTCCCCTTCTGCACAAAGGGACAGTCCCTGAAACTCTGTTGAAAAGGAAGTACCCACAGTTTTTTGGGGAGATGTCACAGGTTCTAGAGGCCCCTTGGCTGGTTGAGAAAGTTCTAGACTTTCCTGGGGAAATGCTGGTGTTCGCAGGATCCCTTGTTCAGATACTAAAGTGTCCAGAGCACCTTCACTGGATTTCAAAAGACACAGAGACCCTAACACAGATGGCAAAGCTTCTGGAGTCCCTGACACAGATTCTGAACTCTTTGAAGTGGATTGTGTACATGTCAGAGGCTCTTCTGCCTCTGGACTAAGTGGTGAAGGAGTTGGTAATTTGGGAGAATCTTGTGTGGCTGACAAAGATTCTATGACCTCTTGGGTGACAGGTAGTATTTCTGCACTATTTTGCATACATGCCAGTGTTTCTAGTGTGTCCTGGGCAGAATCAGAAAGCCCAAGATCTTCTGGATTGGATGGTGAATATCCTAAAGCCTCTTTTTCCAAACAGGGTCCTGGCGGCTCTTGAGATAACAAGGAAGTTTCTGGAAGCCCTTGGGAAGATATTGATGTTCCTAGTACACCTTGGGCAGACAGGGAAGGTCTCCGAGACATTAAGACAGATTGTGAGACTTTCAAATCCAACTGGACAGATGGAGATTGTCCTAGACTCACCATGGGAGATGCTGAAATCTCCAAAGTGCCTCCTGAAGCACTGGATATTCCTGGCTTGCCATGTGTACAGGTAGAACCTTCCAGATTCCCCTGTAAAGACAGGCAAGGGCCTCCAGCTTCTTGAACAGATAACAAAGGTCCTGGATTCACTTGAGCAGATAGGGACATTGTCAAAGGCTCTAGGGCAGATGATACAGATCCTAGTGTTCCTTGTCCAGATAAAGAAATTACCATGGGTCCTTTGGAAGAATGCATAAAACCTGAAGGATCTGAAGCAGATGGATCTGTTTGTTGAACCCATTGTGGAGATTTCCAAGACTCATTTGGTCCCTGGCATGAAGTTAATGCCCCCTCTGTAGGTTTAGAGAGATCTAAAGGCTCTTCTGTGGAAAGGCAAGGATCCAAAAGGCTTAGGGAAGAAAGTGAGGAACGAAGATGGGCAGAAATTGCAAGTTCGAGAGGTGAGTCATTGGAGTAGCTGTTGAACATTTTTGTGCACCTGATGCAAATGATGAATAACCTAGAGTCCCCTGGGGAGGTGGCAAAGGTTCTACAGAGCCTTGTGTAGTTGCTGAAATCCTCAGAGATCCCTGGTCAGATCTCAAAGTCCTGGCTGTATTTTGAGCAGTGTGGATATATCCCTGACACACTGGGAAAGATGGTGAGTCTGCTACTGTGTAGTGTGTAGATGTGGACTGAGTTCCTATACCTTGTGTATGTAAAGAAGGACTTGAAAACCTTTTGGAAGATGTAGAATGTTGGGTAGACCTTTGTGGACATGTGGACAGATATATGGTCTCATGTGCAGAGGGACTGGGACTCACACCTCCATGAGCAGAATCAGAAGATGCTGGAGTCCCTTTTTCTGAGAAGGAAAGACCCAGAGGATTATGAGAACATTCATAACATTGTGATGTATTCATATTTGCCTGGGCTGAGATAAAAAGTTTCAGAGGCCCCTGGGCAGATTGCAAAGGTGCTAGATACCCTTGGCCAAATGGGAAAGTCTCTGCACCTCCTTCGGTAGAAGAGGAATGTCTACCAGGTGTTGGAGGTGATGGTGGCAAAGTTCCTAGGGTGGCTGAAGTAGACTGAGAAGATGCTACAGCCTGCCTCACTTGTGGAAAAAGGCCTAAAGAACTACCTGATTCTTCATATTGTGCCAATATCCCTGTGGCATCTGTTGAATTTTCTAGATTTCTTTGTTTGGGGAAAAAAGAACTTTGAATGGGCAATGTTCCCTCTTGTTCCCTCGAAAGTTCATTGGGCTTTTGAAAAGATGGCAAAGATTCTAGAACCACTGGAGCAGGTACAAGATGCTCCTGAACACCCAGTACAGGTGGGCAATGTCCTACATCTGATGGTGAAGGACTAAAGGTTTCTTGAGATTTCTGGCTAGGTAGGAAAGTTCCAGTGTGTCTTGGGAAAGCTGGGGATCTTTGTGCAAAATGATGGGCAGTTGGAGAAAATTCTATCTCTGTCTGCCAAGAAGTTGGAGGATGCAAAGTATCTTGAGCAAATGAAACATTTTGTGCATTCCCCTGTTTAGATATGGGCAGTTTTAGAGGCCCTTGGGCAGAACAGAAATGTCCAAAAGCCTCTTGGGAAGATGAAGAGCCTAGGGTTCCTTTTGAAGATAAACAAATTCCCAGAGCCATCTGATCAGATGACACAGATTCTGGTAGCACCTGAGTACTTTGGGTAGACCCCAGATGACCTGAAGTGGGAAGCGAAGTTACCACAATCTCCTTTGCAGACATGGATTTTCCTACCGTGGCTTCTGCAGATAAAAAATTCCCCTGAGTGCCCTGAGCAGATGTGGAAGACCATAGAGATGTTTCTTTAGATTTAGTGACTTCTACACTACTTTCATCAGATGAACAAGGTCTCACAGTTCCTTGCTCAGATCTCAAAGATGATGGTGTCACCTGTACTGAGGTACTAAGATCCAAATGCAGTCCAGCACAACTGGAAGTGTCTGAAGTCCCTCGGATAGATGGAGAATATTCATTTGTTTCTGAAACTTCTGGGGAAGGAGCTGAATGAAGTAGAGCTCCTTCAACAGATCCTGAGATATGGGTCATTGCCTGGGCTGAGATGGAAAGTGTCAGAGGCCCCTGGGCTGATTGCAAATGTGTTAGGTTCCTGAGACCAGATGGGAATGTTTCTGCACCTCCCTGAGTAAAAGATGAATGTCTGACAGGTTCTCGAGGTGATGGTGGCAAAGGTCCTATAGTAGGCAAAGCAGAAGTAGAAGATTCTATATCCTCCCTCGCTGGAGGCAAAGGACCCAAGGTAGTCTCTGTGTGTTTACATTGTCCCACATCCAATATCTCTGTGGAATCTGCCAAAGGTTCTAGATTCCTTTGGGTGGATGACAAAGAACTTTGCACAGGCAAAGTCCCCTTTGCAACTGTGGAAAGGTCCTTAGACTTTTGAGAGGTTAGCACATATCCTTGAGATTCTTTACTAGATAGAGGATGCTCCTGCGAACCTAAAACAAATGGTGAGTGTGTTACATCTGCCGGTGAATAGGAAATGGATTTTTGAGATTTCTGACTATTTAGTAATGGCCCAATGTCCCTCGAGGAAGCTGGGGATCTTTGTCCAGAATGATCAGAAAGGGGAGAAAATCTCATAGCTTGCTGGCAATAAGATGGATGTTGCACAGTCTTTGGAGAAGATGGCACAGTTTGTACACTCCCTTGCTTAGTTGTAGACAGTTTTAGAGGCCCTTGGTCAGAAATGGAATGTCCAAAAGCCTCTATGGAAGATGAAGAGCCTAGAGTTCCTGGTGAAGATAAAGAAATTCCAACAGGCTTCTGATCAGATGACAAAGACTCTGAGACTACCCGAGTTATTTGGATAGACCCAAAAGGTCCTGAAGTGGGAGGCAAAGTTCCCACAGTCTGCTTTGCAGACATTGGGTTTCCTACTGTGACTTGTGAAGATAAGGAATGTCCCCTAGTACCTTCAGCAGATGCAGAAAACCCTACAGTTGTTTCCTTAGATATACTCCCTTCAGATAAGCTAGGTCCCACAGTACCTTGGTCAGATCTCAAAGATGATGGTGTCACCTGTAGTGATGTAGTAAGATCCAGGTGCAGTCCTGCACATCTGGAAGTGTCTGAAGTCCCTCGGATAGATGGAGAATATTCATTTGTTTCTGAAATTTCTGGGGAAGGAGCTGAATGAAGTAGAGCTCCTTCAACAGATCCTGAGATATGGGTCATTGCCTGGGCTGAGATGGAAAGTGTCAGAGGCCCCTGGGCTGATTGCAAATGTGTTAGGTTCCCGAGACCAGATGGGAATGTTTCTGCACCTCCTTGAGTAAAAGATGAATGTCTGACAGGTTCTCGAAGTGATGGGGGCAAAGGTCCTATAGTAGGCAAAGCAGAAGTAGAAGATTCTATTTCCTCCCTCCCTCGAGGCAAAGGACCCAAGGTAGTCTCTGTGTGTTTACATTGTCCCATGTCAAAAACCCCTGTGGAATCTCCCGAAGGTTCTAGATTCCTTTGGGTGGATGACAAAGAACTTTGCACAGGCAAACCCCCTTTGCAGCTGTGGAAAGGTCCTTAGATTTTTGAGAGGTTAGCACATATCCTTGAGAGTCTTTACTAGATAGAGGATGCTCCTGAGGACCTAGTACAGATGGTGAGTGTGTTACATCTGCTGGTGAATATGAAATGGATTTTTGAGATTTCTGACTATTTAGTAATGGCCCAATGTCCCTCGAGGAAGCTGGGGATCTTTGTCCAGAATGATCAGAAAGGGGAGAAAATCTCATAGCTTTCTGGCAATAAGATGGATGTTGCGCAGTCTTTGACGAAGATGGCACAGTTTGTACAGTCCCTTGCTTAGTTGTAGACAGTTTTAGAGGCCCTTGGTCAGAAAGGGAATGTTCTAAATCCTCTTTGGAAGACGAAGAATCTAGAGTTCCTGGTGAAGATAAAGAAATTCCCAGAGGCTTCTGATCAGATGACAAAGACTCTGAGACCACCGGAGTGATTTGGGTAGACCCCAAATGTCCTGGAGTGGGAGGCAAAGTTCCCACAGTCTGCCTTGCAGACATGGCCTTTCCTTCTGTGGCTTCTGCGGATAAGGAATGCCCCTTAGGGCCGTGAGTAGATGCAGAAAACACTACAGTTGTTTCCCTAGATTTGGTCCCTTTAGATAAGCAAAGTCCCACAGTTCCTTGCCTTTAATCCTACTCTTGGGCGGCAGAGGTAGGTAGATTTAAGAATTCAAGGGCAGCATGGTATACAGAGGGAGCTCCAGGACAGCCAGGGCTACACAGAGAATCCCAGTCTCCAAACTCAAAAAAAAAAACCAAAAAAACAAAAAGTGTTTTTAGGGTTTTGGATTCTTATATATATATTAGAACTTAAGGGTTTGATAAAAATGGGTTTGTAGGGTTTTTAGAAGAATGTTTTGGAGGTATTTTTGATTTTCAAGGTTTTAGTGTATGTTTACAGTTCTTTCCTATAACTTTTAAGGATTTTAAGGTGTTTTAGTGATTTTCAGTTCTTATTAGGCTTTAGTTTATTTTTTCAGGATTTTAATGTTTTATTTAGGTGTTTTTAGTGTGTTCTTGAGTATTTTTTGAAATTTTTATGATTATATTTTTTGGGTTTATGAGTTTTAGTGTTGCCAGGTAGTGGTGGTCCATGCCTTTAATCCCAGCAATTGGGAGAGAAAGGTAGTTGATTTTTGAGGTCGAGGCCAGCCTGGTCTACAGAGGGATTTCCAGGACAGCCAGGGCTACAAAGAGAAACCCTGTCTCCAAAAACTCATAGAAATAAATAAATAAATAAATAAATAAATAAATGAATAAATAAATAAGAAAGACAGACAGACAGTCAGACAGAAAAGTTTTAAAAGGATTTTTGGCTTCTTGTGTATTTTTTTAGATTTCAAGGTTTTTTTTTTTTTTTTTTAAAGGGTTTGTAGAGTTTTTAGAAGAGTATTTTATAGTAGTTTTTTGGTTTTTGGGTTTTTTTTTTGGATTTCAGTCTTATAGTGTATTTTTAGTGTATTATCTTGATTTTTAAAGGATTTTAGAGTACTTTAGTATTTTGGGGTTTAATCTAGGCTTTATTTTATTTTAAATTTTTAGCATTTTACAGTACTTATTAGGGTTTTTTGTTGTTCTTGACTTGTTTTTTAAAAATTTTAGGGTTTTATATTTGTGGTTTAATTGTTTTAGGGCTGCCAGGCAGTGGGGGTCCATTCCTTTAATCCTAGCAATTGGGAGGCAGAGGTAGATGGATTTTTGAGTTTGAGGCCAGTTTGGTCTACAGAGGGAGTTCGAGGACAGCCAGGGCTACACAGAGAAACCCTGTCTCCAAAAACTCCAAAAACTCAAAAAAAAAAAAAAAAAAAAAAAAAAAAAAGAGTTTAGGGTCATTTTTGGGTTCTTGTTTATTTATTTATTTTTTTAGAATTTTAGTGTTATTAGTTAAGGGTTTTGTAGGGTATTTAGAAGAGTGCTTTAGCTATTTTTGTTTTTAAATGTTTTAATATGTGTTTAAATTTTTTGGTTTATTAAAGATTTTAGGGTTTTTATTTTTTTTATTGATTTTCAGTTCGTATTAGGCTTTAGTTTATTTTTTAAGTGTTTTACTGTTATATTTAGTTTTTTTTTAACGTGTTCTTGAGTATTTTTTTTTTAAACATTTTAGGGTTATATTTTTTGGGTATAAAAGTTTTGGTGTTGCCAGGCAGTGGTGATCCATGCTTTAATCCCACCCAAGGTAGGCAGAGGCTGGTAGATTTCTGAGTTCAAGGGCACAGCGGTCTACAGACTGAGTTCCAGGACAGCCACAGATACACAGAGAAAACCAGTCAAAAAAGAAAAAAGAAAAAGAAAAAAGAAAAGAAAAAAGAGTTTTAGGGTCACTTTTTTATTCTTCTGTATTTTATTTTATTTTTTTAGAATTTTAGTGTTTTTTAAGTGTTCTGTAGGGTTTTTAGAAGATCGTTTTAGATTTTTATGTTTTGTTTTTCAGGCTTCTAGTGTATATTTAGTTTTTTAAATTATTTTATTATTTTTTCTTTTAAGGATTTTAACGCATTTTAGGGCTTAGTGGTTTTATTTAGGCTTTATTTAAATTTAACTTTTTTAGCATTACTCTGTATTTCTTAGAATTGTGTTTGTTGTTGTTGTTCTTGATTTGTTTATAAAAAATTAGGGTTTTATATTTGGGGTTCAATTGTTTTAGGGTTCCCTGGCAATGGTGGCCCTTGCCTTTATTCCTAGAAATTGAAAGGCAGAGGTAAGTGGATATTTGAGTTCGAGGCCAGCATGGTCTACAGAGGGAGCTCCAGGACAGCTAGAGATACACAGAGAAACCCAGTCGCCAAAAATTCAAAAAAAAAAAAAAAAAAAAAAACAGAAAGAAAAAAAGAAAAAAGAAAAAAGAAAGGTCCCAGAGGTCGTGGATTTCTGAATTTGAGGCCAGCCTGGTCTACAGAGTGAGTTCCAGGACAGCCAGGGATAAGCAGAGAAACCCAGTCTCGAAAAAACAAACAAACAAAGAAAGGTTTATTAGGGTTTTGGGTTCTTCTGTTTATTTATTTATTTATTTATTTATTTATTTATTTATTTATTCATTTATTTATTTATAGAACTTAAGGGTTTGTTAAAAATGGCTTTGTAGGGTTCTTAGAAGAACGTTTTGAGGTATTTTTGGTTTTTAGGGTTTTAGTGTATGTTTATAGTAGTCGTATATTTTTAAAGTATTTTAGGGTGTTTTAGTGATTTTCAGTACTTATCAGGTTTTCGTTTATTGTTTTAGGATTTTACTCTTTTATTTAGGGTTTTTTTTTTTTTCAAATTCTTGCGTATTTTTTAAATTTTTAGGGTTATATTTTTTGGGTATAAGAGTTTTAGTGTTGCCATGCAGTGCTGATCCATGCTTTAATCCCACACAAGGGATACAGAAGCAGGTGGATTTGTGAGTTCCAGGCCAGCCTGGTCTACAGACTGAGTTCCAGGACAGCCAGAGATACACAGAGAAAACCAGTCTCCAAAATTAAACAAACAAACAAACAAACAAACAAACAAACAAAAACAAAACAAAACAAAAAACAAAAGGAGAAAAAAAGAATTTTAGCATTATTTTTGGGTTCTTGTGAATTTTTTTTGTTTGTTTAAAGGGTTGAAAGTGTTTTTTTGGGGGGGTGGTTTTTTTGGGGGGGCTTGAAGAATATTCTTTAGGATTTTTCTATTTTGTAGTTTGCTGTTTTGTGTTTGTGTGTGTGTTCTTGAGTATTTTTAATTTTTTTTAAAGTTATATTTTAAGGGTTTAAGAGTTTTAGGGTTGCCATGACTGAAATCCCAGCACTTGGGATGTAGTGGTAAGTGGATTTTTGAGTTTGAGGTCAGCCTGGTCTAGAGAGGGAGTTCGAGGACAGCCAGAGATACACAATGAAAACCAGTTAAAAAAAAAAGAAAGAAAAAGAAAAAAACCCTGAGTTTTAGGGTCATTTTTGGGTTCTTGTGTATTTTATTTTATTTTTTAGAATTTTTGTATTTTTTAAGGGTTTTTAGAAGATTGTTTTTGATTTTTATTTTTTGGTTTTAAGGATTCTAGTGTATTTTTAGGTTTTTTCTTGTTTTTTTATTTTTTTTTAAGGATTTTAATGTGTTTTAGAGTTTTGGGGTTTTATTTAGGCCTTATTTTAACTTTTTTTAGCATTATTCTGTATTTCTTAGAATTTTGTTTGTTGTTGTTTTTGATTTGTTTTTTTTAAAAGTTAGGGTTTTATATTTGGGGTTCAATAGTTTTAGGGTTGCATGGCAATGGTGGCCCATGCCTGTAGTCCCAGCAATTGGGAAGCAGAGGTAGGTGGATTTTTAAGTTTGAGGCCAGCATGGTCTACAGAGGGAGCTCCAGGACAGCTAGAGATACACAGAGAAACCTTGTCTCCAAAAACTCAAAAACTCAAAAAAAAAAAAAAAAAAACAAAGGAAAAAGAAAGTAAAGAAAAGAAAAGAAAAGAAAAGAGAAAGGAAAAGAAAAAAATGTTAGGGACATTTTTGGATTTTTGTGTACTTTTTTTTTTTTAGAAATTTAGTGATATTTAATGGGTTTTTATGGTTTTCAGACGACTGTTTTAGAATTTTTTCTGGTTTCATGGTTTTAGGGCATGTGTAGTGTTTTTTCAAAGATTTTAGGGTGTCTTAGGGTTTTGGGGTTCTTTTTTAGGCTTTTCAGGTTTTTTATGGTTTTACAAATTTGTGGGGGAGGTATTTGGTGTTTTTAAGAATTAAAAAAAAAACCTGTTAGGTTTTATTTTTGGAGTTTATGAGTTTTAGTCTTACCAGGAAGTGGTGGTCCTTGCCTTTAAACCCAGAGGTCGTGGATTTCTGAATTTGAGGCCAGCCTGGTCTACAGAGTGATTTCCAGGACAGCCAGGGCTACACAGAGAAACCCACTCCCGAACAAACAAACAAACAAACAAAGTGTTTAGGGTTTTGGGTTCTTGTGTTTGTTTGTTTGTTTGTTTGTTTATTTTGAGAACTTAAGGGTTTGTTAAAAATAGCTTTGTAGGATTTTTAGAAGAATGTTTTTGAGGTATTTTTGGTTTTCAGGATTTTAGTGTATGTTTATATTTTTCCTATATTTTTAAAGGATTTTAGGGTGTTTTAGTGATTTTCAGTTTTTATCAGGCTTTAGTTTATTGTTTTAGGATTTTACTATTTTATTTAGGTTTTTTATTTTTTATTTTTATTTATTTATTTTTTTTGCGTGCTCTTGTGTATTTTTAAAATTTTTAGGGTTATATTTTTTGGGTATAAGAGTTTTAGTGTTGCGAGGCATTGGTGATCCATGCTTTAATAACACACAAGGGAGTCAGAGGAAGGTAGATTTCTGAGTTCAAGGCCAGCCTGGTCTACAGACTGAGATCCAGGACAGCCATTGATACACAGAGAAAACCATTTTCCAAAACAAAACAAAACAAAAAATAAAAACAAAAACAAAAAAAAAGAAAAGAAAAGAAAAAAGAGTTTTAGGGTCTTTTGGGGTTATTGTGTAATTTTGTTTGTTTGTATTTGTTTTTTTCTAAGAATTTTAGTGTTTTTCTTATTGGTTTGGAGGGTTTTTAGAAGAGTGTTTTAGAGGTTTCTTTGGTTTTCAATATTCTAGTGTATTTTTAGTGGTGGTTTTTTTCAAAAGAATTTTGGGTATTTTAGGTTTTTTTTTTTTAGTTTTTTATTAGGGTTTTTTTTTTTTAGGCTTTATTCATTTATTTATTTATGTTATAGTGTTTTTGAGTTTTTTTTTTTAAGGTTTCAAGGTTTTATTTTTGTAGTTAAGGTTTTTTTAGGGTTGCCAGGAAGTTGTGGTCCATGCGTTTAATCCCAACAGAGGCAGGTGGATTTTTAAGTTCGAGGCCAGGATGGTCTACATAGTAAGCTACAGGACAGGTAGGGATACACAAAGAACCCCAATGATGAAAAACTAAAAAAAAAAACAAAAACAAAAACAAAAACAACAAAAAAAAAAAAACCAGAAAGAAAGGAAGGTAGCCGGGCGTGGTGGCGCACGCCTTTAATCCCAGCACTCGGAAGGCAGAGGCAGGCGGATTTCTGAGTTCGAGGCCAGCCTGGTCTACAAAGTGAGTTCCAGGACAGCCAGGGCTATACAGAGAAACCCTGTCTCGAAAAACCAAAAAAAAAAAAAAAAAAAAAAAAAAAGAAAGAAAGGAAGGAAAAGGAAGGAAGGAAGGAAGGAAGAAAGAAAGAAAGGAAGGAAGGAAGGAAGGAAGGAAGGAAGGAAGGAAGAAAGAAAGAAAGAAAGAAAGAAAGAAAGAAAGAAAGAAAGGAAGGAAGAAAGAAAGGAATAAAGAAAGAAAGGAAGGAAGGAAGGAAGAAAGAAAGGAAGGAATGAAGAAAGGATGGACAGATGAAAGAAAATTACTTTATTGACATTTTGGACTTCCTGTGTATATATATATATATATTTAATTTTAGGGTTACATTTTAAGCGTTTTTACGGTTTTTTGAAGATTATATTGGTTTTCAGGGTTTTAGTGTATGCTTAGCTTTTGTTCTTTGAGTTTGTTTGTTTTTTTTTAATGATTTAGTGAGGGTTTTTTTTGGCTTTAGGGTTATTCTTTAGGCTTTTTCTATTTTTTTAGTTTATTATTTTGTGTGTGTGTTCTTGAGTATTTTTTAAAATTTTTTTAAAGTTTTATTTTTGGTGTCTATTAGTTTTAGTGTTGCAGGCAGTGGTGTCCCCTGCCTTTAATCCCAGCAATTGGGAGAGAGAGGTAGGTGGATTTTTGAGTTCGAGGCCATCATGGTCTACAGAGTGAGCTCCAGGACAGCCAGGGCTACAAAGAGAAACCTAAGCTCCAAAAACTCAAAAATAAATAAATAAATAAATAAATAAATAAATAAATAAATAAATAAATAAATAAATAAATAAAAAAGAAAGAAAAAGAAAAAGAAAATGAAAGAAAGGAACTAAGGAAGGGAGAAAGAACGAAAACTTTTAGGGTCATTTTGGCTTCCTGTGAATTTTTTTTTTTTTGGTTTCTAGGGGTTTTGTTTAAAGGGTTTGTAGAATTTATAGAAGAGTGTTTTATACTTTTTTGGTTTTCAGGCATCAAGTGTACTTTTACTGTTTTTTCTGTTTGCTTGTTTTTTTTAAAGGATTATCGTGTATTTTAGGTTTTGTGGTTTAATTTAGGCTTTATTTTAGTTTTTATCATTTTACTCTATTTCTTAGCTTTTTTTTGTCTTTGTTCTTGATTTTTTTTTAAATTAGTGTTTTTTTATTTGGGGTTAAATTGTTTTAGGGTTGCCATGCAATGGTAGCCCATGCCTTTAATCCAAACACTTGGTAGGCAGTGGTAGTGTATTTCATAGTTCGAGGCCAGCCTGGTCTACAGAGGGAGATCCAGGACAGATAGGGATACACAGAGAAACCCAGTCAGGAAAAACTAAAAAACAAACAAACAAACAAACAAACAAACAAACACAAAACAAAAAACTACAAAACAAACAAGCAAACAAACAAACAAAAAAACAACCGAAAGAAAAAAAAAAAAAGAAAGAAAGAAAGAAGGAAAGTACTTTATGGAAATTTTTTTCTTCTTGTGTAATTTTTTTTAGAATGTTATGGGTATATTTTACGCATTTTTAGGGTTTTTAGAAGTGTTTTTAGAGGCTTTTTTGTTTGTTTTCAGTATTTTAGTGTAATTTTATGGATTTTTCTTGGTATTTTAAAGATTTTAGGTTGTTTTAGGTTTTGGGGGGTTTTGGGGGATTTACAGTTTTTTTTTTCTTTTAGGGCATTATCAGCTTTTTTTTTTTTTAATATTAAGGATTTGTTTTTGGAGTTTTAGAGTAAGAATATAAGGTCCCATGATAATATTTTTCTCTGAGTTACTAGAGCCACCGTACCTAGAAGAATAAACTGGGAGTACCGTAAATACTTGAACTGATAAAAGCTTGGAAGTATCATTTCCTTCCTGACTCGTTATGGTCTTATTTTCTCCCCAGGTTACACCCTCATGCCCAATAAAAGGAAAATATAAAAATTCACAGCATACTCGCTATGGACTTTCTTCTATATTTGGGGATGGACAAAGTAACGTTTTAGAATCTTCACCATTCAGGAACTATGATAAGCAGGAAACTTCAGTAAATTCCCAATGGCACCGTTTCCTATTACCCATTACTGGGAAGCCAGGCTCAAGTATGTCTACTCCAGGAATTTTCACAACACTGCTCCATGACTCAGTGTGTCAGTCCCAGGACCACATCTTCCTTGCTATTTTACAGTGAGGTGGAAAGCCCGCTTCCTTTGGCCTCTCTCTTATTTCTCTAAGCTCTCCATTCTCACTCTCAAGGAGACTCCTCCACCATCTTGCAAACATAAATATGGGTGAACTCTCTAGGGACTGTTTGAAAGCCCTAAGAGCAATTGGTGTTGTTACAACACTGGTGACATCACAGGGGATACCAAGAGATCTCCAGGATACAATAGAATGCTCAGACAAGGAATTGTTTATGTCACGGGAAACAGGCTTTGCCTTTCTGTTAATGTTCTCCCTCTACTGAACAGAAACTAAGTTGCCTATCCGGGAAACTCTCCTGGGACATAAATACTGATCACCTCCTTTTCAAAAGCCAGAGATCTCAGACCATGAGTGTTTTCAGTGTAAGTACAGTGTGAAAATGGTGTGATTTATTCCCAAATGGGTTAACTAGGAAGAACAGTGACAGGATGAAGAGAAGAGCCAGACCATTCAATTGGTAGCAGAAGACTTGAGATGTCTACTTTCTTCCTATGCTCTACCAACACAAAAAATTAAAAAAAAAAAAAACAAGCAAACAAACAAAGAAAGAAACAAACAAAAAACTTGTTATAAAGACATTCCAGAATCACTTACAGCAAGTGTTAATTCAGGATGGGAGGGACCTTCTCCGGACGACCTTGCCTGGAGATGATGGCCACAGACAGAGATCAGGAAAACAAGATTCCTCAGATCTGACACTCTGACCCTGAGACAAGAACAAAAGATGCACTATATTCTTTGTGTTCCATGCTTGGTCAGCCAGGTTGTAAATTACTCATCTCAGCAGACACTGGCCACCAGATGTTTATCCCAATTTGTCAATAAATGTTCAAATTCTATATGTCTAAAAGAGTTCTTGTCTGTCCCTTAGCGACTTCCTATTTTTTGACTGAATTAACCACAGTATACAGCAACTGACTGCCTCCATATGTGGTTTATATGTCTAGAATCTAAAAACACCCCTTCATTTTATGCAGATTGCAGGACCTATTATCCAGTGAAGTGTTTTCTGGAGAGAGATAATGACCACAAAGCCTGAAAATGGACACTGATCTCTAGTGTTCTTCCTTTCTTGGGAAAGATATACCCGCTAAGACCTATGGGGCCATAAACTCATAAATTTCATATTAACATGGAAAACCAACTTTTTGCCCTTGGTGATTAAAATCCAAATTACAATCTCAAAATTAAGCATTTTATTATAAAGACTGTCACCTTGCTTCTTCAGCCCATGCACTCTCCTGAGCAGACTAGTCTCTGCGGGACCTGGGATGCAAGATGGTGTTCTCACCTGGTCCTGGACTCAGGACTCTCCCTGGAGGCCAACACCCCTCTGGTGAGGAAAGTACAGGGAGGTGTGGGTCTCAGCTCTTCCTCTTGGCTGAAGATGAAGGCACCAAGGGACACTCTCCAAGAAGCTATGTTGCTTCTGCAGCTGACCTGCACTTCTGCACAGGTTGCTCTCTGAGGGACCCAGGATAGAAGATGGTGATCTCACCTGGTCCTGGAGTCAGAGGCCTCTCTGGAAACCAGCTAGAGCAATTAGACAACAAAAGGAGATCAAGGGGATAACAATTGACAAGGAAGAAGTAAAAAAATAATCGATATATTTTTTTTAAAAATCGATATTTGCAGATGATATGGTAGTATATATAAGTGTCCCTAAAACCTGATAAACAGCTTCAGAGAAGTAGCTGGATATAAAATTAACTCAAACAAATCAAAAGTCTTTCTCTACACAAAGGATAAACAGACTGAGAAAGAAATAGGGAAATAACACCCTTCATAATAGTCACAAATAATATAAAATATCTTGCTGTGACTCTAAGTGAAAGTTCTGTATGATAAGAACCTCAAGTCTCTGATGAAAGAAATCTATGAAGATCTCAGAAGATTCAAAGGTCTCCCATGCTCATGGATTGGCAGGTTTAATATAGTAAAAATGGCTCTCTTGCCAAATGTAATCTAGATTCAATGCAATCCCTACTGCATTACAACTGAAGTCTTCACTGAGTTAGAAAGGCCAATTTGCAAATTCATCTGTAATAACAAAAATCCTAGGATAGCAAAAATTCTTCTCAACAATAAAAAAAATCTCTGGTGGAATCACCATGCCCAGAAGATGTTCTAACTTTTAATAAGCTGACCTCAAGCTGTACTACAGAGCAATTGTGATAAAAATTGCATGGTATTGGTACAGTGAAAGACAGGTAGATCAATGGAAAAAATTGAAGACCCAGAAATGAACACACACAACTATGATCACTTGATCATTGACAAAAGAGCCAAAACCATCCAGTGGAAAAAGACAGCATTTTCAAAAAATGGTGCTGGCTCAACTGGAATTTATGTTGTAGAAAAATGTGCATTGAACCATTCTTATCCACTTGTACAAAGCTCAAGTCTAAGTGGCTCAAGAAACTCCACCTAAAACCACAGACACTGAAACTTATAGAGGAGAAAGTGGGGAAAAGCCTGGAAGATATGGGCACAGGGGAAAAATTCCTTAACAGGAAAGCAATGGCTTGTGCTGTAAGATTGAGAATCCACAAATGGGACCTCATAAAATTGCAAAGCTTCTGTAAAGCAAAAGACACCATCAATAAGACAATAAGGGCCGGGCAGTGGTGGCACATGCCTTTAATCCCAGAACTTGGGAGGCAGATCTGGCGGGGTTCTGAGTTTGAGGCCGGCCTGCTCTACAGAGTGAGTTCAAGGACAGCCAGGGCTACACAAAGAAACCCAGTCTCGAAAAATCAAAACCAAACTCAACCAAACCAAACCAAACCAACCAAACAAACAAACAAAAAAGACAAAAAGGCCACCAACAGATTTGGAAATAATCTTTATCCATCGTAAATATTATAGGGAACTAGTATCCACTATATACAATGAACTCAAGAAGGTAGACTACATAGAATCCAACAACTCCATTAAAATATGTGTTATAGACTTAAACAAAGAATTCCCAATTGAGGAATACCGATTGGCTTAGAAATGCCTGAAAAAAATCTTCAACATCCTTAATCATCAGGGAAATGCAAATCAAAACAGCCCTGAGATTCCACTTCACACCATTCAGAATGGCTAAGAACAAAAAGTCAGGTGGCATTAGATGCTTGGGCCGATATGGAGACAGAGTAACACTCCTCTATTTCTGGTGGGATTGCAAGCTTGTTTAATGACTTTGGAAATCAGTCTGGCGGTTCCTCTGAATATTGGACATAGTACTACCAGATGTCCAGCAATACCTCTTCTGGGTTTACACCCAGAAGATATTCTAACTTTTAATAAGGACACGTGTTCCTCGATGTTCATAGCAGCCTTATTTATAATAGCCAGAATCTGGAAATTACCCAGATGTCCCTCAACAGAGGAATGGATACAGAAAATGTGGTATATTTATACAATGGAGTACTACTCAGCTATTAAAAAGAATGAATTTATGAAATTCTTAGGCAAAAAGATAAGATCCATCATCCTGAGTGAGATAACCCAATCACAAAAGAGCACACATAATAGGTACTCACTGATAAGTGGATATTAACCCAGAAACTTAAATTACCCAAGATACAATTTGTAAAACACATGAGTCTTAACAAGAAGGAAGACCAAAGTCTGGATACTTCATTCCTTCCAAGAAGGGGGAACAAAATATCCATGGAAGGAGTTACAGAGACAAAGGTCAGAGCTGAGACAGAAGGAAGGACCATCCAGAGATTGTCCAACATGGGGAACCATCCCATCAACAACCACCAAACCTAGAGATTGTTTCAGATGGTAGCAAGGTTTTGCTGACAGGAACCTGATACAACTGAGGGTGTGCCAGTGCCTCAAATAAAGAAGTTGATGCTCAGAGTCATCTATTGGATGGAACACAGGGCCCTTAATAAAGGAACTAACCAAAGACTGCAACATAAAACCTGTCACAAAAGGAATTGGATAACTCCTCAAACACTTTGGCACAGGAAACACCTTTGTAAATAGAACACCAATAATTCAGGCATTGAGATTAACAGTTACTAAACATGGCCCTCTTTGAATTGAAAAACCTTCTGTAAGGCAAAGTTAAGCTTCAAAACCACAAAATTGAAGCCAATAAATGAGAAAAATATCATCACCAATCCTTCACCTGACAGTGTTATAATCAAACATATATAAAGGACAGACAAAATTAGATGTCCACAAAAGAAATAACCCAATTTAATAGTAGGGTAAGTAGGGCTCAGTGCTAAGCAGAGCATTGTCAAAACAGGAAGATCAAATGGCCTAGAATCACTTGAAGAAACGTTCAAATTTCTTAGTCATCAAGGAATTTCAAATCAAAAATGTGTTTGAATTCAATTAAACTGTTTGTCACCTGTAATAATAGCTGAGATTAAAACCCACAAATCATAGCAAATGGTGCCATGGATTTGGAGTGAAGAGAACACATATCAGTTTCTCATGGTGTCTTAGTCTGGGTTTCTATTCCTGCACAAACATCAGACCAAGAAGCAAGCTGGGGAGGAAAGGGTTTATTGGGCTTACACTTCCATACTGCTGTTCATCACCAAAGGAAGTCAGGACTGGAACTCAAGCAGGTCAGAAAGCAGGAGCTGATGCAGAGGCCATGGAGGGATGTTCTTTACTGGCTTGCTTCCCCTGGCTTGCTCAGCCTGCTCTCTTATAGAACCAAGACTACCAGCCCAGGGATGGTCCCACCCACAAGGGGCCTTTTCCCCTTGATCACTAATTGAGATAATGCCTTACAGTTGGATCTCATGGAGGCATTTCCTCAACTGAAGCTCCTTTCTCTGTGATAACTCCAAGCTGTGTCAAGTTGACCCAAAATAGACAGTACAATTGACCCCTTGTCAACTTGACACACAAAGACATCACTAGTAAGCCTCAACCCTTCCTAAACTGAAATGTGCCTTACACTCCCCCCAGAGCTTTTGTCTCTAGTTGCATATGTAGCATTGGATGGCCTAGTAGGTCATCAATTGGAGGAGTTGGCTTTGGTCTTGCGAAGATTATATGCCCCAGTACAAGGAGAATGCCAGGGCCTGAAGCACGAGTGGGTGGGTTGGGGAGCAGGGTAGGGGGAGGGTACAGGGAACTGTCAGGATAGCATTTGAAATGTAAATAAAGAAAATAACTAATAAAAAAGAAAAATAATATCAACAGCAACAGAATTCTGTTTTCAGACCTCCAGTTTTTTATGTTTCAGGAGCCTTAGCTCAAATGAACCTGGGTGGAGATTTCATGGAGGAATGGATGTAGTCCTGGGCTCTCATGCTGCTGAGTGAAGCTTGGCTTTGTGCAGGGGTCTCAGAGGTCAGGGAAGATGGGTGATGTAAGGGAAGTGCTTCCTCTATGTGTCTGGGGACTGATGAATGTGCAGAAGAGGTTTTGATCTTCTTTATTCTTTCATTTTCCATTTTTGGGGGTGCCCTGTTTTGTTCCATTCCAAAAGCCTTTGAATTGTATTTTCTTGCCTGTCTTCAAGTGAATTATTTGTTTCCTCTCTAAGGGCTTCTACCTGTAAGCCTGTGGTTTTCTGCATTTTATAAAGGTGTTATTTTATCCTCATTAAGGGTATTTGTCATCTTCATGAGATTCAATTTTAGCTCATATTCTTGCTCTTCATGAGTGTTTAAATATCCAGGGTAGGAAAACTGGGTTTTGATAATGCCAAATTACATTGGCCTCTGTCGATTATGTCCTTTTTATTTTTCTTTCACCATCTGGTCATTTCTGTTGTTAACTTGTCTGGGTATCTGGGACTGGATCAGTACTCTTTGGATACAAATAGTGCATTGTGACCTGGATTCCAGAAGGCCTCCTGGGAGTCAGGAAGTGCTGTATCTGGTTAGGGCATGCCTTCAGTGTCCTTGCTTGGTGCAACCATCGTATATCCCACTGTCTATGGTTTAGGTAGATCTAATAGGAGCCAGGTTGGCTTTGGGGTCTGGGGAAGGCATATTGATCTTCAATAGTTTCAGTTGGAGATGCAAACTGGAAAGACAATAGTATTCAGGAAGAGCTCGATAGATACCTTATGTGCTTAGGTTTGTGGAGGTCCCAAATGAAGTTAGTATTCAGCCGAAAGACTCACCTATGTTCTTAATTATGGAAGAGCTCCTGTCAGCCAGGTAGGTTGGTAGGGGTGGAAAGTAAACCCTGCTTTCATAAGTTCAGATGACAGATGTTCTTCAGGTGTAATTGTTATGTAATACTGAAATTCTTTTTTTGGGTATTCAATATTAGTATAGTTATGTATATGGGACCAGGAAGATTGGAAGGGAAATTGGACCCTTTATTGTAAGCTAAGTTCTATGGATTAAGAGATTTTAGGGGACACCTTGGAAGAATCACCATCAGCAATCCTGCATGTACGTTGAGTGTTAGTGAAGTAATATGTCATACCAATTATGATGCATTGGGTTAAAAATCCTGTGTCTAAAAAAGCTATAACATGTCAGATTTAGTTTCATTAGAATAAGTTGAATTTTCTACAAAAATCATTAAATTATAATAGACTGAGATGTTGTTTATAATGAAGAAACTGAAATTATATTTGTTGGTGCATAGATGTATAATGGGCATCACATTGCCTTGCAAATATCTGCGGTTCATGAATGACATCTTTGCTATTGCATATGTAATTCATGAAAGAGGATGTCTTTCCATCCATGTAGATTGATGAGTGCAGATACTCAAAAGTACTTCAATAATTTATATTAATCCTACTTATGTGCCATATTAAACCTTGTTTCAAGGGATTGAAGAATTACAAATCAGTATCTGATTAATGGGGAAAAACAGGATATGAATGGTTTAATAATAAATGACATCAAAATTTAAAGAAAATACAACAGCAACCCTTCTAAGATTATTCTCTGACATAAAAATAGGATAAGAGGCCATCACATGTTCCACATAGCATGACATGGAAACAGATATCTGATTTGGACAAGAAATAAAGGGACAAGAAACTGGAATGAAGCTATGGAATATCATCTGTAAATCATAGAAGAAAACTTTGTTTTATAAACACATAAAGTACTGTAGTGGATAGGTTAAGATTGCCACCCAACAGAACAACTTAAAGGAAAATAGAAACCAAAGAGTCCCTTGATAATCAGGAAGGACACGATGATGTGTGCTCTGCCCTCTTTCCTCCAAATCAAGTCTATAACATGAGCTTTAGGCAAAACGAAAAGAGATTTTAAGAAATACTATTTGTGTTCCAAGGAACATGGAGGATGTCTCTGCAGAAAAGCACATGGAGCCTCACCTCTAAATCTGGGCAATTCCAAATTCAAGATTATTAAATACCTAAATGTTTGACCTGTAGTCTTGTTGTAATGAGTATGGTATGGATCGTAGTCCATTGCTCATGTGGACCATATGACTTCTAAAAGACGGCCACAGCCCAGGATGGCATTTCAATATCAGTCACAGAGAAGTAAAGAGTCAGCCTCCATGCACATTCCCAGTTAATTTGACATGGTATTAGCACCGGGTATATAGCAAATAGAGAATATTACATCAGAACACTTAATTTACCAATCTACAATTTTGCAAATGTACTGAAACAAATGTACACTGAAATTGTTGTAATTCAACCGAAGTATAAAACAAATGTTTATTCATATTAACAAAGATAGTAAAATAAATTCCATAGCAGGATTTCATTATAATTCAGTGATATGCCAACCATTCCAAAAAATGGAGTTTAAGACTCACTTAATCCATTGTGGATATGAACAAAAGTATAAGGTAGTTCAAAAATTACAAATCAAATAAATGCTTCACCTTTGTCACTCATTGGAATCTATCCAAATTACATAAATTAGCTTAACAGACATACATCTGTGTTGTTAAATTTAATCCAAGATAGAAATATTTCAAACCAAATGCCAAGTAGAAATAAATGAAAAGTATGAGGTATATGCTAACACTAGCAATAAAATTCTATCTCTTAAATGTCACCTAACTTCTTTTCTTTGAGCAAAATATATGAAATTAGTCTCTAACTTCTTAATGAGGTGTGAGCAAACATCATCCAAAGAAATATTTCATTAAATGTCATTGACTGCCAGGCACTGATTATCAGGAAAGAGATCAGCATATCAGTGAATGTCTGCACAGGTACTGATATTGGACAGGATGGGTGTTCAGTCTTTAAAAACCCAGGCATTTTTGGAATTAGCATATTGACATGTTCTCCAGATGGCAGGAATCACAGGAAGTTTGGAGATATTTTGTAAACATGAGTAGCATACAATAGTATATGAACAACAGAGAGCATGGTCAACTCCAGGCTCAATGTTGCATGTGAGACTGCCCTTCCCTAAACTAGACAATGTGTTACATAATGTTCCATGATTATACTCAACATCTGAATGATATAGAACTTTTATGACCTTCTCAACTTCTGTCACAGTATGGAACTTCTGATGAAATCCATTGTGTTTGTGCATAATGGCTGTTGACACATGGTCAGGTATGAACTATGCAGGAGAAGATTGTCCTTGGGATTTACGCTATGCACATGAATGCAGTCATTGCCCCTGAGGGTAGAAAACATGATCTCAAAACATGTTTTCAAAAATATGTTGATGAAAACATTTCAGAGCTCAGATGTAGAGCCTGAGGCCAGAATTTTCCCTCTGTATCTAGGGAGCCTGACATAGGAAGAATGGAAAGGAACTGTGAGTATAATAAGTGGATCTCCAGACAGAAGTAGCCTTAAAACAGACACATAGGTGTAACTCTGTGTGTGATGTTTTTCTACATCAGAAACGGATTTCACAACAGCTCCATCCTAGATCCTAGCAGACATGAAGAAGCTCTGTGATTTCACTATTTCATTTTTGTTTCTGAAGTTTTCTCTCATCTTGTGCTGTTTGACTGAACCAAGTTGCTTTTGGAGGATAAAGAATAGTGAAGATAATGATGGAGATTTGCAAAGGGAGTGTCATTTTTACCTTTGGGCAACTGAAAAATCTTATACTAATGGTAATTTTTTTAATTTAGTTTCAAATTTTAGGTAAGTCGTTAACTTTATTTAATGTATCAATGTCACTAGTTTGAAATATTTAGCTGTATACACAAAGTGTGGCTTCTGTTGTCTTCCTCACCATGTAAGTTGAAGAACCCCTGAAAACAAATTTTTATATCAATAACTATTTTAATACTTTGAAATGTGTCACAGTTTAGTAGAGTTTTAGTTCAATTTTATACTCAAGTTCACAGTGCTGGACAATGTGAAGGTCTGGAGTCTCTCCTTTGAGTCTTTGTTGATAATATATGTTGAAAGATATCTTTTCATCTGCCTTGAATACACAATCACCACCTTTGTCAAGAACTCAATTTGAAGAGACTGCATCACTGCCTATATTCAATTTTCTGCCAATGCCTCATTATGATCATGCAACTAAATGCCTTCATAAAAGTGTTACCTAATTCTGGTTTCCAACAGATGAACATGCATTTTTCCATTGAAATATTTATGTATGTGTTGGTCCACTATACCTGGCTAAATGTATAACATTACTTATATACCTGTGAATATACACATACTTTACTTCATAAAATAGTCTTTAAATGAGCCTCTTCCTGCAATTTTGAATTTGATACTGAATGTGGAAAAAGAATGCTAGATTATATTCAATTACCAGACTAATCTTTTTATTCAATTACACAAATGCACAAGCACAGATTTGGCTTATTATCACTATCAGATACAAGGTCAATATTTCTATTAATCTCTCAGTAATTTTAACATTATTTAGTAGTTAATGTTTATTCACAATTCCTTTCCATTCATCCTATGTCATGTTCCCTGGATTCATAGGGAAAATTCTGGACTTAATCTCTACATCTGAGGTCTGACAAGATAAATCTAGGAGAATCATAGTACTTCTTGTGGAAAAGAACCTGTTGTCAATGTGGGTATTAAGTCTGAGATCCAATGAGTGAGATTTTATCATTTATTGCTGCAGATTATGAGGGAACGAGTGTTGAAACTTTTTTTACAAAATAGAAATAGTAAGAACACACTAAAAGGTAACATTAACTTGATGTGTACAACACCCTAAAGGATAATATTCTGGTCATATGGTATAACGTGTCATTTTGTATATATATCTTGAAATGGATAAATAAGATTAAATAAAATATATCCTAAAATAATTAGTCTGGCCGGGCTTTGGTGGCTCATGCCTTTAATCCCCGCACTTGGGAGGCAGATTTAACATATCTCATATTATAAATCTTACAGTATTTGAAATTTCATATTTCAAACATCCCCCTTATCATCACTATGCCTTGTTTTAGAATTGCAGCAAGTGAATATGAGATTCTTCTGGTAATGTTTTTTGCTACCGATGAGATCAACAAGAATCCTTATCTTTTACCCAACATGACTTTGATGTTCTCCATCATTGGTGGAAACTGTCATGATTTATTGAAAAATCTGGATCAAGAATATACACAAATAAATGGACATATGAATTTTGTTAATTATTTCTGTTATCTAGATGATTCATGTATGATAGGTCTGACAGGACCATCATGGAAAACATCCTTAAAACTGGCAATGCATTCTTCAATGCCACTGGTAAGAAATTGTGACACTGAATGGGTTAAGAACATTAAATTACATTTACAGGTGCCTACAAGAAAACTTGGAAAGAATGCATTTGTGGGTGTGCTGCTACACAAATACACACACATACATACACATTATATTATACATACACATTATATATGTGTGTGTGTGTGTATACATATATATATATGAATTAAATAATCATTTCATAGATGTACTGTGCATACAGGTAAAATTGTGTTCTAGGAATTTTAGACTTGTCAGGAATAGTCAAGAATCTAATAGGAATAATACATAATGTGTATAGTACAATCTTACTGTTCTTATCTAGAGTTCTGGAAGGTGAGTAGCGTTACATGTATATGAGTCCAAATATCCTAATAATCATATTCCTCACTGGAAGTTTCATCCTGTCTTCTATATCCTTTAGCTTTTCTTTGGACCATTTAATCCTGACCTACGCGACCATGACCGGCTGCCCCACGTCCATCAGGTAGCCACCAAGGACACACATTTATCACATGGCATTGTCTCCTTGATGTTTCATTTTAGATGGACTTGGATAGGACTGGTCATCTCAGATGATGATCAGGGTATTCAGTTTCTCTCAGATTTAAGAGAAGAGAGCCAAATGCATGGGATCTGTTAAGCTTTTGTTAATATGATCCCAGAAAACATGCAGATATACATGACAAGGGCTACAATATATGATAACCAAATTATAACATCTTCAGCAAAGGTTGTTATCATTTATGGTGAAATGAACTCTACTCTAGAAGTAAGTTTTAGAAGATGGGAAGATTTAGGTGCTCAGAGAATCTGGATCACAACCTCACAATGGGATGTCATCACAAATAAAAAAGAATTCACCCTTAATCTCTTCCATGCCACTATCACTTTTGCACACCACAGATTTCAGATTCCTAAATTAAGGAATTTTATGCAAACAATGAACACTGCCAAGTACCTAAAAGATATTTCTCATACTATACTGGAATGGAATTATTTTAATTGTTCAATCTCCAAGAACAGCATTAAAATGCATCATATTAAGTTCAACAACACATTGGAATGGACAGCACTGCACAACTATGATATGGCCATGAGTGATGAAGGTTACAATCTGTACAATGCTGTTTATGCTGTGGCCCACACCTACCATGAACACATTCTTCAACAAGTAGAGTCTCAGAAAAAGGCAGAACACAAAAGACATTTCACTGCTTGTCAGCAGGTAAAGACTTATATTTCATTATGCTTATATATATCAATGTGATCTTTTAAATGGAACCAGAGAAACAACTGTACATTTGTTAGAGATTATTCTCTCAGTGCAATGATTTCTATACTGCAAATGTCCCTAATGATTCTTTTACATGGATGCATATCATGTACAAAGATAATATTTAAAAGGAGGCAATACATTTATATGAATATCAGTGAGTTTTGTGAAAATGTTTCTCAAAATTTCACCAAATGAGTTCAAAATTAAAATAGGAGCCAAGAGTTTTATCTTAAAAGTCTTAAGTGATGACAAGACTGAATATTTTTCTAAAATATAGTGTCTCAAAAATTGATACATGGGCTGTGGTTAATAGTTATTCACTTAAATTAACAATTTACAAAACCATAAATGATTAAGACTTCCCATTTTATTAAGTTTATGTTCATTTTATATGTGTACACTGTATGTACATAAACTCCAACATTTTTATTTTCACAATTTTCAGTCATTCAGACTTCCCCTTCATTCTCACATACATGGCTTCATTTTTTAAAATTATTTTTTACAAACATGTTCACACAGGCACACACACACACACACAAGCACAAACACACCATGTTACTTGCTATCTGGTAATCATTTTTTCTAGAACATTTTACCATCAAATATTAATATGAAGCATATAAATTTTCAATTATCAATTGTGTACAGTTTTTTACTACACAGGTTTATTTCAATATAGCTGTCTTTTCTGACAATCATTAAGAAAAAAAGGGAAAATTCTCAACTTGGCATTACCTTTATTGATATGCATATGTAAGCATGAATCTCTTCTAGGTGTCTTCCTTGATGAAAACCAGGGTATTTACAAACCCTGTTGGAGAACTGGTGAACATGAAGAATAGGGAAAATCAGTGTACAGAGTATGATATTTTCATCATTTGGAGTTTTCCACAAGGCCTTGGATTAAAAGTGAAAATAGGAAGCTATATACCTTGTTTTCCAAAGAGTCAACAACTTCATATATCTGATGATTTGGAATGGGCCATGGGAGGAACATCAGTGGGTATACCATAATTTTTATTTTTCAGGATATATATATTTTTAAATATGAGATTCCGTGTTTAAGACCAATTGCTACTCTTTCAAAAGATCATTCTCAGTTAAAATCTTCAAAATTTGATAACTCTTAGCTTCATGTTAATCTGGGCATAGAGCGATTAATGTCCTCTGGATTTCATGTTCAATAGCACCCATATGCCAATTCAACCACAATACATGAATAAATTTGATAAATTTATAATATAGCATATATTTACATATAATTAATTAAAATTTTGTAACTATATATGACCCATGGAATTTTCTGATTCTGTGTGAACTAATGTATAGCCTACTTAACTATAGCATGTATTCATTAACTTAATTGCTTCTCCAGATTCAAGGTTTTTTTTTATTTATTTATATATTTTGGATTGAAAAAAACTTATTTACATTTTAAATGTTATCCAACATCCTGTTTTCCCCTCCTTTGTGGAGGATTGCCTTATCTGGCATCAGTAGGAGGGGAGTCCTTTAGTCCTGTGAAGACTTCATGCCCCAGCACAGGGAATGCTTGGGTGGTGAGGCAGGAGTGGGTGGGTGGGGGAGCTCCCTCATAGACACATGGGAGAAAGGGGAAGGGATAGTGTGTTCAAGTTCTTTTACACTTAGGAAAACTTTGTTAAATTTATGGGAGTCTTACCTAACTTATTTTGGTCATAGTCATCAAACTACTCCTCTTAGATTTACCCATTTCCCCTAACTTTTCCCCCTATACAGCTCACTATTCTTTTTTACTTTTTAATTTCTTTGTAATTTATAAATCATGAGAGAAAAGCAGGTGTCACATAAACGTTCTTTTGGATTGATCAGTTTAGGAAGAAAAAAATTTAAATTGCTACAACCTGAATGTTACATATATAATATTACATGATATAGTAAATATTGTGTGACATTCGGTGCACTGCAGGAAAATATAAACTAACAATGCGCCTGATACCTTTAAGTAATACAGAAGAATAAGTAATATCAGAGGAATATGTATAATCATATCTGTTAGTGTCCCATGTATCAATCTATGGGTCATTATTCATTTGACAAATATGTGATCTATACACACTCACTCACACGCATATTATATAATATTTATTCACTTCCTCAGGTTCCATCCTCTGTGTGTAGTGTTGCCTGTACTGCAGGATTCAGGAAAATTCATCAGTTAGAAACAGCGGACTGCTGCTTTGATTGTGTTCAATGCCCAGAAAATGAGGTTTCCAATGAAACAGGTACATGCTTGCATGCAGGAGAAAAATTGTTGAATTTGAATACCTGTATTTCCAAACTAGGAATACAATATGGCCTAAATGCAAACTGAAGACCTAAAATCTCCATGTTTCAGAACTTTATCAGTTAAATAATACCCACTTCGTTTGGACCCAGCAAATAATTTACAATATCTTCTTCAAGCAAGGTTTTTTCTCACAATATGATGGTTACTGGTTTTATATTATATAGAAAATCTTTAGGGGGACCTACCTGTGTAACAATTTTTAAAAGAAACATTTTAGGCATAATCTATGCACAGGTTTATTTTTCTTTGATTCGTTGTACAGGTAAACTTGACTAGCTGATCAGTCCATAATCTTTCCTTTCAAACCACAGCTTATTCCCTGAGAAAGACTAGATGCTCAGGGTAATACTTGTTGCTTAATGGAATATATTTTAAGAACTTAGATGGCTTAATGGATTAATAATTTCCTGTTAAAGAGTTAGAACAAGAGTGAAGTTTTGAAGAATGCAGCAACAGATGGGAAACTGCTTATCGTCAATCACTCCCTCTCTAAGGAAAGAGGGATGAATATGGACAACCATAGCCTTTATGACATGGAGCTTGGAGTGTGTATTTGTGAAGAAAGAAATTGTAAAACAATGAGAGGGACATGTATATGTATATGAGGCATATTACTTCTAGAAAGAAAATATTCCTTTATGCAAATAGTACTTGCATGAGTAATTGTATGTTCTGGTTCCTAGGTATGTATACAGACAAAGGGCATACCCACAAAGAAAACAAAATACATGTTGCACTTCATCAAGTGGTATCAACAAAGATGTCTGCATACTAACCGTGTCTGTGAATAGTGGATTTATGTTTGGAGGAATTAAATAATCTGAAATAATAATAATAATTATTATTATTAGTCATCATATTTTGTATTTATTTAATAATTATTTTTTTCTGTTATACTTCATACGATGGTGTTTTGTTGAATCACAAACATAGGTTAATACAGAGCAATCTTAAGTTCGAGGTTCTACAGCAAAAAGGAATTGAATAGATGCTCAACACCAAATGATTTATTAATATTTCCTATGAATAACACAAATATAAAATTATTACCTATGTAATTATGATAACTTATAAGGGGTTATTTTCATTTGCCAGCAGATATGGAACAGTGTGTGAGGTGTCCAGAAGATAAGTATGCCAACATAGAGCAAACCTACTCTCTCTCAAGAGCTGTATCCTTTCTGGCTTTTGAAGATCCATTGGGGATGGCTCTAGGCTGCATGGCACTGTCCTTCTCGGCCATCACAATTCTATTCCTTGTCACATTTGTGAAGTACAAGGATACTCCCATTGTGAAGGCCAATAACCGCATTCTCAGCTACATCCTGCTCATCTCTCTAGTCTTCTGCTTTCTCTGCTCGCTGCTCTTCATTGGACATCCCGACCAGGTCACCTGCATCTTGCAGCAGACCACATTTCGAGTATTTTTCACTGTGTCTGTTTCTGCAGTGTTGGCCAAAACAATAACTGTGGTCATGGCTTTCAAGCTCACTACTCCAGGAAGAAGAATGAGAGGGATGTTGGTAACAGGGGCACCTAAGTTGGTCATTCCCATTTGTACCCTAATCCAACTTGTTCTCTGTGGAATCTGGTTGGTAACATCTCCTCCCTTTATTGACAGAGATATCCAATCTGAACATGGGAAGATTGTCATTCTTTGCAATAAAGGCTCTGTCATTGCCTTCCACGTTGTCCTGGGATACTTGGGCTCCTTGGCTCTGGTGAGCTTCACTTTGGCTTTCTTGGCTAGGAACCTTCCTGACACATTCAATGAAGCCAAGTTCCTAACTTTCAGCATGCTGGTGTTCTGCAGTGTCTGGATCACCTTCCTCCCTGTCTACCACAGCACCAGCGGGAGGTTCATGGTGGTTGTGGAGGTTTTCTCCATCTTGGCTTCTAGTGCAGGGTTGCTAATGTGTATCTTTGTCCCAAAGTGTTATGTTATTTTAATTAGACCAGATTCAAATTTTATACTGAACCGCAAAGGTAAATTGCTTTATTGAAACTTTCATGGTATGAAAATGTTAGATGATATTCAACTTATCTTACTCTTCATCTCAACAAAAGTAGTATTTCATCATATAAAAAAAAATGTTAGTAATATACCGATGTGTACTTACAAACAGGACTGTAAACATGAATATGCTGAGAACTGGGAATCTCAATTGAGAAATGGGTACCATCATTCTGACCTGTGGTTGTGTGTTTAAGCCATGTATTTAATTAATGATTAATATAAGATTACCCTGCTTTCTGTGAACAGCACCAGGTCTAGGCACACTGTCCTTGAGTTACAAAAAAGGGCACTACATACAACATGGACTTGAAGCCGGTATTCAATATTATTCCACTTGCTTTCATGGAGTTCTTGCATCCAAATTCATTCCTTGACTTCATTCAATGTACTATGACAAAGTTAGATAAATAAATAAACCATTTTCTCACATATTTACTTTGGTCTTGGTGCAAGTCGACAGGAAGTGCCTCTATTTTGAACAGGAAGTGAGTCCCAGGTGTTCATGGGAGATGTAGTTAGTGTGTGTGTTTGTCCTAGACCCGCTCTCTATTGCCACCTTGTGGCTATATAGTGTGACTGCAAACCAACAGGAAGTGCCTCCATGTTGGAAAGGAAGTCGGGTCCAGGTACTCATGGGAGATGTAGTGTGTATAGGGCCTAGAGCCAATCTTTCTTGCCACCCAGTAGTGAAAAATGCCACTACTCCCCTGGTTCTTTGGCTCAAGGGGACGAATCTGGGCCCTGAGGACAGGTCAGAGTTTTGGGAAAATGGTGTGGCCAGGCCGCCTGAGTTCCTGGGCGGGCTGCGGCTCAGATCCGCGCCCCCTGCTCCCATTGTACCTGTAGAAGTGCAGGAACAGAGGCTCTCTCTCTGTCTCTCTCTCTCTCTGTTCTTTGTCTCTATGTCTCTCTCTACTCCTCCCTTCCACCTGGGGCTGCCTGGCATTGGTCTGCCAGCGAGAGACCCAACCCGGCTTCCATGAGTCCCACAGCCCCCTGGTTCTGGTTCTCCCTTCTCCTTCCTTTCCTCTTGTCACTGGGGACCAAACCAGAGTCCACGTCAGACCGAGAAGCCCCAGTCTGTCTGTCCAGGTTCTCCCTTCTCTCCCTTCTCCCTTCTTCCAGAACCAGGCTGCCTGACCTTTACCTTTGCTCATGCAGCTCATGTCTCTGTGTCTGTCTGTCCCCCTGGTTCCAGTCTCCCTTCTCATCGGGGACCAAGCCCTAGTCCATGTCAGACCGAGAGGCACCATCCCTGCTTCCTTGTGTCTCACTGTCCCGGGATCTGTCTGTTTGTCTCCAAGCTCCCTTCTTTCCTTCTGAGGCGGCCTGCCTGGCCTTGGCCTAGGCCATGGCCCTCGCAGCTCAGTCTTTCTCTGTGCCCCCCATGTCTCCCTCCCTTCTCTGTCTCATGGCGACAAATCAGGGACCCGAGTCCCAGCACATGTTCCAGGCGAGCAGTGTTGTTTCATCAGTGACATCCCAGGGCCAGCGGCAGCTCAGATCCGTGTCCCCTGCTCCTGTCCTACCTGTAGAACTGCAGCAACAGAGCCTCTCTCTGTCTCTCTGTCACTCTGTCTCTGTCTCGCCGTCCTCTTTTCCAGGGCCCAGACTGAGAGACATCTGCCTGGCCCATGCTTCCTCCCTGCCTCCCTCGGCTGTCTCTGTCTCTATCATCAAGATAGATAAAGCCTTAGCCAAACTCACTAGAGGGCACAGGGAGAGCATCCTAATTAACAAAGTCACCAATGAAAAGGTAGACATAAAAACAGATCCTGAAGTAATCCAAAACACCATCAGATCCTTCTACAAAAGGCTACACTCAACAAAACTGGGAAACCTGGATGAAATGGACAAATTTGAAGACAGATCCCAGGTATCAAAGATAAATCAAGATCAGTTTAATGATCTAAACAGTACCATATCCCCTAAAGATATAGAAAGAGTCATTAATAGTCTCCCAACCAAAAAAAGCATAGGACCAGATGGGTTTAGTGCAGAGTTCTATCAGACCTTCAAGAAGATCTAATTCCAGTTCTCCAGAAACTATTCCACAAAATAGAAACAGAAGGTACTCCACCCAACTCATTCTATGAAGCCACAATTACTCTGATACGTAAACCACAGAAAGATACAACAAAGATAGAGAACTTCAGAACAATTTCCCTTTTGAATATTGATGCAAAAATACTCAACAAAATTCTCCTTAACCGAATCCAAGAACACATCAAAACAATCATCCATCCTGACCAAGTAAGTTTCATCCCAGGGATGCAGGGATGGTTCAGTATTATGGAAATCCATCAACTTCGTTCACTATATAAACAAACTCAAAGACAAAAACCACATGATCATCTCATTAAATGCTGAGAAAGCATTTGACAAAATCCAACACCCATTCATAATAAAAGTCTTGGAAAGATCAGAAATTTGAGGCCCATACATAAACATGATAGAACAACCTACAGCAAACCAGTAGCCAACATAAAAATTATGGTGAGGAGCTGGAAGCAATCCCACAAAAGTCATGGACTAGACAAGGCTGTCCACTTTCTCCATACCTATTCATCATCGTATTTGAATTCCTAACCAGAGCAGTTTGACAACAAAAGGAGATAAAGGGGATACAAATTGGAAAGGAAGATGTCAAAATATCACATTTTGCAGATGATATGATAGTATATATAAGTGACCCTAAAAATTCCACCAAAGAGTATCAGCTTCAGTGAAGTAGCTGGATATAAAATTAACTCGAACATGTCAATGGCCTTTCTCTACACAAAGGATAAGTAGTCTGAGAAATGAATTAGGGAAACAACACCATTCACAATAGTCACAAATAATATAAAATACCTTGGTGTGACTTTAACTAAGGAAGTGAAAGATCTGTATGATAAGAACTTCAAATCTCTGAAGAAAGAAGTTAAAAAAGATCTCAGAAAATGAAAACATCTCCCATGGCAGAGAAGCACCTGAAAAAATGTTCAACATCCTTAATAATCAGGGAAATGCAAATCAAAACAACCCTGAGATTCCACCTCACACCAGTCAGAATGGCTAAGATCAAAAATTCAGGTGACAGCAGATGCTGGCGAGGATGTGGAGAAAGAGGAACACTCCTTCATTGTTGTTGGGATGGCAAGCTGGTACAACCACTCTGGAAATCAGCCTGGCGGTTCCTCAGAAAATTGGAAAGAGTACAACCGGTGGATCCAGCAATACCGCTCCTGGGCATATATCCAGAAGATGTTCCAACTGGTAAGATGGACACATGCTCCACTATGTTCATAGCAGCATTATTTATAATAGACAGAAGCTGGATAAAACCCAGATGTCTCTCAACAGAGGAATGGATACAGAAAATGTGGTATATTTACACAATTGGGTACTACTCAGCTATTTAAAAAAGGGAATTTATGAAATTCCTAGGCAAATGCATGGACCTAGAGGGCATCATCCTGAGTGAGGTAACCCAATCACAAAAGAACTCAAATGATATGTACTCACATATAAGTGGATATTAGCCCGGAAACTTACTATACCCGAGATATAAGATACAATCTGCAAAACACATGAAACTCAAGAAGAATGAAGACCAAAATGTGGACACTTTGCCTCTTCTTAGAATTGGGAAAAAACACCCATGGAAGGAGTTACAGAGACAAAGTTTGGAGGTGAGATGAAAGGATGACTACCATACATTTTGATCCATCCCATAATCAGTCTCCAAACGTTGAAACCATTGCATACACTAACAAGATTTTGCTGAAAGGACCCTGATATATCTGTCTCTTATGAGGCTATGCTGGTGGGGCCTAGGAAACAAAAAAGTAGATGCTCACAGTCAGCTATTGGTTGGATCACAGTGACCAATGGAGGAACTAGAGAAAATACCCAAGGAGCTGAAGGGGTCTGCAACCCTTTAGGTGGAACAACAATATGAACTAACCAATACTCCCCAGAGCTCGTGTCTCTTGCTGCATATGTATCATAAGATGGCCTAGTTGGCCAACATTTGAAAGAGAGGCCCTTTGGTCTTGCAAACTTTATATGCCTCAGTACAGGGGAACACCAGGGCCAAGAAGAGGGAGTGGGTGAGTGGGGCAGTGGGTGGGGGAGTGGGTGGGGGAGCTGGTGGGGGACATTTGGGATAGCATTGGAAATGTAAATGAAGAAAATACCTAATTAAAAAACTCAGCACTTGGGTGATAGATGCAGGTTGATTTCTGTGAGTTTCAGGCCAGCCAGGTCTGCAGAGCTGGCTCGAGTACAGGCAGGGCTCCACATGAAACCTTATCTCAAAGCCCATGCCCCACAGGAATGTGCATCCTTTACTAGCCAGCATCAAAGAGCAGGCTCATGCCACAGAACTTCTTGGCACCTAAGCTCAGGGGAACAACATTTTTAGAGGCAAAAATCACAAAGACCAACTCACATCAAAGTTTGATGAGGGCCAGAGTAACTTGAAAAATTCATTTCTGTCAGAACATAGTAATTCCCTCAGACAACCTGACAATTATTTTTAGTTTATACTTTCTTCAATTATTTTGGTTTATAATATTTATTTTGGTTAATATATCTAGTTTATGATCAAGGCCATGGGAATCTCAAGTGTTTTGGCAAGGGAGACATGACTATTGGGGAGTAGAAGGGTAAGGACTGTCTAATCAAATTATAAAATAGAATTAAGTCAAGAAGATGTCAAAATACTCATGTGAGTTCCAGGACAGTCAGGGTTGCATAAACTCTGACTCTCTTTGTCTCTGTCTCTCTTTCTCTCTGGGTACCTCTCTCTCTCTCTCTCTCTCTCTCTCTCTCTCTCTCTCTATATATATATATATATATATATATATATATATATATATATATATATATATATATATATATATGTGTGTGTGTGTGTGTGTGTGTGTGTGTGTGTGTGTATGTGTGTGAGTGTGTGTGTGTGTGTGTATGTGTCTCTGTGTCTCTGTTTCTGTCTTTCTCTTCTTCCAAAAAAAAAAATACACTTGCTGCTCTTGTAGAAAACCTGGGTTAGAGGTGTCTGTAGACCCAAGAACCCTCTCCTGGCCTTGCTGAGCACTAGGTATACACACAGCACACTTAAAAACATTTGGAGTGCCAGGCAGTGGTGGCACATACCTTTAATCCCAGCAGTCGGGAGGCAGAGGCGGGCAGATTTCTGATTTTGAGGCCACTCTTGTCTACACAGTGAGTTCCGAGACACCAGGGCTACACAGAAAAGTGTAGTGGGTGGATGTATGGTGGAGCACCAGCATGGAGGCAGACGAAGGGGTGGAATGGGAGTGTTCAAAGGGGAAATCTAGAAGGCAGATAACATTTCAAATGAAAATAAACCAGGAAAAACAAAAAAAATTAGAACAGACCATTTTACATTCAGTGATAGGGTTACTGTTACTTATCAAAAATTCAAAAATTCTCAAGAGTTCAGTGTCCCTACAGTCAGATGAGGATGCAAATGGGTGCATGCTATTTCTAATTTTGGAGTTTTCAAAGATTAATATTATAATATTACAACATTGATCTCTCACACTTATATTCCCTCTGCACATATATAAAACAAATAACTCCCTAATTTACAAGCACTTTTGTTACATTTACATGCACACAGAAACACAAACACACCTCTTGGGTGTAACTACACATTGGAAGTATTCCTTTCTTACTCTGATTCAGAATGACAATTTACATGAGCTCAGATACCTTATTTTGGAATCTGAGTGAATGTGTGACTTTGGTATTAGTTGACTGCTAAGAGAAAACACAAACTGTGTGAGAGAGTGAATGAATGTTGTAGATGACATCCCAATATCATCCCCTTTGCAGGAGAGAAGATAAGAGACTTTTTTTTCATACTAAGTATTAGAGGAGTAGACATTAAGAGAGAAAGAAATATTTTATTCATCGCATAGAATATTGTAGAGCATTGACAGAAATTTCAGTTAATTATATAGTGTATTGATCTTGCAGAAGACCTGCTTGCAGGAGGCAACAACGGGGGAATGGGATGAGGAATTGTGGAAGAGGGAACTGGGAAGTTGTACAATGACTGGAATGTGAATTAAAAAAAATTTTTTTTTTCAAAAGACAGGGAATAGAATGATGGCTCACCTGATTAATAGTTCTTGCTTTCGAAGAAGACATTAGATTAGTTATAAAAACCCTTATTGGGAATCACTACTCTCTGTAACTACCATTCCAGTGTATCTTCTGCATTTTTTGTGGGTTCCATAGGCAGTGCAATCATGTGGTGCACTGACAAGCATGTAGGCAAAAACACATACAAAATTTTACACATGAAATATATTTTTAGAAAAGAATTGATATCCTAGCTTCAAAATAATAAGGCAGAAAGAATAAATTCTACCACACTCTACCTTTATGTTTGTCAACTCCCTCAGAGAAAAAGATAAAACACAATCAAATTAGAGATCCAAATCAAAAATGAAAACAAACAAATCCCAAAAGCCAAAATATACACAAAGAAAACACCAATAAATTAAAATATTACATCAGGTTTGAAATATACAGCAACATATAACATAAGTAGTGGATCCTAAAAGAAGGAATGAGAATATGAATCTCATACATTACAACATAAAGGAATTCTATCAAAATATAGAACCTGGAAGCCACATACACACACACAGACACACACACACACACACACACACACACACACACACACACACACACACACACACGTATGTATGTATGTATGTATGTATGTATGTATGTATGTATGTATGTATTAGACATCAATATTCAGGCTCAGAACCCTGACAGGTCATTTTCAGACGATGACCTCCACAGATGCACTTCAGTTAATTTGTTTTTCACTGTGTATTGTTGGCTGTGCAGTCTAATATTAATAATGGTTGGCAGGGTGCAGGTTGGCAGACATCCCCACGTTCCACAGAGGACTCTCACCTCCATCTCTCTATCACTGGTGAGTGGAACACAACATCGGTTCCAATCCAATACCGAGGGACCTGAGTTAGCAGCAGGGGAGTAGGACACCTGCTTAATCACGGGCACAAATCCCTTCCAGTAGGCACCAGCTCCAGGTTCCCTTGGGTTCAAGTCGGCAGACACCCTAACAGACGCCCAGAGGACTCTCCACATGATCTTTGGATCAGTGATCAGACAGCTCCAGAGTCCTCAGAAGAGACACCACTTCCAGACACTGTAACATGCCCAGGATCTTAGGATAACAGGGTCACAGAATAGCAGGAGCTTGGTGACACCAGGATTTCAGAGTCTCAGAGAAAGCTTGACTGCCAAGAACTCTGAGACACCCAGAATCTAAGGTTCATAGGAACCTGCAATCAAAGTGAAGGAAAATGAGATTTTGTAACTTGTGATTCATGTAAAAGAGTTGTCTATGAACCAGCGGCCTGGGGCAGAGGACAAAGCAGAACAGACAGAGCTGTTGTGAAGACATTTCTAAGAACAGCTTGACTGCAAAGATGAAAAAGAATGCAAGGCTATCTTGTCTGAGTCAACACCACCTGGCTGGAATCTCCCCTCTGTCTACTGCCCCTTGATGCTGGATAAAGTCATAAATCAACTGGTTGCTATGTGAACATAGATAAGCCCCCATCCCACAGGAACAAAATCCTGATGCCCTTTTACTAACATGAAATCTTTCTGTTAATGTTTGAATATGCCAATAGTGTGTCCCTATGATGAATTCCACACCCCTAAGCCCCATACCTTATAAAACCATCTAGCTTCCAAGCCTCATGGTCGGATCCACTGTCTTCTGTGTGAGATACCTTTTGACCCGGAGCTCTGCCGTTAAAATACCTCATGTTTTTACATCAAGGTGTTGTGTTCTGTTTGTGATTCTTGGGTTCACGCCCAATTGGGAGTTGAGTGGAAGTTTCCCCACTGGGTTTCCCCTCTAGGTTCTATCAAAAGGATCACAGAGAAAGCTGGACTCTGAGGAATCCTGAATCGACTGGGATTATAGGAAGGACAGGCTCCAATCAGATATATTGCGGGCAGCAAGTACTTGAGATAATTAGATGGCAGGAGGCAAGCATAAGAACAGAAGCAACAGAAAGCAAGGTTACTTGGTATCAAAAGAACCAAAATATCCCACCATAGCAAGCCCTGAATATCCCATCACACCATAAAAGCAAGACATGGGTCTAAAATCACTTCTAATGATGAAACGCCTCAAAGATATGAGCACAGGGGGAAAAATTCCTAAAAGAGAACAGCAATGGCTTGTGCAATAAGATCGAGAATGGAAAAAACGGGACCTCATAATATTGCTAAGCTTCTGTAAGGCCAAAGACACTGTCAATAAAACAAAAAGGCAACCAACAGATAGGGAAAGAATCTCATCAATTCTAAATCCGTTAAGGGAGTAATATCCAATATATATAAAGAACTAAAGAAGATAGACTCTAAAAAATCAAATAAGCCTATTAAAAAATGGGGTACAGGGCTAAACAAAGAATTCTCAACTGAGGAATACCGAATGGCTGAGAAGCACCTGAAAAAATGTTCAACATCCTTAATCATCAGGGAAATGAAAATCAAAACAACCCTGAGATTCCACCTCACACCAGTCAGAATGGCTAAGATCAAAAACTCAGGTGACAGCAGATGCTGGCGAGGATGTGGAGAAAGAGGAACACTCCTCCATTGTTGGTGGGATTGTAAGCTTGTACAACCACTCTGGAAATCAGTCTGGCAGTTCCTCAGAAAATTGGAAAGAGTACAACCAGAGGATCCCGCAATACCTCTCCTGGACATATACCCAGAAGATGCTCCAATGTGTATTAATGACTCATGTTCTATTATGTTCATAACGGCCTTATTTATAATAGCCATTTTCTGAAAAGAACTTAGATGTCACTCAATAGAGGAATCGATACAGAAATTCTGGTACATTTGCACAATAGGGTACTACTCAGAAATTATAAACAATGAATTTATGACATTTTTAGGCAAAAGGGATGTATCTGGAGGATATCATTCTGAGTGTGGTAACCCAATAACAAAAGAACACATATGTATGCACTAACTGATAAGCAGATGTTAGCCCAGAAACAGACTAACCAAGATACAATTTGCAAAACACATGAAACTTGAGATGAAGGAAGATCAAAGTGTCGATAGTTCGTTGCTTCTTAGAATGGAAAACAATATACCCAAGGAAGGAGTTACAAAGACAAATATTGGAGCTGAGAAAGACAAAAAGGACCATCCAGAGATTGCCCCACATGGGGATCCTTCCCATATGCAACCACCAAACCCAGACACTATCGCATATGCTAGCAAGATTTTTCTTACAGGACCCTGATATAGCTCTCTTTTCTGAGGCTATGCCAGTGAAATATATAGAAGTGGATGCTCACAGTCATCTATTGGATGGAATACAGGGCCCCTAAATAAAAAGCTAGAGAAAATACCAAAGAGCTAAAGGGGTTACCAACCCTATAGGAGGAACAACAATATGAACTAACAAGTACACCCCAGAACTGTGCCTGTAATTGCATATGTAGCAGAGGATGGCCTAAGCAGATCTCCTGAAAGAGTCATACCCGCCACAACTTACTTTAAGATTATCCATGGCATATTTTAAAATGAAAATATAGAAAGGTATAAAATAATATATACATGACATCCCAAATAAAGTTATGACTATTTTCCTGCTTCCATCATATTCAGCTGATAAGTCCAACTGAGATTTCTGTTCTTTATACAAATCACTTGCTAAATTTGTAATAGCATAAAACTTAGCCATCTACTGTGTTTTTTTTTTTATCTTCAGGAAAAATATTATACTCAGTTGTATTAAGACAAATTCTCACTCTCGGTCATATAACCAACAAATGCTCTAACATGTTATAAGGCCACATACTCCAGAATGTGTATCACAGCCTTATTTATAATAGCCAGGAGCTGGAAAGAACACAGATGTCCCTCAACAGAGGAATGGATACAGAAAATGTGGTACGTTTTCACAATGGAGTACTACTCAACTATTACAAGCAATGAACTCATTGAATGGAAGAAACTAGAAATTCTCATCCTGAGTGAGGTAACACAGTCACAAAGGAACACACATGGTATGCACTCAGTGATAAATGAATATTAAACCAGAAGCTTGGAATAATCAAGTTACAATTCATGAACCACATGAAAATCAAGAAGACAGAAGTCCAAAGTGTGGCTACTGCAGTCCTTTTAGAAGGGGAAACAAAATATCCATGGGGGAGATACAAAGTGTAGAGCAGAGACTGAAGGAATGACCATCTAGAGATTGCCCGTTCTGAGGATCCATCTCATATAAATTCCCCAAACCCAGACTCTATTGTGGATGCCAACAAACTAACAGGAGCCTGATATAGCTGTCTCCTGAGAGGCTCTGCCAGTGTCTGACAAATACAGAGGTGGATGCCCACAGCCAACCAATGGAAAGAGCCCAAGGTCGGCAGTGGAGGAGCTAGAGGAAGGAATCAAAGAGGTGAAGCAGCTCACAGTATCATTGGAGAAGCGAAATATGAACAAACCAGTAGCTCAGAGCTTCCAGGGTCTAAACCACCAGCCAAAGAGTTCCCATGGAGGGACCCATGGCTCCAGCTGCAAATGTAGTGTAGGATGGCCTTGTTGAAGATCAATGGGAGAAGAGGCCCTTGATCCTGAGAAGGCTCTATGCTGAAAGGATGTTTTCAGAGGGGGAAACCAGGAAGGAGGATAACATTTGAAATGTAAAATTTTAAAAATCTAATAAAAAAAAAGGAAAAAAAATGGAAAAATTAATGGGTTTCTCCTTGGCAATAAAGAGTTTATCTAATGTCTCCACATCCAAGTTTCATTATAAAATGCTTTGTAGTCATAGTTGGGTGTTTTCCATACCAGGATTTTCATAACAAGATTCATATTCATTGGATCATAATGTGACTGAATATTTGGTACTCTACACGTGAGCAGGCCCTATCATAGCAGTATATTTCAAGAACAGCTCTTCTGTAATGAATGATTATTAACAAATTGACTTTGATCTAAATTCTTATGATAAGCTCTCTGATTCAGAGGATCTCTCTAAAGTCACACTATAAAATCAATACATAACTCTTGGTTTTGTAAAGGTTACTTTAAAAAAATATGGATTGTTTTACCAATATTTTAAGCAGATATATATTACATGAATCAAATTAGAAAAAGTCATTTAGAGAATAGATTGAACAGATTTTCTCACAATTGAACCACATGAAAGAATGAGAGTTCGGGTACTTTTCTCTTCAGCAATCATTGAAAAGTATGTAGGACACAGTATTACTTGCATAAAATACACCATGATGATTAAACATTTATATTTACCATAAAGTTCAGGTTTGTTCCTCAAAATCATGTTATGTAAATATGTTTGAATGATTCAATCCCATTGACATAAAAGGGATTTCCCTATCTGGTCTAGTATATTCAGGAAGAATAAACATATGTAAATGCATACAGTACTTAATGTATCTAATAGACCTCACAAACAGTAGACATCTGGAATGGGACTTTGATCCCTAATGCACACACCTAATTAAAAGAAAAAAATCTGGGCTCATGACTGTGGAATAAGTAGTTACGTATGGCAAACGATCATCAAAAGACTGAACAATTCATCCAAATGAAAGACTTAAATAATCTTGAATTGGAAAAAGTACCTGTCTCTGATTCTGACAGTTGTTTTCCTCTATTAAAGACACGTCAGACACACAAACTGCTGATTCAGGATGCGTAGGATGTCACTCTCAGGGGTTGGTTTTCAGAGGAGTTCAGAGAATGTAATGTCTCATAAGAATAATTTGCTCTGAGTTAGTACAGTCTGATAGCCACTGTAACTAGAAGAACAAACTGGGAATATAGTAAAATATTGAACTGATATAAACTGGGAAATATCATTTCCTCCCTGACTCTTTATGGTCTCCTTTTGGCAAGCCAAAATCCAATAAAATAAAATATAAAAATTCACACTATACTAGCTTTGGACTTGCCTGCTCCTGTCTCCCAGGATGGACAAACTAATGTACTAGAATCCTCACCATTCAGAAATTATGATAAGCAGGAAAGTTCCTTAAATTCACAGTGGCAGCATTTTCTGTTATTCATTACTGGGAAGCCAGACTCAAGTATGCCTACTCCAGGAATTTTCACATCAATGTTCCGTGACTCACTGTTCCTGTCCCAGGACCACATCTTCCTTGATGCTTTACAGTGAGATGTAAAGTCAGCTTCCTTAGGTCTCTCTCTTATTTCTCTAAACTCTCAATTTTCACTCTCAAATAGACTCCTCCACCATCTTGCAAACATAAATGTGGTTGAACTCTCTAGGGACTGTTTGAAATCCCTAAGTGTAGTTGGTGTTGTTACAACACTGATGACATCACAAGGGATACCAAGACCTCTCCAGGATACAATAGAATGTTCAGACAAGGAATTGTTTATGTCATGGGAAACAGGCTTTGCCTTTCTGTTAAAGTTCTACCTCTACTGAACAGAAGCTGAATTGCCTATCCTGGAGACTCTCCTGGGACATAAATACTGATCACCTCCTTTTCAAAAGCCAGAGATCTCAGACAATGAGCTTTTTTTTTTTTCCGTGTAAGTACAGTGGGAAAATGGTGTGCTTTATTTCCAAAGGAGTTAACTAGAAAAAAGATTGACAGGATCAAGAGAAGAGCAAGCCCATCAACTTGGTAGCAGAACACTTGAGATGTCTACTTTCATCCTATGCCTCAATGGTTCTTACTTATCATAAGTACCTCATGTGCTTATCTCTGTGGAGGTCCTAATGATGTGGGTATTCAGCCAAAGGGTTCCCCTATGTTTCTAATTATGGAAGAGCTCCTGTTAGGCAGGTAGGTTGGTAGGGATGGGAGTCACTGGAAGTTTCATCCTGTCTTCTGCATCCTTTAGGTTTTCTATGGAACATTTAATCCTAACCTACGCGACCATGACCGGCTGCCCCATGCCCATCAAGTAGCCACCAAGGACACACATTTATCACGTGGCATGGTCTCCTTGATGTTTCATTTTAGATGGACTTGGATAGGACTGGTCATCTCAGATGATGATCAGGGTATTCAGTTTCTCTCAGATTTAAGAGAAGAGAGCCAAAGGCATGGGATCTGTTTAGCTTTTGTTAATGTGATCCCAGAAAACATGCAGGTATACATGACAAGAGCTACAATATATGATAAACAAATTATGACATCTTCAGCAAAGGTTGTTATCATTTTTGGTGAAATGAACTCTACTCTAGAAGTCAGCTTTAGAAGATGGGAAGAGTTAGGTGCTCAGAGAATCTGGATCACAACCTCACAATGGGATGTCATCACAAATAAAAAAGAATTCACACTTAATCTCTTCCATGGGACTATTACTTTTGCACACCACAGTGTTGAGATTCCTAAATTAAGGAATTTCATGCAAACAATGAACACAGTCAAATACCTAAAAGATATTTCTCATACTATACTGGAATGGAACTATTTTAATTGTTCAATCTCCAAGAACAGCAGTAAAATGGATCATATTACGTTCAACAACACATTGGAATGGACAGCACTGCACAACTATGATATGGCCATGAGTGATGAAGGTTACAACTTGTATAATGCTGTTTATGCTGTGGCCCACACCTACCATGAACACATTCTTCAACAAGTAGAGTCTCAGAAAAAGGCAGAACACAAAAGACATTTCACTGCTTGTCAGCAGGTAAAGACTTACATTTCATTATGCTTAGATATATCAATGGGATCTTTTAAATGGACCCAGAGGAACAACTGTACATTTGTTAGAGATTATTCTCTCAGTGCAATGATTTGTATACTGCAAAAACCCCTAATGATTCATTTACATGGATGAATTTCACCCACAAAGATAATATTTAATAAGAGACCATACATTTTTACGAATACCAGTGAGTTTTGTGAAAAGGTGTCTCACATTTCAACCAAATGAGTTCAAAATTTAGAATAGGAGCCAAGAGTTTTATCATAAAAGCCTTAAGTGATCACTAGACTAAAATTTTTTGCTGAAGAAAAGTTTTTCAGAAATTGATACATGTATGTGCTGTGGTTATTATTTAGCCATTTAAATTAACAATATACAAAAACATAAATTACTAAGACTGCACATTTTATTAAATTTATGTTAATTTTATATGAGTATACTGTATGTACGTGAAAATAATTTGTTTATTTTCACAATTTCCAGATATTCAGACTTCCCCTTCATTCTCTCATACATGGCTTCACTTAAAAGAATTTTTTTTTGACAAGAATGTTCACACAGACACACACACACGCAAACACACAGACATACACAGACACACACACACACACAGTTACTTGTTATCTAGTAATCATTTTTTCTAGCACATTTTATCTTTATTATTAATATTAAGTATATAAGTTTTCAGTTATCAATGAGGTATACTATATTTTTCTACACACATTTATTTCAATACAGCTGTCTCTTGTGAAAGTCATTAAGAAATTGGGGAATTCTTAATTTTGAATTACCTTTATTGATATGCTTTATTGATATTGGAAGCATGCATCTCTTCTAGGTGTCCTCCTTGATGAAAACCAGGGTATTTACGAACCCTGTTGGAGAACTGGTGAACATGAAGCATAGGGAAAATCAGTGTACAGAGTATGATATTTTCATCATTTGGAATTTTCCACAAGGCCTTGGATTAAAAGTGAAAATAGGAAGCTATATACCTTGTTTTCAAAAGAGTCATCAACTTCATATATCTGATGATTTGGAATGGGCCATGGGAGGAACAGCAGTGGGTATACCATAATTTTTTCAGGTTATGTGTATTTTAAAATATAACACTCTGTGGTTAAGACCAATTGCTATTCTTGCAAAAGACCATCCTAAATTGCAATATTCAAAATTTGATAATGCTCAATTTCATGTAAATCTGGTAGTAGATGGATCACTGGCCTCTGGAATCCATGTTCAATAGTACCCAAAAGCCTGTTCACCTACAATGCAGGGATATATTTAATGATTTTAAAGTATAATGTATATGTACATATGATTAATGAAAAGTTTGTAACTATATATCATCCATGGGATATTTTTTTGGTTCTGTGCAAACATATCTATAGCCTAATTAAGTATATCATGCAGTCGTGAACATAAATGTTTCTCCAGATTCAAGGTTTTAGCTTTTTAATTTATATATTTTGTATGTTTTTTATTTATTTATTTACATTTCAAGTGTTATCCCCCTTCGTGATTTCCCCTCCTCCATGGAGTATAGCCTTATCTGGCATCAGTGGGAGAGGAATCGCTTTGGCCTGTGAAGGCTTGATGCCCCAGCACAGGGGAATGCTAGAGTGGTGAGGCAGGAGTCGGTGGGTGGGGAGCTCCCTCATAGATGCAAAGAAAAGAGAGAAAGGGATAGTGTGTTCAAGGTTTTCTTTTACACTTAGGAATACTTCATTAATTTTATGGGAGTTTTGTATAACATATTTTGTTTGTAGTCATAAAACTACTCTTTCTTGATTTACCCTTCCTTATCCCTCCATACACCACAGTATTCTATTTTGTAATTTATAAATCATGAAAGAAATACTTGTGCCACCTAAACATTCTTTTTGGATTGATCAGTTTAGGAAGGAAAATTTTATAATTGCTACAACCTGAATGTTACATATAAAATATTACACGATACAGTAATTTTTGTGTGACATTCAGTGTGTTGCAGGGTAATATAAATAAAAATATGCCTGATACTGTTAAGTGATACTGGGTATCAGAGGAATATGTATAGCATTTCTGTTTGTGTCCCATATATCAATCTATGGGACATTTTTCATATGACAAATACATGAACTACACACTCACATGCATATTATATAACATTTATGCACTGCCTCAGGTTCCCTCCTCTGTGTGTAGTGTGATGTGTTCTGCTGGATTCAGGAAAATTCAACAGAAAGAAACAGCAAACTGCTGCTTTGATTGTGTTCAGTGCCCAGAAAATGAGATTTCCAATGAAACAGGTACATGCTTGCATGCAGAAGAAAAAATGCTGAATTTGAATACCTTCTGTTTCCAAACTAGAAACACGAAATGGCCGACAAGCAAACTGAAGACCTAAACTCTCCATGATTCAGAACGTAATCAGTTATATAATGTCAACTTCTTCTGGACTCAGCAAATAACTTCCAATATCTTCTCCAGTCAAGACATTTCTCTCACAATATGATGGTTACTGATTTTATATTATATAGAAAGTGTTTAGGCGGACCTACCGGGACAACAATTTTTTAAAGAAACATTTTAGATGTAATCTATGCATATGTTTATTCTTCTTTGATTCATTGTACATAGATATTTGATCACCTGATGTGTCCACAATCTTTCCCTCCATCACCAAGCTTACTCTGTGAAAAAGATCAGATGCGCAGGGTAACAGTTGTTGTTTAATGAAATATATTTTAATAGGTTTAATGGACAAATGATTAAGTATTTCCTGTCAAAGAATTAGAACAAGAGTGCAGGTTTCAATAATGGAACAAGAGATGGGCTAGTGCTTAGCTAAGAATAGAGGGAGGAAAGTTAACATCCATGAACTTCATGCCATGTAGCTTGAAATGCGTATTTGGGGAGTAAGAGATTGTAAAACAATGAGAGGGACTTGCATAGGTCTATGAGGTCTACAGCTTCAAGAATGAAAATATTCCTTTTTGCAAATAGTGTTTAAATGAGGAATTGTATGTTCTGGTTCCTATGTGAAGACACAGACAAAGGCACAAACCACAGAGCAAACAAAGCACAAAATGCATTTCATCAACTGACACCAGTACTGATGTCTGCACACTACCTTTGTCTGTGAATAATGTATTTATGTTTGGAGGAATTAAATACTCTGAGATTATTACTATTAGTCACCATTTTTTTATTTTTATTTAATAAGTATTTTTTTCTGTTGTACTTCTTCTGTTGCTGTTTTGTTTGATGACAAACATAGGTTAGTACAGTGCAATCTTAAGTTAGTGGTTCTATAGCAAATAGGAATGGAAGAGATGCTCAACACCAAAATGTTTATTAATATTTCCTATGAATAATACAAATGTAAAATTATTTCCTATGTAATTATGATATCGTATAAGGGTTTATGTCCATTTACCAGCAGATATGGAACAATATGTGAAGTGTCCAGATGATAAGTATGCCAACATAGAGCAAACCTACTGTCTCTCAAGAGCTGTATCATTTCTGGCTTATGACGAGCCACTGGGGATGGCTCTAGGCTGCATGGCATTGTCCTTCTCGGCCATCACAATTCTATTCCTTGTCACATTTGTGAAGTATAATGATACTCCCATTGTGAAGGCCAATAACCGCATTCTCAGCTATATCCTGCTCATCTCTCTAGTCTTCTGCTTTCTCTGCTCCCTGCTCTTCATTGGACATCCCGACCAGGTCACCTGTATCTTGCAGCAGACCACATTTGGAGTATTTTTCACTGTGGCTGTTTCTACAGTGTTGGCCAAAACAATAACTGTGGTCATGGCTTTCAAGCTCACTACTCCAGGAAGAAGAATGAGAGGGATGTTGATAACAGGGGCTCCTAAGTTGATCATTCCCATTTGTACCCTAATCCAACTTGTTCTCTGTGGAATCTGGTTGGTAACATCTCCTCCCTTTATTGACAGAGATATACAATCGGAACATGGGAAGATTGTCATTCTTTGCAATAAAGGCTCTGTCATTGCCTTCCACGTTGTCCTGGGATACTTGGGCTCCTTGGCTCTGGGGAGCTTCACTTTGGCTTTCTTGGCTAGGAACCTTCCTGAACACATTCAATGAAGCCAAGTTCCTAACTTTCAGCATGCTGGTGTTCTGCAGTGTCTGGATCACCTTCCTCCCTGTCTACCACAGCACCAGGGGGAGGGTCATGGTGGTTGTGGAGGTTTTCTCAATCTTGGCTTCTAGTGCAGGGTTGCTAATTTGTATCTTTGTCCCAAAGTGTTATGTTATTTTAATTAAACCAGATTCAAATTTTATACAGAAGTACAAAGATAAATTTCGTTATTAAAATATTCATAATATGAAAATGTTAGATGATACTCAACATATTTTATCTTTGTCTTAATAAAAGTAGTACTTAATCTTATAAAAATTTAAATAATATACAAATTTGAACTTACAAACATGGTCTCATTCATAAGGACACAATTTTGAAGATATTGAGAACCAGGAATCTCAATTGTGGAAATGCTACCATCATCCTGACCTGCAGTTTTGTATGTAAACCATGAACTTAATTAATGATTAATATTAGGTGACCATACTGACTGTGAACACTACCATCTCTAGGCAAGATGTTTTTGGAGTTATAAGATAAAGGTCTGAAGACAACATGGTTGTAACGCCAGTAATCGACATTTTCCTTCATGCTTTCATGGAGTTCCAGCATCCAATTTCAGGCCTTGGCTTCATTCAATATACTGTGACCAAGGTACATAAGTAAATAAACACTTTCCTCACAAGCTTCTTTTGATTGCTATGTGTTTTTTTTTTCAGCAACAGAATATAAAATATCAACAAAATGGTAAATTGTTTCTGTTGAGATTTAGAATATCATCGATTCCTGATGCAATAGAAGGCACTCAATTGAAAAGAGAAACAAGCGTGAATATTAGCAGTATGAAGTACAGTGACAGCACAGAAGAACTGTACTTTGGAATAGCTTTAAAATGTACTGTGCAGATGTTAAGAATGTCAGATAACATTACAAAAAAGAAATATTTTATTAAAGGGACTATGCATATCAAATTGTGCCTACAATATAAGGCTCTTTACATTTATGTGAAAAGACACAATGAGGAGCAATGGAGAGAACTGGGAAGGAAAGTGGACAGGGTGGGGGAAATTGGGGGAAGAGGGGATCAGGGTCTGGTATTGGCTGAGGGAAAAGGACTGAAACCCTGAGGGCCATCAGAAAGAATGTAAACAGGCAACCTCAGGAGAGAGGAGATTTGGGGAAACCCAGGATGCACCAGAGACCTGGGAGGTGAGAGAATCCCAGGACTCAAAGGAAGGGACCTTATATGAAATACCTGACAGTAAGGAGAGGGACTTTTGAACCCACCTACAGCAGGAAGATAAAGTACATGATGGGGTTGCCACCCCACAGACACAATTGTGATCCATATTGTTTCTGTCTTAAAGAAGTATAGGGATAGAAATGGAGATGAGTCTAAGGAAAGGAAGGTCCAGTGGCAGGCCAAAGTGGGGTCCATCTCAGTGGGAGGGCCCAAGCCCTGACACTATTACTGAGGTATAGAACACTCACAAAAAGGGGCCTATCATGACTGCCCTCCAAAAGACCCAGCAGTAGCTGAAAAAGTCAGGTGAAGATATTTGCACCCAACCAATGGACAGAAACAGCTGACACCTGTTGTTGAATGAGGGAAGCTGAATGAAGCTGCTGAGAAGGGCCATCCTGTATGAGGACCAACAGTCTCAGGTAATCTGCACCCCTGAGTCTCTCAAACACTGCACCTCTTAACAGGCAGTTTACACCCACTGATATGAGACCCCCAACACACATACACTAGAAGACTTCCAGGTCTGTGTTCATTCAGAGATAATGCACCTAATCCTCAAGGGACTGGAGGGCCCAGGGCATATAGAGGACAGTTGAAGTGGGTGTGGAGGTATCCACATGGAGACGGGGTGAAGGCATAGAATATGGAGCAGTTAGAGGGTGGATGGGGCTGTGGTGAATGGAATATGTAGTGTAAAATATAAATAAAAATAAAATTAAATTTTAAAAGAAATGTAAAGAAATAAATAATATACCCAATGATAAATAAATAAACAAAGGAAGAAAGGAGAGACAGGGAGTGGGAGAAGGAAAGGAAGAGGGGGAGGTGCAGGCAGAGGGGAGACAGATAGACAGTGAGAAAGAGAGAGACGGTGGGAGAGAGAGAAAGAGAGAGAGAGAGAGAGAGAGAGAGAGAGAGAGAGAGAGAGAGAGAGAGAGAGAGAGAGAGAGAGAGAGAGAGAGAGAGAAAGGACATCCTGAGTTTTGCAATAAAATGGATGGAACTAGAAAATATTATCCAGAGTGAGGTAACTCAGACCCAAAAGGACATGCATGGCACGTACTCAGTAATAAGTTGATGTTAGAAAAAAAAAGTACACAGCACCCATGATACAGTCCATAAAACTCAAAAAGTTTAACAAGACGGAGTTCCCAAGTTAGAATGCCTCCATCCATCTTGGCAAGAGGAAGAAAGAAATCACATGGGAGGGAGGCAGGGATGGAAGGAACTGGTTGGGAAATGAGACAGGGAGATAGAGAGGAGAACATGATAAGGTATTGGGTGGAGGGAAAGGATTGAAGCCCTGAGGGTCAGCAGAAAGAATGGAAACAGGCAACTTTGAGAGGTAGGAGGGTGGGAGACCCTGCAAATGGTTCCCGAGAACAGGGAGATGAGAGAAATCATGACTCAAAGGGAGTGACAAGGAAATGCTGTGCAGTACGTAGAGGGACATTGTAGAGCCCACTTCCTGGAGAAAGATAGGGCATCAAATTTTAGATGGGGTTTCCATTCTACAGTCAAAACTCTAACCCATAATTGTTCCTGTCAAAAAGAACTGCAGTGAAAAAAAAATGGAGATGAGGCTGAGAAAAACGAGGTCCCACCACAGGCTCAAAGTGGTGTCCAACTCAAGGGGAGACCCAAAGGCCTGACCCTATTACAGAAGCCATGGTGTTCTCCCATCACTGCCCTCCTAAAGACCCAACATGCAGCTGAAAGTGTTAGATGCAGATATTTACACCCAACCAATGGAAAGAAGCTACTGACCCCCTTGGTTGAATTATGGAAAAACTGGAGGAAGCTGAGCATGAGGGCAACCCTGTATGAGTACCAGCAAGTAGTCTCAATTAACCTGGACCCTGAGATCTTTTAGACATTGGACCACAAACCATGCAGTACATCAGCTGATATGTGACTACCAACACATATACAGCAGAGGAGTGTGGGGTCTGTGTTCAGTTAGAGAACATGTACCAAAACCTCCAGAGACTTGAGGCCCAGAGAACGAGGAGGACTAGAGGGGTCCAGTGTGGGGAGAAAACCTCAGAGATAGGGGGAGGACATATGGGATATGAACAGTGAAAGGGTAGACCAGCAGGGTGATAACGACTGTAGTATAAAAAAGATTATATAAAAAATTTAAAAATGTGTATAAATTGCCTGATATGATAACTAGATATAGAACTCCAGTCCTCAACTAAAGGAAAACATAGCCATTTTCATTGATTTATTTGCTTCTTCCTTCATTTATTCATTTACATATTCACTTTATATCTCTTGTGTAGTGGTGGTTCCTTCTATCCACCTAGTCTCCCTTCAAACAGCCCCACTCCTCATTTACCCACGACTTCTCCTCTGAGAAGAGGGATTCCTGTTTTGAGTATGAACTTACCCTGGCCCATTAAGTAACTGCAGTACTGGAATCATTCTCTTCACCATCTTCAAGTGAGTCTGGACAACACAGTCCAGTCAGGGTGAGCAGGATCCAGAGACAGGCAGAAGAGACAGGGACAACGCCCAAACCAGTTGTATAACACACAAAGACAATGCTGTCCATGGTTTAAACGTGTTTGGAGGCCTATATCAAGCCCATGTTAGCCTTTTGGTGGTTTGTTTTTGAATCACAGTGAGTCCTCAAAGGACCAGGTTGGTTGTTTCTATTGGTCTTCTTGAGTCTCTATCTTCTTTGGGTCCAGGGATCCTTCCCCCAGAAGAGACGTTCTGCATCCGGCCCAATGTTAAACTGTGTGTCTCTGCACTTGTTTCCATTGTTGGATGGAGCCTCTCAAGCCCAGATATGCTAGGCTTCTGTCTGCAAGTATAACATGGTGTCATTAATACTGCCAGGGATTGGATTTTGTTCATGAGATGGATCATCAGTTGTGCCAGTCTTTGTTTGGCCATTCTATCAGTTTCTGTTTCATTTCTTCACTGAATGTCTTGTAGACAGGACACATTTTGGGTTCTGTGTATGTTTTGGTGTCTTCATTCATCCACTGGGAGTCCTGCCAGGTTATATGAGGTGACCACATTGGCCTCCATATCTCCCAATACTAAGAGTCTTATAGATTCAAAGGAGACAACTTCCAGCATGGCCCCAGGCACATCTTAAAGATGCCACCATACCACACACCAATTATTTCCTTTCTCTTCACACTGCTCTCCCTCCATATGATGTCCCAACCACAGCCAGTCTCATACCATGCACTGCCAACATATACCTTCAAAACAATTTTATTTTGCCTTCTGAGTGAGATTCAAACACCTTCCCTTGGGCCCTCCTTTTTATTTGTCTTCTTTGGTTTGTGGACTATTTTATATTTATCCTGTATGTTGTGAAAAATATGCACTAATAAGTGAAGACATACAATGCTTCACTTTTTCATTCCGGGTTACATCACACAGTATACTATTCATCAGTTTTCTCAATTTGTTTGCAAAATTAATCATGTCTTGTATTTAGTAGCTTAATAGTATTTCATTGTATAAAAGAGAAGCATCTAATTCACCCATTCTTCAGGCGAAGGACATGAGTGTTGTGCCAAGTCCCCAGTTATTAAGAACAAAGCTGCTAGGAATATCGTTGAACAAGTGTCCTTGTGGGGTGGCAGAGCAAATTTTGGTTAAATACTCAGGTGTGGCAAAACTGGTTCTTAAGATAGAGCTAATGACAATTGTCTGAGGAACCACAATATGCCATTCTGAAATAAATGTAGAAGTTTATATTCCCATGTGTACTGGCTAGTTTTGGGTCAACTTGAAACAGCTGGAGTTATCACAGAGAAAGGAGCTTCAGTTGAGGAAATGCCTCCATGAGATCCAACTGTAAGGCATTTTCTCAATTAGTGATCAAGGGGGAAAGACCCCCCTGTGGGTGGGACCATCCCTGGGCTGGTAGTCTTGGGTTCTATAAGTGAGCAAGTTGAGCAAGCCAGAGGAGGCAAGCCAGTAAAGAACATCCCACCATGGCCTCTGCAACAGCTCCTGCTTTCTGACCTGCTTGAGTTCTAGTCCTGACTTCCTTTGGTGATAAACAGCAGTATGAATGTGTAAGCCGAATAAACCCTTTCCTCCCCAGCTTGCTTATTGGTCATGATGTTTGTCCAGGAATAGAAACCCAGACTAAGACAAATTGGGGTATTCCTGTGACAACATGACCATTTTTGGGGGAGGACTGTGGAAGGACTTTGGAACGTTGGGCTAGAATATCCATTCATTGTTAAGAGCTCTGTCAGATGTTGTGTAGGAGCTTGGAAGATAATGTTGAGAAGAGTGCAGAAGATGGAGGCCTGGATTGTGAAATTTCAGAGGGAAAATTAAAGACTCTTTTCAGGGCCATTGCTGTTTTGATTGTGAAGATTCTGTAGTTCTGGTTAGCTGGGGCTGAAGAATCAGCTGTGATTAATAAAATACCAGAACTACTAAAGCAAAAACTTTTCATTACTGGGACTATTGATGCTGGTTAGCTGGAGCTAAGAAATTAGCCGTGATTAAAAAGAGACCAGCATCATTGAGGTGACATCTTCTGGGAAGTGTTTTCTGAAATCACAAAGAGGCTGTGTACCAGAGATAGCCAAGGTTGTACTCCTGCTGCAGCGGGACTTGGTAATGTGTAAGGGTCACCCAGGTGGTACTGGTTTTGAAGGCATGAAGCGGTTATGATGAGCAGCTGAGGCTCGGCACATTGAGATGGCATGGAAGGTCATTGGTGAAGGTGCAGCCTGAGTTGCAATTGTAGGCCCAGGACTGAAGGGGGTCACGCTGGGTTTTGGAGATGCCAGTACGATGAGATGACCACCAAGGGCAGCAGCAGCAGTGGAGTACAGGCATCTGGAGCCTAGAGGACGACACGTGTGCTACAATGGACAGGGCTGGAGAAGTGACCCAAGCCCTTGGAGGAGCCCAGAAGATCGTGAGTTGGATCCCATACATTGGACGGTTGGAGATTGATTTTTGCTTTTGATTGTGACTGTGCCTTGACATTTTCCCTCTTGAAGGAAGAAACTGTTTTAGTGGAGCCCACAGTTAAGAGACTTTTAATTGTAAAAAGACTTTGAATTTTAAAAAAGATGGATATTTTAAAGAGATTGAAATTTTAAGAATATGTAAAGACTGTGGGACTTTTAAGTTATTTAGATCTTGGGGATGAGTAAGAATGTAAGCGTTGAGGATTACTAGTGATGTGTTTGTGTGTCAAGTTGACAAGGGGTCAATTGTACTGGCTGGTTTTGTGTCAACTTGACACAGCTAGAGTTATCACAGAGAAAGGAGCTTCAGTTGAGGAAATGCCTCCATGAGATCCAGCTGTAAGGCATTTTCTCAATTAGTGATCAAGGGGGGGAAGCCCATTGTGGGTGGGACCATCTCTGGGCTGGTAGTCTTGGTTCTATAAGAGAGAAGGCTGAGCAAGCCAGGGGAGGCAAGCCAGTAAAGAACAGCCCTCCATGGCCTCTGCACCAGCTCCTGCTTTCTGACCTGCTTGAGTTTCAGTTCCTGACTTAATTTGGTGATGAACAGCAGTTATGGAAGTGTAAGCCGAATAAACCCTTTACTCCCCAACTTGCTTTTTGGTCATGATGTTTATGTAGGAATAGAAACATTGACAAAGACAATCGCCAAAGGAAGTCAGGACAGGAAATCAAGCAGGTCAGGAAGCAGGAGCTGATGCAGAGGCCACAGACAGAGGGAAATTACTTACTGTATTACTCAGATTGCTTTCTTGTAGAGCCCAAGACTACCAGCCCAGGGATGGCACCACCCACAATGGGCCTCCCCACCTGATCACTAATTGAGAAAATGCCTTGCAACTGGATCTCATGGAGGCCCTTCCCCAACTGAAGCCCCTTTTTCTGTGATAACTCCAGCCTGTGTCAAGTTGACACACAAAACCAGCCAGTACAGTATTTGTTATGAGCAGCCTCTCTCGGGACACGTTGAATTGACTTTTAGAGACCCTGAGAGTTCATCAAAGCCAGCTCAGACTTCTGGACTCCAGCACTAGGAGAAGATGAATGGGTGTGGCTTTAAGGCAAGAGATTTGTGATTTCTTGCACAGGAGTTTGTCTCCCTTTCTCATCCACATAGTTACCACGGAGCTTATGGACACTGGCCTTCAGAGCAAGTACCTCAACATCAAAGTGGTACCTAGCATCTTCTGGGAGGTTGAGCAATAGCACGTGCTGGATACTCAGCAGTTGGGATTGTATGGCTTAGAGGAAGCAACTCATTGTTCTCTCACCGTTGCCCCAATTTGAACAGGAACTGACTCTGAGTTAAGATGATGAGACCTGCAGAAGAGTTCCTCAGAGAATGTGTGTGTATGTGTGTGTGTGGAAGGCTTTTATGCACATGATGTCAAGCACAGGTGGGACTCGACATGGTTAAACAAATGCTTCAGTTCTCCACTGCCCACTAAGAGTCCAATTCTCTCTTTCTGTACCGTACTGCCTTCAACTCCAGGGAGGAACTGACAGCCCTATCATTCACTGAGAGAAGAAAGCCAACTTAACTGTACGTCTAAGTTCCGGAGAATGGCAGTAAATGGTGGTTGAAAGCTCAACTTGATCATTGAGTAGCCTGCTAACTTTGGACAAGTCAGGCAACTTCCTCGTGCCGGTGGCAACACCTCTGTGCCCCCAGCCACGCATGGAAATTAGTGACTGAACACACACTTACCCAGAGAGTGTTCATAGAAAGCTGAGATGGAGTCAAAAATGACCATCTCCTCCAGTAGTTTCCTGGCTGGTCTCCTGCCCAAAGACTCAAACCCATCCACACTTGTCCTTCCAACACCAACTTTCATACTTCTAAAACCTGCATCTTTTCTCTTTTTCCCTTGTCCAAATTCTCCACGTCTTTGGCACCTCCCATCGAAGTGTATCAAAAAGAAATTTAGCATGGATTCCAGTACCCTCCAGAATTTCCTTCTTGGAAAGGGGGACAAAATATTCACAGGAGCAAATATGGAGGCAAAGTGTGGAGCACAGAGTGATCGAAAGTCCATCCAGAGACTGTCCCACCTGGGGAGCCATCCCATATATAGTCACCCAGACACTACTCCAGATGCCAAGAAGGGCTTGCTATTATTACTTTACTTACTTGTTATTAAAGTAAGGGAGATGTTGAAATATAAAATTTCAACTGCAGTAAAGTTTGTAATATGAGATATGCTAAATTTCTGTCTAAATGTCTTGAAATAAGCCTGATATATTAGGGATCTTTAGAGCCGAATAAAATCTAAGAATTCATACACATTGGGCACTATGATATGATACATTTTGTATTCATGAAAATAAATAAACATTGTTTTATCTCTGAATGCCATCCTTGAACTAAATTACAGTCCTATTGTTTAAGACTGCCATACAATAACCTTGGAGATGTAATTCCAAAGATATATAAAAGAGCATGACTTCCACTACATATGAAATACCTAACCGATTCTCTTTATAATTTTTATTTAAATGCAATTTAAACATTAAACTTCTTAATATTATTGAATACTTTGAGAATCAACTAATATATCTAAGTTTTGTTCAACTTTTTTATTCCTATCCTTTTATACCCTAAAAATATCATTAATGCATATTTAATAATATCCATAGGTGAGGATACTATGTCTAATGTTCACTACTAAATTATTACAAAACATACAAAATACTCTTTAGGAATTAAGCATAATGAAGTAGCACAAAATTTTATATATTGAATCATTAAGAAATATTTTCAAAAGCCCTTATTAGATACAACCTGACAGTATGAGAGTATTCAAAACACATTATATAGTTGTGTATATTGACTAACAATCAGCTTACCTAAAGGAGATTATGAGTATTTCTAGTAGAGAAAATATTTTATCAATAAGAATATTTTACATATTTCCAAATAACAAAAAGTCTTTGAACTTAAACATTAAGAAAATACTAATTTATACTAATTTATACTAATTTATACGTTCAACTGTTATATCACCAATCAGGCTACTCATTTTAAGATCCATTTTATTTCATTATATATATATATATATATATATATATATATATACATATACATATATATATATATATATATATATATATATATATATATTTAATTAAATTTATCCATTTATCCATTTCAAGATATACACAACGATACAATATACCATATGGCCAGAATATTATCTTGTCTTGTACATATCAAGTTAATATCACTTTTTAGTGTGTTCTTACTATTTCTATCTTATAAAAATTTTATGAGTTTTCTTTTAATACCTCAGTCTTCCTAATAATTTGAGATCCTTTATGTGATGTCTGAGCACAGAGATCTTCTCTGCCCCAGCACAGCTGGCAGTTCATCAGTTATTATTGTACTCTCATTGTACCTCTCATCAGGAGTAACGACACCAAAGATTGTCTTTTGCTAAAATTTGTAATTTTCAATAAAGAGTTCAGCGCTAAGTTTTTCTTTCTAATCCCAAAAGTATATTGACACAGTTCATATATTTGTATTTTTAAAACTATCAGATACAAGGTCAATATTTCTATTAACTACTCAATAAATTTAACATTATTTAGTAGTTAATATTTATTCACAATTCCTTTCCATTCATCCTATGTCATGTTCCATGGATTCATAGGTAAAATTCGGGTCTTAATCTCTACATCTGAGGTCTGAAAAGATAAGTCTACGAGAATCATTGTACTTCTTGTGGAAAAGAACCTGTTCTCCATGTGGGTATTAGGTCTGAGATCCAAAGTGTGAGATGTTATCATTTGTGGCTGCAGAAAATGTGGGAAAAAAGTGTTAAAATCATTTACCTTTTAGCGAATCAATGCGGTTGCAACTTTTTTCTTTCATAAACCAAGGTTTCTTGTGCTTTTATGTTTTTGCCTCTCATCCCATCCCCTATTCAATTTTCATGTCTTTGGGAATAAAGGAATATATTTTTCAAATGGTAGCCACAGTACACTGTGCACTCTGATTGTGATGGTTGCTTCACATTATTATCCTTCTCTGTTAGGTGAGTAGGAATTTTATTTCTGATGTATTCTGAATTTTCCCATACCTATTTGAAAAAATTGTGGAAATTCTCATTGAGGACAATTGTTTAAGCTAAAATAAGTTTTAAAAATACAAATATATGAACTGTGTCAATATACTTTTGGGATTAGAAAGAAAAAATTAGCGCTGAACTCTTTATTGAAAATTACAAATTTTAGCAAAAGACCATCTTGGGTGTCGTTACTTCTGATGAGAGGTAATAGAGTATAATAACTGATGAACTGCCAGCTGTGCTGGGGCAGAGAAGATCTCTGTGCTCAGACATCACATAAAGGATCTCAAATTATTAGGAAGACTGAGGTATTAAAAGAAAACTCATAAAATTTTTACAAGATAGAAATAGTAAGAACACACTAAAAAGTGATATTAACTTGATGTGTACAAGACAAGATAATATTCTGGCCATATGGTATATTGTATTGTTGTGTATATCTTGAAATGGATAAATATAATGAAATAAAATGGATCTTAAAATGAGTAGCCTGATTGGTGATATAACAGTTGAACGTATTAAAAGCAGCATCTATAAACATAGAAAACAAATACAAAGCATGTTCTAAAATATTATTCATAATTTTCTTCCTGTGAATAAAATTAGTATTTTCTTAATGTTTAAGTTCAAAGACTTTTTGTTATTTGGAAATATGTAAAATATTCTTATTGATAAAATATTTTCTCTACTAGAAATACTCATAATCTTCATTAGGTAAGCTGATTGTTAGTCAATATACACAACTATATAATGTGTTTTGAATACTCTCATACTGTCAGGTTGTATCTAATAAGGGCTTTTGAAAATATTTCCTAATGATTCAATATATAAAATTTTATGCTCCTTTATTATGCTTAATTCCTAAAGAGTATTTTGTATGTTTTGTAATAATTTAGTAGTGAACATTAGACATAGTATCCTCACCTATGGATATTATTAAATATGCATTAATGATATTTGTAGGGTATAAAAGGATAGGAATAAAAAAGTTGAACAAAACTTAGATATATTAGTTGAATCTCAAAGTATTCAATAATATTAAGAAGTTTAATGTTTAAATTGCATTTAAATAAAAATTATAAAGAGAATCTGTTAGGTATTTCATATGTAGTGGAAGTCATGCTCTTTTATATATCTGTGGAATTACAACTCCAAGATTATTGTATGGCAGTCTTAAACAATAGGACTGTAATTTAGTTCAAGGATGGCATTCAGAGATAAAACAATGTTTATTTATTTTCATGAATACAAAATGTATCATATCATGATGCCCAATGTGTATGAATTCTTAGATTTTATTCGGCTCTAAAGATCCCTTATATATGAGGCTTATTTCAAGACATTTAGACAGAAATTTAGCATATCTCATATTACAAACTTTACTGCAGTTGAAATTTTATATTTCAAACATCTCCCTTACTTTAATAACAAGTAAGTAAAGTAATAATAGCAAGCCCTTCTTGGCATCTGCAGTAGTGTCTGGGTGACTATATATGGGATGGCTCCCCAGGTGGGTCAGTCTCTGGATGGCTTTTCCATCACTCTCTGCTCCACACTTTGCCTCCATATTTGCTCCTGTGAATATTTTGTCTCCCTTTCTAAGAAGGAAATTCTGGAGGGCACTGGAATCCATGCTAAATTTCTTTTTGATACACTTCTATGGGTGGTTCCAAAGACGTGGAGGGTTTGGACAAGGGAAAAAGAGAAAAGATGCAGGTTTTAGAAGTATGAAAGTTGGTGTTGGAAGGACAAGTGTGGATGGGTTTGAGTCTTTGGGCAGGAGACCAGCCAGGAAACTACTGGAGGAGATGGTCATTTTTGACTCCATCTCAGCTTTCTATGAACACTCTCTGGGTAAGTGTGTATTCAGTCACTAATTTCCATGCGTGGCTGGGGGCACAGTGATGTTGCCACCGGCACGAGGAAGTTGCCTGACTTGTCCAAAGTTAGCAGGCTACTCAATGATCAAGTTGAGCTTTCAACCACCATTTACTGCCATTCTCCGGAACTTAGACGTACAGTTAAGTTGGCTTTCTTCTCTCAGTGAATGATAGGGCTGTCAGTTCCTCCCTGGAGTTGAAGGCAGTACGGTACAGAAAGAGAGAATTGGACTCTTAGTGGGCAGTGGAGAACTGAAGCATTTGTTTAACCATGTCGAGTCCCACCTGTGCTTGACATCATGTGCATAAAAGCCTTCCACACACACACATACACACACATTCTCTGAGAAACTCTTCTGCAGGTCTCATCATCTTAACTCAGAGTCAGTTCCTGTTCAAATTGGGGGCGACAGTGAGAGAACAGTGAGTTGCTTCCTCTAAGCCATACAATCCCATCTGCTGAGTATCCAGCACGTGCTATTGCTCAACCTCCCAGAAGATGCTAGGTACCACTTTGATGTTGAGGTACTTGCTCTGAAGGCCAGTGTCCATAAGCTCCGTGGTAACTATGTGGATGAGAAAGGGAGACAAACTCCTGTGCAAGAAATCACAAATCTCTTGCCTTAAAGCCACACCCATTCATCTTCTCCTAGTGCTGGAGTCCAGAAGTCTGAGCTGGCTTTGATGAACTCTCAGGGTCTCTAAAAGGCAATTCAATGTGTCCCGAGAGAGGCTGCTCATAACAAATACTGTACTGGCTGGTTTTGTGTGTCAACTTGACACAGGCTGGAGTTATCACAGAGAAAGGGGCTTCAGTTGGGGAAGGGCCTCCATGAGATCCAGTTGCAAGGCATTTTCTCAATTAGTGATTAGGTGGGGAGGGCCCATTGTGGGTGGTGCCATCCCTGGGCTGTTAGTCTTGGGTTCTACAAGAAAGCAATCTGAGTAATACAGTAAGTAACTTCCCTCTGTCTGTGGCCTCTGCATCAGCTCCTGCTTCCTGACCTGCTTGATTTCCTGTCCTGACTTCCTTTGGCGATTGTCTTTGTCAAGGTTTCTATTCCTGCATAAACATCATGACCAAAAAGCAAGTTGGGGAGGAAAGGGTTTATTCGGCTTACACTTCCATAACTGCTGTTCATCACCAAATTAAGTCAGGACTGGAACTCAAGCAGGTCAGAAAGCAGGAGCTGGTGCAGAGGCCATGGAGGGCTGTTCTTTACTGACTTGCTTCCCCTGGCTTGCTCAGCCTGCTCTCTTATAGAACCCAAGACTACCAGCCCAGGGATGGTCCCACCCACAATGGGCTTCCCCCCCTTGATCACTAATTGAGAAAATGCCTTACAGTTGGATCTCATGGAGGCATTTCCTCAACTGAAGCTCCTTTCTCTGTGATAACTCTAGCTGTGTCAAGTTGACACAAAACCAGCCAGTACAATTGACCCCTTGTCAACTTGACACACAAACACATCACTAGTAATCCTCAACACTTACATTCTTACTCATCCCCAAGATCTAAATAACTTAAAAGTCCCACAGTCTTTACATATTCTTAAAATTTCAATCTCTTTAAAATATCCATCTTTTTTAAAATTCAAAGTCTTTTTACAATTAAAAGTCTCTTAACTGTGGGCTCCACTAAAAGAGTTTCTTCCTTCAAGAGGGAAAATATCAGGGCACAGTCACAATCAAAATCAAAAATCAATCTCCAACCGTCCAATATATGGGATCCAACTCACGATCTTCTGGGCTCCTCCAAGGGCTTGGTTCACTTCTCCAGCCCTGTCCATTGTAGCACACGTGTCGTCCTCTAGGCTCCAGATGCCTGTACTTCACTGCTGCTGCTGCTCTTGGTGGTCATCTCATCGTACTGGCATCTCCAAAACACTACGAGACCCCTTCAGTCCTGGGCCTTCAATTGCAACTGAGGCTGCACCTACACCAATGGCCCTCCATGCCCTCTCACAGTGCTGAGCCTCAGCTGCTCTGCATGACCCCTTCATGCCTTCAAAATCAGTACCACCTGGGTGACCCTTACATATTACCAAGTCCCACTGCAGCAGGAGTACAACCTTGGCTATATCTGGAACACAGCCTCTTTGTGCTTTCAGAAAACACTTCCCAGAAGTTGTCACCTCAATGATGCTGGTCTCTTCTTAATCACCGCTAATTTCATAGCTCCAGCTAACCAGCATCAATAGTCCCAGTAATGCAAAGTTTTTGCTTATGTAGTTCTGATATCTTATTAATCTAAGCTGATTCTACAGCCCCAGCTAACCAGAAATACAGAATCTTCAAAGTCAAAACAGCAATGGCCCTGAAGAGAGTCTTTAATTTTCCCTCTGAAATTTCACAAGCCAGGCCTCCATCTTCTGAACTGTTCTCAACATTATCTTCCAAGCTCCTACAAAACATCTGACAGAGCTCTTAACAATGAATGGATATTCTAGCCCAACGTTCCAAAGTCCTTCCACAGTCCTCCCCCAAACATGGTCATGTTGTTACAGGAATACCCCAATTTGTCTTAGTCTGGTTTTCTATTCCTGGACAAACATCATGACCAATAAGCAAGCTGGGGAGGAAAGGATTTATTCGGCTTACACTTCCATACTGCTGTTTATCACCAAAGGAAGTCAGGACTGGAACTCAAGCAGGTCAGAAAGCAGGAGCTGATGCAGAGGCCATGGTGGGATGTTCTTTCCTGGCTTGCCTCCTCTGGCTTGCTCAACCTGCTCTCTTATAGAACCCAAGACTACCAGCCCAGGGATGGTCCTACCCACAGGGGGTCTTTCCCCCTTGATCACTAATTGAGAAAATGCCTTACAGTTGTATCTCATGGAGGCATTTCCTCAACCGAAGCTCCTTTCTCTGTGATAATTCCAGCTGTGTCAAGTTGACCCAAAACTAGCCAGTACACATGATAATACAAACTTCTACATTTATTTCAGAATGGCATATTGTGGTTCCTCAGACAATTGTCATTAGCTCTATATTAAGAACCAGTTTTGCCACACCTGAGTATTTAACCAAAATTTGCTCTGCCACCCCACAAGGACACTTGTTCAACGATATTCCTAGCAGCTTTGTTCTTAATAACTGGGGACTTGGCACAACACTCATGTTCTTCGCCTGAAGAATGGGTGAATTAGATGCTTCTCTTTTATACAATGAAATACTATTAAGCTACTAAATACAAGACATGATTAATTTTGCAAACAAATTGAGAAAACTGATGAATAGTATACTGTGTGATGTAACCCGGAATGAAAAAGTGAAGCATTGTATGTCTTCACTTATTAGTGCATATTTTTCACAACATACAGGATAAATATAAAATAGTCCACAAACCAAAGAAGACAAATAAAAAGGAGGGCCCAAGGGAAGGTGTTTGAATCTCACTCAGAAGGCAAAATAAAATTGTTTTGAAGGTATATGTTGGCAGTGCATGGTATGAGACTGGCTGTGGTTGGGACATCATATGGAGGGAGAGCAGTGTGAAGAGAAAGGAAATAATTGGTGTGTGGTATGGTGGCATCTTTAAGATGTGCCTGGGGCCATGCTGGAAGTTGTCTCCTTTGAATCTATAAGACTCTTAGTATTGGGAGATATGGAGGCCAATGTGGTCACCTCATATAACCTGGCAGGACTCCCAGTGGATGAATGAAGACACCAAAACATACACAGAACCCAAAATGTGTCCTGTCTACAAGACATTCAGTGAAGAAATGAAACAGAAACTGATAGAATGGCCAAACAATGACTGGCACAACTGATGATCCATCTCATGAACAAAAACCAATCCCTGGCACTATTAATGACACCATGTTATACTTGCAGACAGAAGCCTAGCATATCTGGGCTTGAGAGGCTCCATCCAACAATGGAAACAAGTGCAGAGACACACAGTTTAACATTGGGCCGGATGCAGAACGTCTCTTCTAGGGGAAGGATCCCTGGACCCAAAGAAGATAGAGTCTCAAGAAGACCAATAGAAACAACCAACCTGGTCCTTTGAGGACTCACTGTGATTCAACAACAAACCACCAAAATGCTAACATGGGCTTGATATAGGCCTCCAAACACGTTTAAACCATGGACAGCATTGTCTTTGTGTGTTATACAACTGGTTTGGGCGTTGTCCCTGTCTCTTCTGCCTGTCTCCGGATCCTGCTCACCCTGACTGGACTGTGTTGTCCAGACTCACTTGAAGATGGTGAAGAGAATGATTCTAGTACTGCAGTTACTTAATGGGCCAGGGTATGTTCATACCCAAAACAGGAATCCGTCTTCTCAGAGGAGAAGAAGTGGGTAAATGAGGAGTGGGGCTGTGTGAAGAGAGACTAGGTGGATAGAAGGAACTACCACTACACAAGAGATATAAAGTGAATATGTAAATGAATAAATGAAGGAAGAAGCAAATAAATCAATGAAAAAGGCTATATTTTCTTTTGGTTGAGGACTGGAGTTCTATATCTAGTTATCATATCAGGCAATTTATACACATTTTTAAATTTTTTTATATAATCTTTCTTATACTACAATCGTTATCACCCTGCTGGTCTACCCTATCACTGTTCATATCCCATATGTCCTCCCCATATCTCTGAGGTTTTCTCCCCACACTGGACCCCTCAAGTCCTCCTCATTCTCTGGGCCTCAAGTCTCTGGAGGTTTTGGTACATGTTCTCTAAATGAACACAAACCCCACACTCCTCTGCTGTATATGTGTTGGTAGTCTCATATCACCTGATGTATGCTGCATGGTTTGTGGTCCAATGTCTAAAAGATCTCAGGGTCCAGGTTAATTGAGACTACTTGCTGGTACTCATACAGGGTTGCCCTCCTGCTCAGCTTCCTCCAGTTTTTTCATAATTCAACCAAGGGGGTCAGTAGCTTCTTTTCATTCGTTGGGTGTAAATATCTGCATCTAACTCTTTCAGCTGCATGTTGGGTCTTTAGGAGGGTAGTGATGGGAGAACACCATGGCTTCTGTAATAGGGTCAGGCCTTTGGGTCTCCCCTTGAGTTGGACACCACTTTGAGCCTGTGGTGGGACATCATTTTTCTCAGCCTCCTCTCCATTTTTTTCACTGCAGTTCTTTTTGACAGGAACAATTATGGGTTAGAGTTTGGACTGTAGAATGGAAACCCCATCTAAAATTTGATGCCCTATCTTTCTGCTGGAAGTGGGCTCTACAAGGTCCCTCTATGTACTGCACAGCATTTCCTTGTCACTCCCTTTGAGTCATGAGAGTCTCTCATCTCCCTGCTCTCAGGTACAATTTGCAGGGTCTCCCACCCTCCTACCTCTCAAAGTTGCCTGTTTCCATTCTTTCTGCTGGACCTCAGGGCTTCAGTCCTTTCCCTCCACCCAATACCTTATCATGTTCTCCTCTCTATCTCCCTGTCTCATTTCCCAACCAGTTCCTTCCATCCCTACCTCACTCCCATGTGATTTCTTTCTTCTTCTTCCCAAGTTGGATGGAGGCATTCTAACTTGGGACCTCCATCTTGTTAAACTTTTTGAGTTTTATGGACTGTATCATGAGTGCTGTGTACTTTTTTTTCTAACATCAACTTATTACTGAGTACATGCCATGCATGTCCTTTTGGGTCTGAGTTACCTCACTCCGGATAATATTTTCTAGTTCCATCCATTTTATTGCACAACTCAGGATGTCCTCTCTCTCTCTCTCTCTCTCTCTCTCTCTCTCTCTCTCTCTCTCTCTCTCTCTCTCTCTCTCTCTCTCTCTCTCTCTCTCTCTCTGTCTCCCCTCTGCCTGCCCCTTACCCTCTCCCTTTCCTTCTCCCTCTCCTTCTCTCTCCTTTCTTCCTTTGTTTATTTATTTATCATTGGGTATATTATTTATTTCTTTGTATTTCTTTTTAAATTTAATTTTATTTTTCATTTATATTTTACACTACATATTCCATTCACCACAGCCCCATCCACCCTCTTACTGCTCCATATTCCATGCCTTCACCCCGTTTCCATTTGGATACCTCCACACCCACTTCACCTGACCTCTATATGCCCTGGGCACTCCAGTTCCTTGAGGATTAGGTGCATTATCTCTGAATGAACACAGACCTGGAAGTCTTCTACTGTATGTGTGTTAGGGGTCTCATATCAGTGGGTGTGAACTGCCTGGGGTGGCCCAGTGTTAGAGAGATCTCGGGGTCCAGATTACCTGAGACTGTTGGTCCTCATACAGGATGGCCCTTCTCAGCAGCTTCATTCAGCTTCCCTCAATCAACAACAGGTGTCAGCTGTTTCTGTCCATTGGTTGGGTGCAAATATCTGCACCTGACCTTTTCAGCTATTGCTGGGTCTTTTGGAGGGCAGTCATGATAGGCCCCTTTTTGTGAGCGTTCTATAACCTCAGTAATAGTGTCAGGCCTTGGGCCCTCACACTGAGATGGACCCCAATAGAATTGTCATTGGACCTTCAGTTCCTCAGGCTCATCTCCATTTCTATCCCTATTCTTCTTTAAGACAGGAACAATATGCGTCAGAATTGTGACTGTGGGGTGGCAACCCCATCACTTACTTGAGCTTCCTGCTGGAGGTGGGTTCAAAAGTCCCTCTCCCTACTGAATGCCCTGGGTTTCCCCAAACCTCCTCTCTCCTGAGGTTGCTTGTTTACATTCTTTCTTCTGGCCCTCAGGGCTTCAGTCCTTTTCCCTCAGCCAATCCCAGACGAAGTTCCCCTCTCCCCCCAATTCCCCCTACCCTGTCCACTTTCCTTCCCAGGTCCCTACATTGCTCCTCATTGTGTCTTTTCACATAAATATAAAGAACCTTATATTGTAGGCACAATCTGATATGCATTGTCCCTTTAATAAAATACTTCTTTCTTTGTAATATTATCTGACATTCTTAACATCAGCCTAGTACATTTTAAAACTATTCCAAAGTACAGCGCTTCTGTGCTGTCATAGGCAATACTGTCACTGTACTTGACACTGCTAATATTCACCCTTGTTTCTCTTTTCAAATAAGTCCCTTTCATTGGATCATTAATCGATGATATTTTAAATCTCAACAGAAACAATTTAACTTTTTTGTTGATATTTTATATTCCGTTGTTGTAAACACACACACACACACACACACACACACACACAGTTATCAAAAGAAGCTTGTGAGCAAAGTGTTTATTTACTTATGTACCTTGGTCACAATATATTGAATGAAGCCAAGGCATGAAATTGGATGCAGGCACTCCATGAAAGCATGACGGATAATGGCGATGACTGGCTTTACGTCCATGTTGTCTTCAGACCTTTTTCTTATAACTCCAAGAACAACTCGCCTACAGATGGTAGTGTTCTCAGTCAGTATGGTCACCTAATATTAATCGTTAATTAAGTTCATGGTTTACATACAAAACCACAGGTCAGGATGATTGTAGCATTTCCTCAGTTGAGATTCCTGGTTCTCAATATCTTCAGAATTGTGTCCTTATGGATGACACCATTTTTCACCAAATTTTGGTAATTGGTATTACAATACACAGTTCTGTCCTGTTTCTAAGTTCAAATTTGAATATTATTTAAAATTTTATAAGATTAAGTACTACTTTTGTTAAAACTAAGAAAAATTATGTTGAGTATCATTTAACATTTTCATAGTATGAATATTTCAATAATGAAATTTATCTTTGTACTTATGTATAAAATTTGAATCTGGTTTAATTAAAATAACATAACACTTTGGGACAAAGATACACATTAGCAACCCTGCACTAGAAGCCAAGATTGAGAAAACCTCCACAACCACCATGACCCTCCCCCTGGTGCTATGATAGACAGGGAGGAATGTGATCCAGACACTGCAGAACACCAGCATGCTGAAAGTTAGGAACTTGGCTTCATTGAATGTGTCAGGAAGGTTCCTAGCCAAGAAAGCCAAAGTGAAGGTCACCAGAGCCAAGGAGCCCAAGTATCCCAAAACAACGTGGAAGGCAATGACAGAGCCTTTATTGCAAAGGATGACAATCTTCCCATGTTCAGATTGTATATCTCTGTCAATAAAGGGAGGAGATGTTACCAACCAGATTCCACAGAGAACAAGTTGGATTAGGGTACAAATGGGAATGACCAACTTAGGTGCCCCTGATACCAATATCCCTCTCATTCTTCTTCCTGGAGTAGTGAGTTTGAAAGCCATGACCACAGTTATTGTTTTGGCCAACACTGTAGAAACAGACACAGTGAAAAATACTCCAAATGTGGTCTGCTGCAAGATACAGGTGACCTGATTGGGATGTCCAATGAAGAGCAGGGAGCAGAGAAAGCAGAAGACTAGAGAGATGAGCAGGATGTAGCTGAGAATGCGGTTATTGGCCTTCACAGTGGGAGTATCATTGTTCTTCACAAAGGTGACGAGGACTAGAATTGTGATGGCCGAGAAGGACAGTGCCATGCAGCCTAGAGCCATACCCAACGGATCTTCATAAGCCAGAAATGATACAGCTCTTGAGAGGCAGTAGGTTTGCTCTATGTTGGCATACTTATCTTCTGGACACCTCACACATTGTTCCATATCTGCTGGCAAATGAAAATAACCCCTTATAACTTATCATAATTACATAGGTAATAATTTTATATTTGTGTTATTCATAGGATATATCAATAAATCATTTGTTGTTGAGCATCTATTCCATTCCTTTTTGCTGTAGAACCACGAACTTAAGATTGCTCTTTATTAACCTATGTATGTGATTGAACAAAACACCATCATATGAAGTAGAACAGAAAAAAATAATTATTAAATAAAAACAAAATATGATGACTAATAATAATAATAATAATTTCAGATTATTTAATTCCTCCAAACATAAATGCACTATTCACAGACACGGGTAGTATGCAGACATCTTTGTTGATACCACTTGATGAAGTGCATCATGTATTTTGTTTTCTTTGTGGGTATGCCCTTTGTCTGTATACATACATAAGAACCAGAACATACAATTACTCATGCAAGTACTATTTGCATAAAGGAATATTTTCTTTCTTGAATTAATATGCCTCATATACATATACATGTCCCTCTCATTGTTTTACAATTTGTTTCTTCACAAATACAAACTCCAAGCTCCATGTCATAAAGGCTATGATTGTCCATATTCATCCCTCTTTCCTTAGAGAGGGAGTGATTGAAGATAAGCAATATCCCATCTGTTGCTGCATTCTTCAAAACTTCACTCTTGTTCTAACTCTTTAACAGGAAATTATTAATCCATTAAGCCTTCTAAGTTCTTAAAATATATTCCATTAAACAACAAGTGTTACCCTGAGCATCCAGTCTTTGTCAGGGACTAACATGTGTGATGGAAGGAAAGATTATGGACTGATCAGCTAGTCAAGTTTACCTGTACAACGAATCAAAGAAAAATAATCCTGTTAATAGATTATGCCTAAAATGTTTCTTTTAAAAATTGTTACACAGGTATGTCCCCCAAAAGATTTTCTATATAATATAAAACCAGTAACCATCATATTGTGAGAAAAAACCTTGCTTGAAGAAGATATTGTAAATTATTTGCTGGGTCCAAACGAAGTGGGTATTATTTAACTGATAAAGTTCTGAAACATGGAGATTTTAGGTCTTCAGTTTGCATTTAGGCCATATTGTATTCCTAGTTTGGAAATACAGGTATTCAAATTCAACAATTTTTCTCCTGCATGCAAGCATGTACCTGTTTCATTGGAAACCTCATTTTCTGGGCATTGAACACAATCAAAGCAGCAGTCCGCTGTTTCTAACTGATGAATTTTCCTGAATCCTGCAGTACAGGCAACACTACACACAGAGGATGGAACCTGAGGAAGTGAATAAATATTATATAATATGCGTGTGAGTGAGTGTGTATAGATCACATATTTGTCAAATGAATAATGACCCATAGATTGATACATGGGACACTAACAGATATGATTATACATATTCCTCTGATATTACTTATTCTTCTGTATTACTTAAGGGTATCAGGCACATTGTTAGTTTATATTTTCCTGCAGTGCACCGAATGTCACACAATATTTACTATATCATGTAATATTATATATGTAACATTCAGGTTGTAGCAATTTAAATTTTTTTCTTCCTAAACTGATCAATCCAAAAGAACGTTTATGTGACACCTGCTTTTCTCTCATGATTTATAAATTACAAAAAAGTTAAAAAGTAAAAAAGAATAGTGAGCTGTATAGGGGAAAAATTAGGGGAAATGGGTAAATCTAAGAAAAGTAGTTTGATGACTATGACCAAAATAAGTTAGGTAAGACTCCCATAAATTTAACAAAATTTTCCTAAGTGTAAAAGAACTTGAACACACTATCCCTTCCCCTTTCTCCCATGTGTCTATGAGGGAGCTCCCCCACCCACCCACTCCTGCCTCACCACCCAAGCATTCCCTGTGCTGGGGCATGAAGTCTTCACAGGACTAAAGGACTCCCCTCCTACTGATGCCAGATAAGGCAATCCTCCACAAAGGAGGGGAAAACAGGATGTTGGATAACATTTAAAATGTAAATAAGTTTTTTCAATCCAAAATATATAAATAAAAAAAAAACCTTGAATCTGGAGAAGCAATTAAGTTAATGAATACATGCTATAGTTAAGTAGGCTATACATTAGTTCACACAGAATCAGAAAATTCCATGGGTCATATATAGTTACAAAATTTTAATTAATTATATGTAAATATATGCTATATTATAAATTTATCAAATTTATTCATGTATTGTGGTTGAATTGGCATATGGGTGCTATTGAACATGAAATCCAGAGGACATTAATCGCTCTATGCCCAGATTAACATGAAGCTAAGAGTTATCAAATTTTGAAGATTTTAACTGAGAATGATCTTTTGAAAGAGTAGCAATTGGTCTTAAACACAGAATCTCATATTTAAAAATATATATATATCCTGAAAAATAAAAATTATGGTATACCCACTGATGTTCCTCCCATGGCCCATTCCAAATCATCAGATATATGAAGTTGTTGATTCTTTGGAAAATAAGGTATAAAGCTTCCTATTTTCACTTTTAATCCAAGGCCTTGTGGAAAACTCCAAATGATGAAAATATCATACTCTGTACACTGATTTTCCCTATTCTTCATGTTCACCAGTTCTCCAACAGGGTTCATAAATACCCTGGTTTTCATCAGAGAAGACACCTAGAAGATATTCATGCTTACATATGCATATCAATAAAGATAATGCCAAGTTGAGAATTTTCGCTGTTTTCTTAATGATTTTCAGAAAAGACAGCTATATTGAAATAAACCTGTGTAGTAAAAAACAGTATACACAATTGATAATTGAAAATTTATATGCTTCATATTAATATTTGATGGTAAAATGTTCCTGAAAAAATGATTATCAGATAGCAAGTAACATGGTGTGTTTGTGTGTGTGTGTGTGTGTGCCTGTGTGAACATGTTTGTCAAAAATAATTTTTAAAAATGTAGCCCTGTATGTGAGAATGAAGGGGAAGTCTGAATGACTGAAAATTGTGAAAATAAAAATGTTGGATTTTATGAACATACAGTGTACACATATAAAATGAACATAAACTTAATAAAATGGGAAGTCTTAATCATTTATGTTTTTGTAAATTGTTAATTTAAATGAATAACTATTAACCACAGCCCATGTATCAATTTTTGAGACACTATATTTTAGAAAAATATTCAGTCTTGTCATCACTTAAGACTTTTATGATAAAACTCTTGGTTCCTCTTTTAATTTTGAAATCATTTGGTGAAATGCTGAGACACCTTTTCACAAAACTAACTGATATTCATATAAATGTAATGCCTCCTATTAAATATTATCTTTGTTCATGATATTCATCCATGTAAAAGAATCATTAGGGACTTTTGGAGTATAGAAATCATTGCACTGAGAGAATAATCTCTAACAAATGTACAGTTGTTTCTCTGGTTCCATTTAAAAGATCACATTGATATATCTAAGCATAATGAAATGTAAGAAACTTTACCTGCTGACAAGCAGTGAAATGTCTTTTGTGTTCTGCCTTTTTCTGAGACTCTACTTCTTGAAAAATGTGTTCATGGTAGGTGTGGGCCACAGCATAAACAGCATTGTACAGATTGTAACCTTCATCACTCATGGCCATATCATAGCTGTGCAGTGCTGTCCATTCCAATGTGTTGTTGAATGTAATATGATCCATTTTACTGCTGTTCTTAGAGATTGAACAATTAAAATAATTCCATTCCAGTATAGTATGAGAAATATCTTTTAGGTATTTGACAGTGTTCATTGTTTGCATAAAATTCCTAAATTTAGGAATCTCAAATTTGTGGTGTGCAAAAGTGATAGTGGCATGGAAGAGATTAAGGGTGAATTCTTTTTTATGTGTGATGACATCCCATTGTGAGGTTGTGATCCAGATTCTCTGAGCACCTAAATCTTCCCATCTTCTAAAGCTGACTTCTAGAGTAGAGTTCATTTCACCAAAAATGATAACAACCTTTGCTGAAGATGTCATAATTTGGTTATCATATATTGTAGCCCTTGTCATGTATATCTGCATGTTTTCTGGGATCATATTAACAAAAGCTAAACAGATCCCATGCCTTTGGCTCTCTTCTCTTAAATCTGAGAGAAAATGAATACCCTGATCATCATCTGAGATGAGCAGTCCTATCCAAGTCCATCTAAAATGTAACATCAAAAAGACAATGCCTCGTGATAAATGTGTGTCCTTGGTGGCTACCTGATGGACATGGGACAGCCGGTCATGGTCGCGTAGGTTAGGATTAAATGGTCCAAAGAAAACCTAAAGGATATAGAAGACAGGATGAAACTTCCAGTGAGGAATATGATTATTAGGATATTTGGACTCATATACATGTAACGCTACTCACCTTCCAGAACTCTAGATAAGAACAGTAAGATTGTACTATACACATCATGTATTATTCCTATTAGATTCTTGACTATTCCTGACAAGTCTAAAATTCCTAGAACACAATTTTACCTGTATGCACAGTACATCTATGAACTGATTATTTAATTCATATATATATAATGTGTATGTATGTTTGTGTGTTTGTGTAGCAGCACACCCACAAATGCATTCTTTCCAAGTTTTCTTGTAGGCACCTGTAAATGTAATTTAATGTTCTTAACCCATTCAGTGTCACAATTTCTTACCAGTGGCATTGAAGAATGCATTGCCAGTTTTAAGGATGTTTTCCATGATGGTCCTGTCAGACCTATGGTACATGAATCATCTAGATAACAGAAATAATTAACAAAATTCATATGTCCATTTATTTGTGTATATTCTTGATCCAGATTTTTCAATAAATCATGACAGTTTCCACCAATGATGGAGAACATCAAAGTCATGTTGGGTAAAAGATAAGGATTCTTGTTGATCTCATCGGTAGCAAAAAACATTACCAGAAGAAGCTCATATTCACTTGCTGCAATTCTAAAACAAGGCATAGTGATGATAAGGGGGATGTTTGAAATATGAAATTTCAAATACTGTAAGATTTGTAATATGAGATATGTTAAATCTGCCTCCCAAGTGCGGGGATTAAAGGAGTGAGCCACCAAAGCCCTGCCAGACTAATTATTTTAGGATATATTTTATTTAATTTTATTTATCCATTTCAAGATATATATATACAAAATGACACGTTATACCATATGACCAGAATATTATCCTTTAGGGTGTTGTACACATCAAGTTAATGTTACCTTTTAGTGTGTTCTTACTATTTCTATTTTGTAAAAAATGTTTCAACACTCGTTCCCTCATAATCTGCAGCCACAAATGATAACATCTCACTCATTGGATCTCAGACCTAATACCCACATTGACAACAGGTTCTTTTCCACAAGAAGTACTATGATTCTCATAGATTTATCTTTACAGACCTCAGATGTAGAGATTAAGGCCAGAATTTTCCCTATGTATCAAGGGCACATGACATAGGATGAATGGAAAGGAATTGTGAATAAATATTAACTACTAAATAATTTTAAAATTAATGAGTAATTAATAGAAATATTGACCTTGTATCTGATAGTGATAATAAGCCAAATCTGTGCTTGTGCATTTGTGTAATTGAATAAAAAGATTAGTCTGGTAATTGAATATAATCTAGCATTCTTTTTCCACATTCAGTGTCAAATTCAGGATTGCAGGAAGAGGCTCATTTAAAGACTATTTTATGAAGGAAAGTATATGTATATTCACAAGTATATAAGTAATGTTATACATTTAGCCAGATATAGTAGACCAACCCATACACAAATATTTCAATGAAACAATGCATGTTCATCTGTTGGAAACCAGAATTAGGTAACACTTTTACGAAGGCATTTAGATGCATGATCATAATGAGGTGTTGGCAGAAAATTGAATATAGGCAGTGATGCAGTCTCTTCATATTGAGTTCTAGACAAAGGAGGGAATTGTGAATTCAAGGCAGATGAAAAGATATCTTTCAACATATATTATCAACGAAGACTCAAGAGAGATAATCCAGACCTTCACATTGTCCAGCATTGTGAACTGGAGTATAATTGCACTAAAACTATACTAAACTGTGACACATTTCGAAGTATTAAAATAGTGATTGATATAAAAATTCGTTTTCAGGGGTTCTTCAAGTTACATGGTGAGGAAGAGAACAGAACCCACAGTTTCTGTATACAGCTAAATATTTCAAACTAGTGACATTGATACATTAAATAAAGTTAACGACTTACCTAAAATTTGAAACTAAATTAAAAAAATTACCATTAGTATAAGATTTTTCAGTTTCCCAAAGGTAAAAATGACACTCCCTTTGCAAATCTCCATCATTATCTTCACTATTCTTTATTCTCCAAAAGCAGCTTGGTTCAGTCAAACAGCACAAGATGAGAGAAAACTTCAGAAACAAAAATAAAATAGTGAAAGCACAGAGCTTCTTCATGTCTGCTAGGATCTAAGATGGAGCTGTTGTGAAATCCGTTTCTGATGTAGAAAGACATCACACACACAGTTACACCTATGTGTCTGTTTTAAGGCTACTGCTGTTTGGAGATTCACTTATTATATTCACAGTTCCTTTCCATTCCTCCTATGTCAGGCTCCCTACAGACATAGGGAAAATTCTGGCCTCAGGCTCTACATCTGAGCTCTGAAATGTTTTCATCAACATATTTTTGAAAACATGTTTTGAGATCATGTTTTCTACCCTCAGGGGTCATGACTGTATTCATGTGCATAGCATAAATCCCAAGGACAATCTTCTCCTGCATGGCTCAGATGAGACTATGTGTCAAGAGCCATTATGTACGAACACAATGGATTTCATCAGAAGTTCCATACTGTGACAGAAGTTGAGAAGATCATTAAAAGTTCCATATCATTCAGATGTTGAGTATAATCATGGAACATTATGTAACACATTGTCTAGTTTAGGGAAGGGCAGTCTCACATGCACCATTGAGCCTGGAGTTGACCATGCTCTCTGTTGTTCATATATTGTATGCTACTCATGTTTACAAAATATCTCCAAACTTCCTGTGATTCCTGCCATCTGTAGAACATGTCAATATGCTAATTCCAAAAATGCCTGGGTTTTTAACGATTTAACACCCATCCTGTCCAATATCAGTACCTGTGCAGACATTCACTGATATGCTGATCTCTTTCCTGATAATCAGTGCCTGGCAGTCAATGACATTTAATGAAATATTTCTTTGGATGATGTTTGCTCACACCTCATTAAGAAGTTAGAGACTAATTTCATATATTTTCCTCAAAGTAAAGAAGTTAGGTGACATTTAAGAAATAAAATTTTATTGCTAGTGTTAGCATATACCTCATACTTTTCATTTATTTCTACTTGGCATTTGGTTTGAAATATTTCTATCTTGGATTAAATTTAACAACACAGATGTATGTCTGTTAAGCTAATTTATGTAATTTGGATAGATTCCAATGAGTGACAAAGATGAAGCATTTATTTGATTTGTAATTTTTGAACTACCTTATACTTTTGTTCATATCCACAATGAATTAAGTGAGTCTTAAACTCCATTTTTTGGAATGGTTGGCATATCACTGAATTATAATGAAATCCTGCTATGGAATTTATTTTACTATCTTTGTTAATATGAATAAACATTTGTTTTATACTTCGGTTGAATTACAACAATTTCAGTGTACATTTGTTTCAGTACATTTGCAAAATTGTAGATTGGTAAATTAAGTGTTCTGATGTAATATCCTATAGTTGCTATATATCTGGTGCTAATACCATGTCAAATTAACTGGATATGTGCATGGAGGCTGACTCTTTACTTCGCTGTGACTGATATTGAAATGCCATCCTGGGCTGTGGCCGTCTTTTAGAAGTCATATGGTCCACATGAGCAATGGACTGAGATACATATCATACCCATTACAACAAGACTACAGGTCAAACATTTAGGTCTTTAATAATCTAGAATTTGGATTTGCCCAGATTTAGAGGTGAGGCTCCATGTGCTTTTCTGCAGAGACATCCTCCATGTTGCTTGGAACACAAATAGTATTTCTTAAAATCTCTTTTCGTTTTGCCTAAAGCTCATGTTATAGACTTGATTTGGAGGAAAGAGGGCAGAGCACACCTGATGGTGTCCTTCCTGATTATCAAGGGACTCTTTGGTTTCTATTTTCCTTTAAGTTGTTCTCTTGGGTGGAAATCTTAACCTATCCGCTACAGTACTTTATGTGTTTATAAAACAAAGTTTTCTTCTATGTTTTACAGATGATATTCCATAGCTTCATTCCAGTTTCTTGTCCCTTTATTTCTTGTTCAAATCAGATATCTGATTCCATGTCATGCTATGTGGAGCATGTGGTGGCCTCTTATCCTATTTTCAAGTCAGAGAATAATCTTAGAAAGGTTGCTGTTGTATTTTCTTTAAATTTTGATGTCATTTATTATTAAACCATTCATATCCTGTTTTTCCCCATTAATCAGATACTGATTTGTGATTCTTCAATCACTTGAAACAAGGTTTAATATGGCACAGAAGTATGATTAATATAAATTATTGAAGTACTTTTGAGTATCTGCACTCATCAATCTACATGGATGGAAAGACATCCTCTTTCATGAATTACATATGCAATAGCAAAGATGTCATTCATGAACCGCAGATATTTGCAAGGCAATGTGATGCCCATTATACATCTATGCACCAACAAATATAATTTCAGTTTCTTCATTATAAATAACATCTCAGTCTATTATAATTTAAATGATTTTTGTAGAAAATTCAACTTATTCTAATGAAACTAAATCTGACATGTTATAGCTTTTTTAGACACAGGATTTTTAACCCAATGCATCATAATTGGCATCACATATTACTTCACTAACACTCAACATACATGCAGGAAAGCTGATGGTGATTCTTCCAAGGTGTCCCCTAAAATCTCTTAATCCATAGAACTTAGCTTACAATAAAGGGTCCAATTTCCCTTCCAATCTTCATTGTCCCATATACATAACTATACTAATATTGAATATCCAAAAAAAGAATTTCAATATTACATAACAATTACACCTGAAGAACATCTGTCATCTGAACTTATGAAAGCAGGGTTTACTTTCCACCCCTACCAACCTACCTGGCTGACAGGAGATCTTCCATAATTAAGAACATAGGTGAGCCCTTTGGCTGAATACTCATTTCATTTGGGACCTCCACAAACCTAAACACATGAGGTATCTATTGAGCTCTTCCCCGAATACTATTGTCTTTCCAGTTTGCATCTCCAACTGAAACTATTGAAGATCAATATGCCTTCCCCAGACCCGAAAACCAACGTGGCTCCTATTAGATCTTTCTAAATCAGAGACAGTGGGATATGATGGTTGCACCAAGTAAAGACATTTAAGGCATGCCTTAACCAGATACAGCACTTCCTAACTCCCAGGAGGACTCCTGAAATCCAGGTCACACTACACTATTTGTATCCAAAGAGTACTGATCCAGTCCCAGATACCCAGGCAAGTTAACAACAGAAATGAACAGATGGTGAACGAAAAATAAAAAGACATAACCAACAGAGGTCAATGTAATTTGGCATTATCAGAACCGAGTTTTCCTACCCTGGATATTTAAACACACATGAAGAGCAAGAATATGAGCTAAAATTGCATCTCATGAAGATGACAAATACCTTTAATAAGGATAAATTAACACCTTTAAAGAAATACAGAAAACCACAGGCTAACAGGTAGAAGCCCTTAGAAAGGAAACAAATAATTCACTTGAAGACAGGCAAGAAAATACAATTTAAAAGATGTTGGAATGGTACAAAACAATCTAACACCGAAAAATGGGAAAAGAAACAACAAAAACGTTAAAAACCTCTTCTGCACCTTCATCAGACCCCAGACACAGAGGAAATGTTCCCTTACACCACCCATCTTCCCTGATCTCTGAGACCACTGCACAAGGCCAAGTTTCACTCAGCAGCATGAGAACCCAGAATACATCCTTTCCCCTATGAACTCTCCACCCACCATCATGTGATCTAAGGCTCCTGAAACAAAAAGAACTGGAGGTCTGAAAACAATTTTTTTTTTTTGCTGTTGTTGATGATGTTGTTATTTTTCTTTTTTATTAGGTATTTTCTTTATTTATCTTTCGAATGCTATCCTGACAGTCCCCTGTACCCTCCCCCTGCCCTGCTCCGCAACCCACCCATTCCTGCTTCCTGGCCCGGGCATTCTCCCTGGACTGGGGTATATAATCTTCCCAAAACCAAGGGCGTCTCCTCCCATTGATGGCCTACTAGGCCATCCACTGCTACATATGCAACTAGAGACAAAAGCTCTGTTGGGGGAGGGATGGACAATGGCTAGATCATATTGTTGTTCCTCCTATAGGTTTGCAGGTCCCTTTAGCTCCTTGGGTACTTTCTCTAGTTCCTTCATTAAGGGCCCTATGTACCATTCAATAGATGACTGTGAGCATCCACTTCTGTATTTGCCTGGCAGAGACTCACAGGAGACAGCTATATCAGGGTCCTTTCAGCAAAATCTTGCTGGCATAAGCAATAGTGTCTGGGTTTAGTGGTTGTTTATTGGATGGATCTCCGAGTGTGGCAGTCCATGGATGGTCCTTCCTTCTGTCTCAGCTCTGACCTTTGTCTCTGTATCTCCTTCCATGGGTATTTTGTTCTCCCTTCTAGGAAGGAACAAAGTATCCACACTTTGGTCTTCCTTCTTCTTGAGTCTCATGCGTTTTACAAATTGTATCTTGGGTATTTTAAGTTTCTGGGTTAATATCCACTTATCAGTGAGTACATATCATGTGTGCTCTTTTGTGATTGGGTTACCTCACTCAGGATGATGGATCTCATCTATTTGCCTAATACTTTCATAAATTCATTGTTTTTATTTGCTGAGTAGTACTCCAAAGTGTAAATGTACCAAATTTTCCATTCCTCTCTTGAGGGACATCTGGGTTCTTTACCGATTCTGGCTATTATAAATGATGATCTTGTTAACATAGTGGAGCATGTGTCCCTATTGAAAGTTGGAACACCTACTGGGTTTATGCCCAGGAGAGTTATTGCTGGATCTACCAGTAGTATTATGTCCAATTTTCTGAAGAACAGCCAGACTGATTTCCAGAGTAGTTTACGAGCTTACAATCACATCAGAAATGGAGGAGTGTTGCTCTTTCTCCACATCCTCACCAGGAACTGCTATAACTTGCAGTTTTCATCTTAGGCATTCCCTCTTATGTGAGGTGGATTTTCAGGGATGTATTCATTTGCATTTCCCTGATGGTGAAGAATATTGAACATTTTGTCAGGTATTTCTCAGCCATTCAGTATTCCTCAATTGGGAATTCTTTGTTTAACTCTATACCACATCTTTTAATATGGTTATTTGATTTTCTGGAGCACAGCTTCTTGAGTTCTTTGTATATATTGGATATTAGTCCCCTATGAGAGTTATGAATGATAAAGATTTTTTTTCCCAATCTATTGGTGGCCTTTTTGTCTTATTTTTTGTTTTGTTTTGTTTTGTTTTGTTTGGTTTGGTTTGGTTTGGTTTTGGTTTGGTTTGGTTTGGTTTGGTTTGGTTTGGTTTGGTTTGGTTTGGTTTGGTTTGGTTTGGTTTGGTTTTGGTTGGTTTTTTGTTTTTTGTTTTGTTTAGTTTTGTTTTGGTTTGGTTTGGTTTGGTTTGGTTTGTTGTTGTTTTTTTGTTTTTGTTTTGTTTTTGTTTTTGTTTTTTTGTTTTTTGTTTTGTTTTGTTTTGTTTTGTTTTGTTTTTTTGAGACAGGGTTTCTCTGCATAGCCCTGGCTATCCTGGAACTCATTTTGTAGACCAGGCTGACCTCGAACTCAGAAATCCGGCTTCCTCTGCCTCCTAAGTGCTGGGATTAAAGGAATGCACCACCATATCTGGCCATTTTTGTCTTATTAACAGTGCTTTGCAGAAGCTTTGCAATTTTATGAGGTTCAATTATCCTGGAGAGCTCTTGGTATCCCCTGTGATGTCTCCAGTGTTGTAATAACATCAACTGCACTTAGGGCTTTCAAAAAGTCCATATTTATGTTTGCAAGATGGTGGAGGCGCCTCCTTGAGAGTGAGAATTGAGAGTTTAGAGAAATAAGAGAGAGACCTAAGGAAGATGTCTTTCCATCTCACTGTAAAGAAGCAAGGAAGATGTGGTCCTGGGACATGCACAGTGAGTCATGGAACAGTGTTGTGAAAATTCCTGGAGTAGGCATACTTGAGTCTGGCTTCCCAGTAATGAATAAGAGAAAGTGGTGCCACTGTGAATTTAATGAACTTGCCTGCTAATCATAATTCCTGAATGGTGAGTATTCATGTACATTAATTTGTCCATCCATGAAGACAGGACCAGGCAAGTCTAAAACTTGTATAGTGTAATTTTTAATATTTTCTTTTATTGGATTGTGGGTTGGCAAAAGGAGACCATAAAGAGTTAGGGAGAGGCCCTTCTGGTCTGTGCCAGCACCAGGGCACCTTGGGTGTGGAGTGTGCGGACACCCCCGAAGTCCCCATAGGACCCTCCACGGGATCTTAAGACCTCTGATGAGTGGAACACAACTTCTGCTCCAATCCAATTGTGCTGGACCTGAGACTGCATTAATTAGGGAAGCAGAAAACCCGGCCTGACCAGGTTCACAAATCCCTCCCGGTCTGCACGAACACCAGGCCACCTTGGGTGTGGAGTCTTCAGACACCCCCAAGGTCCCCACAGGACTCTCCAAGGGACCTTAGGACTTCTGGTGAGTGGATCAAAACTTCTGCCAGGAGGCAGGTTCAAACACCAGATATCTGGGCACCTTCCCTGCAAGAGGAGAGCTTGCCTGCAGAGAGTACTCAGACCACTGAAACTAAGGAGAGAGCTGCTCTCCCAGGTCTGCTGATAGAGGCTAATATAATCACCTGACGAACAAGCTGTAACCAGAGACAACTATAACAACTAACTCCAGAGATTACCAGATGGCGAAATATCCTGAGCTTTTGTCCCTGCCAATAAGAACACGCTAAGGACAACCGGAATCTTCTGCAGCAAAAGCTTTATTGCTCACTTCTTCAGGAGCCAGTGGAGAAGAGAGGGGAAAATGGCGGAGCCTCATCCCTTTTATGGAGGATTGTCCTCCGCCTCGGACGTGTTGCTCCCTGATTGGCTGCAGCCCATCGAACGGAGTTGTCGTCACGGGGAAGGCAGAGCACATGGAGTGGAAAACTACCCCGGCACATGTGCAGCTTGCTTGTTTACTACTTAGAATACGGGTGTCAGCGCCATCTTATAATGGCGAATGTGAGGGCTGCTCCTCACATCTCCCCCTTTTCTTTTATTTAAGAGCAATAGGCCACCCATTTTAATGAGAGTGGAGATAGAGGTCAAATCCCCAGTGTGCAAAATAGGGGCTTTACACAAAACCTCCTCCCAGGCTCATCACCCGAAGGGGTCTTGGTCCGCTCCCGTGTAGTTTTTCCTGGAGGATGGACACTTGGACACTCAACATTCTTGAAAGATGACATGTCTCCCTAGAATAGGCTCATATATGCCGCAGAGCCCTTCTACTGCAGTGCTTAGCCGTGCAACTCTCTCGGGCTGCTGAAGCACACTCACTCTATCCCGTGCAATGAGACTAGCCTCGTGGGGTGCAAGAGCTGAGTGGCCAGCGACCTATTGCTTAAGCATAGATAACCATATATCAGGGGAAGCACCATGTTCTAGTGCTGCAAGCGCCTGGGAAATAACCACCTTGTCTCTCCTAGTTTGGGCCTTAAGCTTACAGACCAACCAGAGAAGCAACAGTAATCCACAGCAAAGAACAGCTCCAAATAATCCCACCCCCACCCATTCTTTAAAGAAGGAAAATGTTGAGAAGATAGTCCTTAGGTCAGGGACAGGTCCAAGTGCGTGGGGCAAGTCTCAATTTTTGAAGGGTCTGTCCAAATTAGCAGTCCAATTCTGTATCTCCCAACGCTGCTCTCCCTTTGTTGTTGTCGCCCTGGGCATCACCAAGATGAGGGACATCAGGATTCCCTTGGTCAGTCTGGATTTTTCGGGTGAGTCTTTCTGGTATCCAAAATGGGTTGTCTTCATTCTGTGGAAAAACACAAACAGCTCCCCTGGATCTTATCAAAATAGGATCCGGTCCTTTCCATTTGTTACTTAAAACATCTTTCCATTTAACCATTTCTTTGGGCCTATCTGGCTCTGAACAATGTCGTTCAGCCGCGGTATGGCCATGAGAATCAAGATTTTAAAAATTGAGTGTAAAAAGTGCTGTAGACACAGACACTCTTGGTACTCGGGGTAGAGCCTCCTCGACTCCCCCTTTCTGTTTTATTAGATGGAAGTCCAGTCAGGTGGGTCACATCCATCTGACGGCAGAACTGTTGGAATTTTTGAGATGTATAAGCTGGTCCATTATCAGTCTTAAGTAGTTTGGGTTTCCCCCAAGCACTCCATGCCTCAAGGCAATGTTGAATCACATGTGAGGCCTTTTCTCCAGTTAAAGGAGAGGCAAACAAAACTAATTGTATCTACTGAAAAATATTGGCAACTTTACTGGAAGGCTTAATCACTACAGCCACTTCTAAAAAATTGAGGGGTTCTAAAAAGGTTTTTAAAACTTCTAAAACCACTAAACATTCTACCACTTGAGGTGAATTTTCATTATATTGTTTGGATACTACTTTACCATTAGCCACATAGGCACCTATGCCAGTTTTTGATCCATCAGTATATACCACAACCCCATTTTTAAGTGGGTTTCTTACTGTTATTTGTGGAAACACAACAGATTGATTTTGGGCAAACTGTAAAATTGGATGTTTTGGATAATGGTTATCTATTTGTCCTGAAAAGGAGGTAACTAAAACTGCCCAATCATTGGATGTGGCTGCCAAGGTTTGAACCTGTCAAAAGTCCAATCTCTCTGCTCTGGAGTCAAAGCAGCAGCGTTTGCTCGGGCCTGCGTTTGTGCAGCCTCTTGCCATAGAGCTCTCCATTCCATATATTTGCCCGCATTGGGGAGAGCGGCTTTTGCAATCATTTGCCAGTCGGCAGGAGTTAGTGCCATGCCGGCAAGTCTGTCTAACTGCACCAAAGTAAAATTAGCATTGGCTCCATATTTACGGACCAGTTCAGCAAGCTCTTTCATGTGTATATACTCTACTGGAGCGTGGACACACCCACCCTCAGCTTCTTCAAAGACCGGAAATGTCTGTTGTATCTTCCTTTGTGCCTCTCTTGAAATGAACGAGTCCACGCACTGAATCTCTGCACAGGGCTGATGCACTATGCAGGGCGGGGGCTCCGCATAGGGCGGAGGTGCACTATGACCTTGAAGCCAACTGCCCTGAGGCCAAGCAGCAAGCTGGCCTTTGCCAGCCGCTTTTGGCTTTTTTCTTGACTTAAAAGCTCGAATTTCTCTCTCATAACGAGCTGCTCCCTCCTCCAAGTCTGTTTCCTCAGAAGGGCTAATTTCTTTATCTGATTCACAGCTACTAAGAACTGGCTCTTTAAACTCATCTCTTTTCTCCTCTTTCCTTCTAATCTCTCCCCAGGTATTTTTCCCTGACATTAACTTTTCTTTTTTCCTTTGTTTTCTCTCCTCTTTCCTTCTAATCTCTCCCCAGGTATTCTTCCCTGACATTAACTTTTCCTCGGGTTCAAGACCCGTGGAAAGGCCTGTATACTTATTTGGCATGCCATGCTTTCTCTTTTTTCCTGCTCTCTCTCCCCGCTTTACTTCTGATAGACTGTCTTGAATTTCGTTCAGAATTCTCCACCCTGTCTTAACCACTTGTTGACATGTGAAAAGAAATAAAAGGGCTTTTAACAGTAGAGAAAGTTCAAGACCAGACATACCTTGTAAAGCTGTAACGAGTCTCACCGTAGTTCTGGTTCCGCTCCGTCCCCCAGCTGAAGAGTTCTGAACCCACGCCGGATCCTTCTCAACAGTCTGTTTTGCGGGAACACTTCATTACCACAGTTCCCCAGCTGAAGAGTTCTGAACCCACACCGGATCCTTCTCAACAGTCTGTTTCCGGGAACACTTCATTAACCGCTCCTTCTCCGTGATGCAGTAGCTCGCGGGTTTCGGCACCATTTATTGCGAGCTTTTGTTCCCCTGGTAAGATCACACTCAGGGCAACCGGAATCTTCTGCAGCACAAGCTTTATTGCTTACCCCATCAGGAGCCAGTGGAGAAGAGAGCCAGAGAGAGAGAGATGTGGCGGAGCCCTCTCCCTTTTATGGAGGACTGTCCTCCGCCTCGGACGTGTCACTCCCTGATTGGCTGCAGCCCATCAGCCGGAGTTGTCGTCACGGGAAAGGCAGAGCACATGGCGTGGAAAGCTACCCCGGCACATGCGCAGCTTGCTTGTTTACTACTTAGAACACAGGTGCCAGTGCCATCAGCGCCATCTTGTAATGGCGAATGTGAGGGCGGCTCCTTACACTTTATGTGTTTATAAAATAAAGTTTTCTTCTATGTTTTACAGATGATATTTCATATCTTCATTCCAGGTTCTTGTCCCTTTATTTCTTGTTAAAATCAGATATCTGATTCCATGTCATGCTATGTGGAACATGTGATGGCCTCTCATCCTATTTTCATGTCAGAGAATAATCTTAGAACGGTTGCTGTTGTATTTTCTTTAAATTTTGATGTCATTTATTATTTAACCATTCATATCCTGTTTTTCCCCTTTAATCAGATACTGATTTGTGATACTTCAATCACTTGAAACAAGGTTTAATATGGCACAGAAGTACGATTAATATAAATTATTGAAGTACTTTTGAGTATCTGCACTCATCAATCTACATGGATGGAAAGACATCCTCTTTCATGAATTACATATGCAATAGCAAAGATGTCATTCATGAACCGCAGATATTTGCAAGGCAATGTGATGCCCATTATACATCTATGCACCAACAAATATAATTTCAGTTTCTTCATTATAAGTAACATCTCAGTCTATTATAATTTAAATGATTTTGTAGAAAATTCAACTTATTCTAATGTAACTAAATCTGACATGTTATAGCTTTTTTAGACACAGGATTTTTAACCCAATGCATCATAATTGCTATGACATATTACTTCACTAACACTCAACGTACATGCAGGATTGCTGATGGTGATTCTTCCAAGGTGTCCCCTAAAATCTCTTAATCCATAGAACTTAGCTTACAATAAAGGGTCCAATTTCCCTTCCAATCTTCATTGTCCCATATACATAACTATACTAATATTGAATACCAAAAAAGAATTTCAATATTACATAACAATTACACCTGAAGAACATCTGTCATCTGAACTTATGAAAGCAGGGTTTACTTTCCACCCCTACCAACCTACCTGGCTGACAGGAGATCTTCCATAATTAAGAACATAGGTGAGCCCTTCGGCTGAATACTCATTTCATTTGGGACCTCCACAAACTTAAACACATGAGGTGTCTATCGAACTCTTCCTGAATACCATTGTCTTTCCAGTTTGCATCTCCAACTGAAACTATTGAAGATCAATATGCTTTCCCCAGACCCAAAATCCAACCTGGCTCCTATTAGATCTATCTAAACTAGAGACAGTGGGATATGATGGTTGCACCAAGTAAAGACATTTAAGGCATGCCTTAACCAGATACAGCACTTCCTAACTCCCAGGAGGAATCCTGGAATCCAGGTCACACTACACTATTTGTATCCAAAGAGTACTGATCGAGTCCCAGATACCCAGGCAAGTTAACAAGAGAAATGACCAGATGGTGAAAGAAAAATAAAAGGACATAACCAACAGAGGCCAATGTAATTTGGCATTATCAGAACCGAGTTTTCCTACCCTGGATATTTAAACACACATGAAGAGCAAGATTTTGATCTAAAATTGCATCTCATGAAGATGACAAATACCATTAATAAGGATAAATTAACACCTTTAAAGAAATACACAAAACCACAGGCTAACAGGTAGAAGCCTTTAGAAAGGAAACAAATAATTCACTTGAAGACAGGCAAGAAAATACAATTTAAAAGGTGTTGGAATGGTACAAAACAGGCTAACACCAAAAAAAAATGAGAAAAGAAACGACAAAAAACTTTAAAACATCTTTTGCACGTTCATCAGACTCCAGACACATAGAAGAAAGCTTTCCTTACACTACCATCTTCCCTGAATCTCTGAGACTCTGGCAAAAAGCCAAGCTTCACTCAGCAGCATGAGAGCCCAGGACTACATCCTTTCTCCTATGAACTCTCCACCCACTTTGATGTGAACTAAGGCTCCTGAAACATAAAGAACTGGAGGTCTGAAAACAGATTTTTTTTTTTTTGCTGTTGTTGATGATGTTGTTATTTTTCTTTTTTATTAGGTATTTTCTTTATTTATCTTTCAAATGCTATCCTGACAGTCCCCTGTACCCTACCCCTGCCCTGCTCCGCAACCCACCCATTCCTGCTTCCTGGCCCTGGTATTCGCCCTGGACTGGGGCATATAATCTTCCCAAGACCAAGGGCGTCTCCTCCCATTGATGGCCTACTAGGCCATCCACTGCTACATATGCAACTAGAGACAAAAGCTCTGGTGGGGAAGGGAGGGGCAATGGCTAGATCATATTGTTGTTCCTCCTATAGGGTTGCAGGTCCCTTTAGCTCCTTGGGTACTTTCTCTAGTTCCTTCATTAAGGGCCCTATGTACCATTCAATAGATGACAGTGAGCATCCACTTCTGTGTTTGCCAAGCACTGGCATAGCCTCACAGGAGACAGCTTTATCGGGGTCCTTTCAGCAAAATCTTGCTGGCATAAGCAATAGTGTCTGGGTTTAGTGGTTGTTTATTGGATGGATCGCCGAGTGGGGCAGTCTATGGATGGTCCTTCCTTCTGTCTCTGCTCTGAACTTTGTCTCTGTAACTCCTTCCGTGGGTATTTTGTTCCCCCTTAGAAGGGGAAGGAACAAAGTATCCACACTTTGGTCTTCCTACTTCTTGAGTCTCATGCGTTTTACAAATTGTATCTTGGGTATTTTAAGTTTCTGGGTTAATATCCACTTATCAGTGAGTACATATCATGTGTGCTCTTTTGTGATTGGGTTACCTCACTCAGGATGATGGATCTCATCTATTTGCCTAATACTTTCATAATTTCATTGTTTTTACTTGCTGAGTAGTACTCCAATGGGTAAATGTACCAAATTTTCCATTCCTCTGTTGAGGGACATCTGGGTTCTTTCCTGATTCTGGCTATTATAAATGATGATCTTATTAACATAGTGGAGCATGTGTCCCTATTGAAAGTTGGAACATCAACTGGGTTTATGCCTAGGAGAGGTATTGCTGGATCTACCAGTAGTACTATGTCCCATTTTCTGAAGAACAGCCAGACTGATTTCCAGAGTAGTTTACGAGCTTGCAATCACATCAGAAATGGAGGAGTGTTCTTCTTTCTCCTCATCCTCACCAGGAACTGCTATAACTTGCAGTTTTCATCTTAGGCATTCTGACTGATGTGAGGTGGATTTTCAGGGATGTGTTCATTTGCATTTCCCTGATGATGAAGAATATTGAACATTTTGTCAGGTATTTCTCAGCCATTCAGTATTCCTCAATTGGGAATTCTTTGTTTAACTTTATACCACATCTTTTAATATGGTTATTTGATTTTCTGGAGCACAGCTTCTTGAGTTCTTTGTATATATTGGATATTAGTCCCCTATGGGAGTTATGAATGATAAAGATTTTTTTTCCCAATCTATTGGTGGCCTTTTTGTCTTATTTTTTGTTTTGTTTTGTTTTGTTTTGTTTTGTTTTGTTTTGTTTTGTTTTGTTTTGTTTTGTTTTGTTTTGTTTTGGTTTGGTTTGGTTAGGTTTGGTTAGGTTTGGTTTGGTTTGATTTGGTTTGGTTTGGTTTGGTTTGGTTTGGTTTGGTTTGGTTTTGGTTTGTTTTTTGTTTTTTGTTTTTTGTTTTTTGTTTTTTGTTTTGTTTTGGTTTGGTTTGGTTTGGTTTGTTGTTGTTTTTTTTGTTTTTGTTTTTGTTTGTTTGTTTGTTTTTTGTTTTGGTTTGGTTTGGTTTGGTTTTTTTGAGACAGGGTTTCTCTGCGTAGCCCTGGCTATCCTGGAACTCATTTTGTAGACCAGGCTGACCTCGAACTCAGAAATCCGGCTTCCTCTACCTCCCAAGTGCTGGGATTAAAGGAATGCACCACCAGATCTGGCCATTTTTGTCTTATTAACAGTGCTTTGCAGAAGCTTTGCAATTTTATGAGGTTCAATTTGTTGATTCTCAATCTTACAGCAGAAGCCATTGCTGTTCTCTTCAGGAATGTTTCCCCTGTGCCCATATCTTTGAGGCTTTTCCCTCTTTCTCAGCTATAAGTTTCAGTGGCTCTATTTTTATGTGGAGTTTCTTGAGCCACTTGAACTTGAGCTTATTACAAATGAATAAGAATGGATCAATTCACATTCTTTTACGACATAACTGAGAGTTGAGCGAGCAACGTTTGTTGAAAATGTGGCCTTTTTTCCACTGGATGATTTTGGCTCCTTTGCAAATGATCAACTGACCATAGGTGTTTGGGTTCACTTATGGGTCTTCAATTCTATTCCATTGATCTACATGTCTGTCACTGTACAATTACCATGCAATTTTTATCACAATTGCTCTGTAGTACAGCTTGAGGTCAGGCATGGTGATTCCACCTGAGGGTTTTTGTTTGTTTGTTTGTTGGTTTGTTTGTTTGTTGAGAATAGTTTTGCTATCCTAGGTGTTTTGTTATTCCAGATGAATTTGCAAATTGCGCTTTCTAACTCAGTGAAGCATTGAGTTGGGATTTTGATTAGGATTGCACTAAATCTGAAGATTGCTTTTGGCAAAAGAGCGACTTTTACTAGGTTAATCCTGCCAATTCATGAGCATGGGAGACATTTCTGTCTTCTGAGATCTTCTTAGATTTCTTTCATCAGAGACTTGACTTTCTTATCATACAGAACTTTCACTTCCTTAGAGTCAAACCAAGGTATTTTATATTATTTGTTACTATCGTAAAGGGTGTTGTTTCCCTATTTCTTTCTCATTCTGTTTATCTTTTGTGTAGAGAAAGGCCATTGATTTGTTTGAGTTAATTTTATATTCAGCTACTTCTTTGAAGACATTTATCAGGTTTTAGGGTCACTTATATATACAATAATATCATCTGCAAATACTGATTTTTTTTACTTCTTCCTTTTCAATTTGTATCGCCTTTGATATCTTTTTGCTGTCTAATTGCTCTAGCTGGCCTCCAGAGAAGGCTCTGACCCCCGGACCAGGTGAGATTGCCATCTTCTATCCTGGTTCCCTCAATGAGCAATCTGTGCAGGAGTGCAGGCCAGCTGCAAAAGCAACATAGCTTCTAGGACAGTGTCCCTTTGGGCCTTCAACTTCAGCCAAGAGGCAGAGCTGAGACCCAGAACTCTGTGTACTTTCCTCACCAGAGGAGAGCTGGCCTCTAGGGAAAGCCCGGACCCAGAGACCTGGTGAGAATGCCATCTTGCATCCCTGGTCTCTCAGAGACTTGACTGCTCAGGAGAGTGGGTAGGCTGCAGAAGCAAGGTGACAGTCTTTAGAATAAAATGATTAATTTTGAGATTATAATTAGGATTGTATTCACCAAGGGCAAAAAGTTGTCTTTTCCATGATAATATGAAATTTATGAATATATGGCCCCATAGTTCTTAGTGGATATTTTCTTTCAAAGCAAGGAAGGGCCCGTGATATCAGTGTCTATGCTCAGGCTTGGTATTCATTATCTCTCTCCAGAAAACACTTGTCACCTGGAAAATAAGGCTTGAGATCTGCATAAAGTAATTCAGTGTTGTTAGATTCTAGACATTTAGACCACATTTGAAGGCAGTCAGTTTGGAAGTGGCTAAGGGACAGACAAGAGCTGTTTTGGACATGTAGAATTTCCATATATGTTGACCAATTTGGATATACATCTGGTGGGGAGTGTCTGGTGAGATGATTGTCTCACAGCCTGACTGACTGAGCATATAAAACAAAGAATATACTATATACTTCATTTTGTCTCTGGGTCAAAGTGTAAGATCTGAGGTATCTTGTTTTCCTTATTTCTGTTTGCAGGCGTCATCTCCAGGCAAGGTCAACCTGAGAAGATCCCTTCCATCCTGAATCACTACATACTGAAGGTGGCCCTGGAAATGATTTATAACAAGGTTTTGTTTGTTTTGTTTGTTTGTTTGTTTGGATTTTGTTTTTATTTGTTTTTTTTGCTTGTTTTTTTTTTTGTTTGTTTGTTTTTTTGTTTTTTGGCTAAGGAATAGGATGAAAGTAGACAGATCAAGTCTTCTGCTACCAACTTAATGGACTAGCTCTTCACTTGATCCTGTCACTGCTCTTCCTAGTTAACCCATTTGGAAATAAAGCACACCATTTTCCCACTGTACTTACACAGAAAAAACTCATTATCTGAGATCTCTAGCTGTTGAAAAGGAGGTGATCAGTATTTATGTCCCAGGAGAGTCTCCAGGATAGGCAATTCAGTGGCTGTTCAGTAGAGGGAGAACTTTAACAGAAAGGCAAAGCCTGTTTCCCATGACATAAACAATATCTTGTCTGAATATTCTATGGTATCCTGGAGAGCTCTAGGTAAACCCTGTGATGTCTCCAGTGTTGTAACAACACCAACTGCTCTTAGGGCTTTCAAAAAGTACATATTTATGTTGGCAAGATGGTGGAGGTGCCTCCTTGAGAGTGAGAATGGAGAGCTTAGAGAAATAAGAGAGAGACCTAAGGAAGATGTCTTTCCATCTCACTGTAAAACAGCAAGGAAGATGTGGTCCTGGGACAGGCACAGTGAGTCGTGGAACAGTGTTGTGAAAATTCCTGGAGTAGGCATACTTGAATCTGACTTCCCAGTAATGAATAACAGAAAATGGTACCACTGTGAATTTCATGAACTTTCCTGCTAATCATAATTCCTGAATGGTGAGTATTCATGTACATTAATTTGTCCATCCATGAAGACAGGACCAGGCAAGTGAAAAACCAGAATAGTGTAAATTTTTATATTTTCTTTTATTGGATTGTGGGTTGGCAAAAGGAGACCATAAAGAGGTAGGGAGAGGCCCTTCCGGTCTGAGCCAGCACCAGGGCACCTTGGCTGTGGAGTCTATGGACATCCCCAAAGTCCCCCACAGGACCCTCCACGAGATCTTAAGACCTCTCATGAGTGGAACACAACTTCTGCTCCAATTCAATGGTGTGGGACCTGAGACTGTATTAATTAGGGAAGCAGAAAACCCAGCCTGACCAGGGTCACAAATCCCTTCTGATCCATGCAAGCATCAGGCCACCTTGAGTGTGGAGTCTTCAGACACCCCCAAGGTCCCCAGAGGACTCTCCACGGGACCTTAGGACCTCTGGTGAGTGGATCACAACTGGTGCCAGGAGGCAGTTTCCAACATCAGATATCTGGGCACCTTCCCTGCAAGAGGAGATCTTGCCTGCAGAGAGTACTCTGACCACTGAAATCAGGAGACAGCTAGTCTCCCAGGTCTGCTGATAGAGACTAATATAATCACCTGACGAACAAGCTGTAACAAGAGACAACTATAACAACTAACTCCAGAGATTAGCAGATGGCAAAAGGCAAATGTAAGAATCTTACTAACAGAAACCAAGACCACTCACCATCATCAGAGCCCAGCACTCTCAACCCACCCAGTCCTGGGAACCCCAACACACCCGAAAATATAGTCGCGGATTTAAAAGCATATCTCATGATGATGGTAGAGGACATCAAGAAGGAATTTAATAACTCACTTAAAGAAATATACTAGAACACTGCTAAACAGGTAGAAGACCTTAAAGTGGAAGCACAAAAATCCCTTAAAGAATTGCAGGAAAACACAACCAACCAGGTGATGGAATTGAATTAAACCATCCAGGACCTAAAAAGGGAAGTAGACACAATAAAGAAAATCCAAAGTGAGGTAATGCTGGAGATAGAAACCCTAGGAAAGAAATCTGGAAACATAGATGAGAGCACCAACAACAGAATACAAGAGATGGAAGAGAGAATCTCAGGTGCAGAAGATTCCATAGAGAACATTGACACAACAATCAAAGAAAATACAAAATTCAAAAAGATCCTAACTCAAGACATCCAGGAAATCCAGGACACAATAGGAAGACCAAACTTATGAATAATAGAAGTGGATGAGAATGAAGATTTTCAACTTAAAGGGCCAGCAAATATCTTCAACAAAAGTAAAGAAGAAAACTTCCCAAACTTAAACAAAAAGATGCCCATGAACATACAAGAAGCCTACAGAACTCCAAATAGACTGGACGAGAAAAGAAATTCCTCCCGACACATAATAATCAGAACAACAAATACACTAAATAAAGATAGAATATTAAAAGTAGTAAGGGAAAAAGATCAAGGAACATATAAAGGCAGGCCTATCAGAATTACATCAGACATTTCACCAGAGACTATGAAAGCCAGAAGATCCTGGACAGATGTTGTACAGACACCAAAAGAAAACATATGCCAGCCCAGGCTACTATATCCAGCCAAACTTTCAATTACTATAGATGGAGAAACCAAAGTATTCCACAATAAAACCAAATTCACACATTATGTTTCCATGAATCCAGCCCTTCAAAGGATAATAACAGAAAAAAAAAAAAAAAAAAAAACAACAATAGGACAGAAACCACGCCCTAGAAAAAGCAAGAAAGTAATCCTCCAATAAACTAAAAAGAGGACAGCCACAAGAACAGAATGCCAACTCTAACAACAAAAATAATAGGAAGCAACAATTACTTTTTGTTAATATCTCTTAATATCAATGGACTCAACTCCCCAATAAAAGACAGACTAACAGACTGGCTATACAAACAGGACCCAACCTGCGGCTGCTTATAGGAAACCCATCTCAGGGAAAAAGACAGACACTACCTCAGAGTGAAAGGCTGGAAAACAATTTTCCAAGCAAATGTTCTGAAAAAACAAGCTGGAGTAGCCATTCTAATAACGATTAAAATCAACTTCCAACCAAAAGTTATCAAAAAAGACAAGGAGTGACACTTCATACTCATCAAAGGTAAAATCCTCCAAGAGGAACTCTCAATTCTGAATATCTATGCGCCAAATGCAAGGGCAACCACATTCATTAAAGAAACTTTAGTAAATCTCAAAGCACACATTGCACCTCACACAATAATAGTGGGAGACTTCAACACACCACTTTCATCAATGGACAGATCGTGGAAAGAGAAACTACACAGAGACACAGTGAAACTAACATAAGTTATGAAACAAATGGTCTTAAGAGATATCTACAGAACATTTTATCATAAAACGAAAGGATATACCTTCTTCTCAGTACCTCATGTTAACTTCTCCAAAACTGACCATATAATTGGTCAAAAAACAGGCCTCAACAGATACAAAAATATTGAAATTGTCCCATGCATCCTATCAGATCACCATGGACTAAGGCTGATCTTCAATAACAGCATAAATAATGGAAAGCCAACATTCACCTGGAAAATGAACAACACCCTTCTCAATGATACCTTGGTCAAGGAAGGAATAAAGAAAGAAATTAAGGACTTTTTGGAGATTAATGAAAATGAAGACACAACATACCCAAACTTATGGGACACAATGAAAGCATTTCCAAGAGGGAAACTCATAGCTCTGAGTGCCTCTAAAAAGAAACTAGAGAGAGCACACAGTAGCAGATTGACAACAGACCTAAAAGTTCTAGCAAAAAAATGAAGCAAATCCACCCAAGAGGAGTAGACAGCAGGAGATAATCAAACTCAGGGGCGAAATCAACCAAGTGGAAACAAGAAGAACTATTCAAAGAATCAACCAAACGAGTAGCTGGTTCTTTGAGAAAATCAACAAGATAGATAAACCATTAGCCAGACTCACGAGAGGGCACAGGGTCAACATCCTAATTAACAAAATCAAAATGAAAAGGGAGACATAACAACAGATCCTGAAGAAATTGAAAACACCAGTAGATCCTTCTACAAAAGGCTATACTCAACAAACCTGAAAAACCTGGACGAAATGGACAAATTTCTAGACAGATGCCAGGTACCAAAGTTTACTCAGGATCAAGTTAACGATCTCACCAATCCCATAACCCCTAAAGAAATAGAAGCAGTCATTAATAGTCTCCCAATCAAAAAAAAAAAAAAAAAAAAGCCCAGGACCAGATGGGTTTAGTGCAGAGTTCTATCAGACCTTCAAAGAAGATCTAATTCCAGTTCTGCACAAACTATTCCAGAAAATAGAAGTAGAAGGTTCTCTATCCAAATCATTTTATGAAGCCACAATTACTCTGATACCTAAACCACAGAGAGATCCAAAAAAATAGAGAACATCAGACAAATTTCCCTTATGAATATTGATGCAAAAATACTCAATAAAATTCTTGGTAGCCGAATCCAAGAACACACCAAAACAATCATCCATCCTGACCAAGTAGGTTTCATTCCAGGGATGCAGGGATGGTTTAATATATGGAAATCCATCAACGTAATTCACTATATAGACAAACTCAAAGACAAACACCACATGATCGTCTCGTTAGATGAGGAGAAAGCATTTGACAAAATCCAACACCCATTCATGATAAAAGTCTTGGAAAGATCAGGAATTCAAGGCCCATACCTAACCATGATAAAAGCAATCTACAGTAAACCAGTAGCCAAAATCAAAGTAAATGGTGAGAAGGTGGAAGCAATCCCACTAAAATCAGGGACAAGAAAAGGCTGACCACTTTCTCCATACATATTCAACATAGTATTTGAATTCCTAGCCAGAATAATTTGAAAACAAACGGAGATCAAGAGGATACAAATTGGAAAAAAAGAGGTCAAAATATAACTTTTTCCAGATGATATGATAGTATATAGAAGTGACCCTAAAAATTCCACCAGAGAGAACTTAAACCTGATAATCAGCTTCAGTGAAGTAGCTGGATATAAAATTAACTCGAACAAGTCAATGGCCTTTCTGTACACAAAGGATAAACAGGTTGAGAAAGAAATTAGGGAAACAACACCCTTCACAATATTTACAAATAATGTAAAATACCTTGGTATGACTTTAACTAAAGAAGTGAAAGATCTGTATGATAAGAACTTCAAGTCTCTGAAGAAAGAAATTAAAGATCTCAGAAGATAAAAATATCCCCTATGCTCATGGATTTTCAGGATCAATATAGTAAAAATGGCTATCTTGCCAAAAGCAATCTACAGATTCAATGTAATCCCCATCAAAATTCCAACTCAATTCTTCAACGAATTAGAAAGGGCAATCTGCCAATTCATCTGGGACAGTAAAAATCCTAAGATAGTAAAAACTCTTCTCAAGGATGCAAAGAACCTCTGTGGGAATCACCATGCCCGATATAAAGCTGTACTACAGAGCAATTGTGATAAATCTGCATGGTAATTGTACAGCGACAGACAAGTAGACCAATGGAATAGAATTGAAGACCCAGAAATGAACCCACACGCTTATGGTCACTTGAACTTTGACAAGGGAGCTAAAACAATCCAGTGGAAAAAAGACAGCATTTTCAACAAATGGTGCTGGTACAACTGGCAGTTTTCATGTAGAAGAATGCAAATTGTTCCATTCCTATCTCCTTGTACTAAGGTCATATCTATGTGGATCAAGGAACTCCAAAAAAAAACAGAGACAGTGAAACTTATAGAGGAATAAGTGGCGAAAAGCCTCGAATATATACAAACAAGGAAACAATTCCTGAATAGGACAGCATTGCCTTATGCTGTAAGATTTAGAACTGACAAATGGAACCTCATAAAATTGCAAAGCTTCTGTAAGGCAAAAGACACCGTCAATAAGACAAAAAGGCCACCAAAAGATTGGGAAAGGATCTTTACCGATCCTAAATCAGATAGGGGACTAATATCCAATATATATAAAGAATTCAAGGAGATGGACTCAAGAACATCAAAAAAAAAAAAAAAAAACCATTAAAAATGGGTCTCAGAGATAAACAAAGAATTCTCTCCTGAGGAATACGGAATGACTGAGAAGCACCTGAAAAAATGTTCAACATCCTTAATCATCCAGGAAATGCAAATGAAAGCAATTCTGAGATTCCACCTCACACCAGTCAGAATGGCTAAGATCAAAAACTCAGGTGATAAGCCGGGCGTGGTGGCGCACGCCTTTAATCCCAGCACTCGGGAGGCAGAGGCAGGCGGATTTCTGAGTTCGAGGCCAGCCTGGTCTACAAAGTGAGTTCCAGGACAGCCAGGGCTATACAGAGAAACCCTGTCTCGAAAAACCAAAAAAAAAAAAAAAAAAAAAAAAAAAAAAAAAAAAAAAAAAAAAACTCAGGTGACAGCAGATGCTGGCGAGGATGTGGAGAAAGAGGAACACTCCTCCATTGCTGGTGAGATTGTAAGCTTGTACAACCACTCTGGATATCAGTATGGTGATACCTCAGAAAATTGGAAATAGTACAACCGGAGGATCCCGAAATACCTATCCTGGGCATATATCTAGTAATGTTCCAACTGGTAAGAAGGACACATGCTCCACTATGTTCATAGCAGCCTTATTTGTAATAGCCAGCAGCTAGAAAGAACCCAGATGTCCCTCAAGAGAAGAATTGATACAGAATATGTGGTATATTTACACAATGGAATACTACTCGGCTATTAAAAAGAGTGAATTTATGAAATTCCTCTGCAAATGGATGGACCTGGAGGGCATCATCCTGAGTGAGGTAACACAATCATAAAAGAACTCACATGATATTTACTCACGGAAAAGTGGATATTAGCCCAGAAACTTAGAAAACCCAGGATAAAAGATACAATCTGCAAAATACATGAAACTCAAGAAGAACCAAGACCAAAATGTGAACACTTTGCCTCTTAGAATTGGGAACAAAACGCCCATGGAAGGAGTTACAGAGACAAAGTTTGGAGGTGAGACGAAAGGATGGTCCATCTAGAGACTGCCATATCCAGGGATCCATCCCATAATCATCCTCCAAATGTTGACACCATTGCATACACTAGCAAGATTTTGCTGAAAGGACCTGGATATATCTGTCTCTTGTGAGGCTATGCCGGGGCCTAGCAAACACAGAAGTGGATGCTCACAGTTAGGTATTGAATGTTTCACAGGGCTCCCAATGGAGGAGCTAGAGAAAGTACCCAAGGAGCTGAAGGGATCTTCAATCCTATAGTTGGAACAACAATATGAACTAACCAGTACCCCGAGGCTCGTGTCTCTAGCTGCATATGTATCAAAAGATGGCCTAATCAGCCTTCATTGGAAAGAGAGGCCCATTTGTTGCGGCCCGCCCGCGGTCCACAACACGAACGGTTCAACTGAGAATGGCAGTTCCCTGCAAAGAGAGGTAACTAGATAGGGCGGAAGAAACAATGGAGTCAAGACAAAACTCTGAACAGGACTCAATTTAATATTTCCAGACACTCAGTTTATAAAGGAAGGGGGAGGGAACCCAATTTCCCGCCAAGTAACTCAGGGTCCAGTAGCAGGACGAACACGTGTGTGCCTTCAGGCAGCAAGGTCAGGTTCCAGCAGTGGGCGTGGCAGGACGAATGAGCCGGTAGCTCCACCCTAGAGCAGGCAGGTTCCAGGCTGGGGGAAGGGAGGCCACATTTCCCCCCATTAGATAACAAAAATAAAAATAAAAAAGGGGTGGCCTGTGGCAGAAAAATTATCTATGTTCAATAGTTCTGCCTAAGTTCCTAGGGCTAAAGAAAAAAAACTATTTCCGTGGGATTCCCTAACTATTCTAATGGTAAACTGTATCTGGCTGAGACTGTCTTAAAAGCACTGACTGAAATACCAGCACTGGGCTGTAGGCTCTGACTTTACAATGCTAATTAGTGCTGAATAAGTAGCTACCTGTTTGCCTTTTAAGTAGGGCGTTGGAACCCTGGCTGAGTTTAGCTAAACAATTTTAGAATAACACTGAACTGATAATTATCCACAATTTTGGGTGACAGGCAGGGGGACAGTGAGAAGAGGTTAAGACCAGCTCTTTAGTATAAGGCCAGTTGGCTTTTTTATTATTTGGGTGGGAGGCAGTGAAGGGCTTGCCCTTACGACAGCAAGGTCTCCAATCTCTCTCCCCCCTATTAATTAAGTTTAAATAGGCAATGCTTAACAGAGGTGATCAAATGATTTTCTCATCCGTAGATGAGTGGGCCTTTAACCTTGACTTGGGTGGACATTAACCTGATTCCTCCCGTGAGTATTGTAAGGACTCACATCTGTGGCTCTTGGTATCTTTTGGGGAGGGGAGGCAGAGCCTTAAGTATTTTTAGTTTTTAGCTGGAGTCAGATACCAACCTCTTTCAAATCAGGTGTGTCGCACAGGGAACTCAGAAACGGTCAAACTGGACCTTCCCTCCGCAGTAATCTCCTGCGCCAAGCGGTACCCATACCGTATTCATATGATTATGAATCAGTATCGCAATTCTGAGTTATTGCGAGGTCTCTATGTGAGACTTGTCAACCTCAGATTTAGCAAGGCCTAGACAAGAATTATGTCAGTATTAACACCATTAATTTTGGTTAAACTAGGAGCTGAAAGTCTTTCCTCTTCATCTCTGTTATTCCCAGTAGCCTGAGGAACTAAGGACACCTTGCAGTAACAGCAAGGGTGAAAAGCCAGAGGCCAGCTAAGGGACTAAGCCTATATCTATCAAAATAAGAACTAATCTTTGTAAATATATATGAAATTTCTACTTCCCTAGCTCTCCTGGTAAATCTAAATCTTATCTTAGACTGAAAAGCCACATGCTGGGATGTCCCTGGAAGGGAGATTAGCAGAACCACCTGTTTGCTCTTAGGGGCGGGGCGGAGAACCGGAGAATGTAGATTGACCTGCTTGAGAGAAGGAAGAATACTAAACAATTAGAGTGTAGTAATGTAAATTTTCTGTTTGGAGAAGTCAAGGTACTTTATTTAGATGCAAATTGTAAAGCTAAAGTTTATCTCCGGCCTTTTGTAGGGGAATTGGCTCAGAGGAAACAGTGTTTTTTGAGAGCTTCCACTCCCAGCTCAAGAGGAATTTTAGTTTGTAGAATGATACTTACGAGGAGAGACAGAATCTGTGTTTACCTGACGAATTAATCTCTCTGGTAGCCACCGTGCTTCATCTTCATCTCGTGAAAAAACACAAACCGAGCCTCTTCCCCAAATTAGGACTGGATCTGGACCCTTCCATTTATTAGTCAGGGGGTCCTTCCATTTTACCAATGCATAAGAATTAGAAGTAACTGGGTGCCAGTGGCGTTCCGCTGCAGACTGACCTTTAATGTCAGTTTGCAAAAAGTTTAGGACAAATAAGGTAAAGGCAAGGTGAGCCTTTGGTGACCTTGGGGGATATGCTCTGAATTAACTTTGCTAGGTAATTTAGAATATAGGAATCTCTAATAATTGAACTGAATATTAGACCAGTCTAAGATTGAGTTAGAATGGCTGGTCACACTGAAGAAGAGTGAAAAATCATTATGACTCTATTAAATGACTAATTTTACTAAGTCTGAATATACAGTCTCTGATGTACTATTGTCATAAAGTTAAAAGGCTAGAAGCTAGTCTAAACTGGAAAAATGACAAGTAAGGATGGATCTAAAACATGAATTTAATCTTTTAGTCCTTTTAATCAGGACACTGTGTTAACTTACCTGTCAGCTCAGCACACGAATTACCAATATGCTTCTGCAGAGTTCTGTGGAGAGAACCTGTTTTTCCCTTTCCTAATAAGGTAGCTGTTTTAGGATCAATTTATAAGCCAATAAGTAGATCCTTTTAAGATACTAAAAAGCATTTATTAAATTTGACATTTTAATCTCAAATTTTGAAAATAAAGGTATGATTTAAATAGTGTGCATGGAAATGCACTAAATAGTATATATGGGGATACAATTTCTCTCTTTTGTCTTTTAAGAGGTTAAAGTTTAAAATTTTACAATATCTAACCTTTTGAATTAATAACTTTTTGGACAAAACATTTTAAATATTTGGCTGTAAAGGGGCAGTGACTGATTGCACTTTCAATCATTTTTCTTAAGGAACGGTTGTAACTAGAAGGCTAGAAAAGTTATTAAGAGTCACACGTGCATAATTTATTTATTTATTAACTAGAAATATGTATAAGCAATTGTAAATTTGAGAATTAATAGTATCTGAGGGACGAACAATTTTAAGTAATTATGAGCTCAGAGATATAGCATTGACTATTAATATATAAATTAAGGTTTGATTGTTCAGCATTTTAAAACACCATCTACAGCACACAACCAGATTATTTGTGCTGGAATAGGGGCAACTGTGTCTTAAGACTCCGCTCCACAGCAGCTAGTTGGGCCCACGTGGCCAACGATCGGCTGGGAGGATGAGAAAAATGACTTTACAATAATGTTTTTTCTGGCCAAAGAATTGTCTTGGGCACAAATAATTTTTAATTACCAATTAACAACAATTATAAAAGCTTTCTTTATTTTTTGTAAAACCCATTGCAGCAAACCAAAACACCAAATAACAAAAGGATACTGTCTCTGAATCTTTTGGGTGAGAGCAAGGATTTAAGGTAAACTTCCCTTGAGAAGCATTAGTTAATAAAATACTTTCCACTTAGGAAACAATATATACTGAAAGATTAAAACTTTTGGCTTCTTGTAAAGAAGCAGAAACAATAAACATTTTTCTTACATAATGTAAAGCTATATTAGCCATACATAGAGGCAAAATTTTCTAGTGATTACCAGTTTACTAGAAGCAAAAATCTTTGAATTTAAGCATTATTTTAAACATCTGAATAGATCTGTATCACTGTTAAAAAGAAATTTTCTTGAACACAGGGAAAAACTTTTTTAGGCATTGTTTGCAAAACAAAAGAAAAGGCCACAAGCCGCTCTGGGACTGCCCAGAGCCCTGTATTGACTCAAAGGTAAAATACTTTTTAATCTGAGCATTAATCTTAAATTTGCAATCAAACTGCAAGCTGCAGTCAATGGAACAATGGCAGTTTTAACCATAATTTTTAAGTTTTTGTGCAAGGTTAGGATAATACCTACAACTTTGGGAAAGCAAAACCTACGTTTAAAACAATTTATCACTGTTAAAATCAATATTAGAAGCATTACTATCATATTACGAAGTTTGGATATCAATTAATACCTATGAATACCTATTAAAGCAAGCTTAAACACTTTAATAAAGAGGCATTGCTTTATATCTTATCTTAAATTTTACTATTTAGGATAGGAACCACATTTATCATTATCTAAACTAGAAATATCTTAAGAGACTCAGCCTCTAGGGCTGCCTTAGGCCACGTGTCGGAAGGACTCTAAACTTGAGTTATCAAATTTAACATTAACCATCTGTAGCAATGTAACAATTATTAATTTTAACCAACAACTTATGAGCTGAATGCGAAAACATGCAGAGCACATTTTTAATAAAGAACCAAATGAAGCAGTTAATTTTAGACCAATCAGAGAATATTAATCTTTTTAGCTACAATCATAGAATAAAAAAGCACTTTACCATTGTCAAACACATTAATCATGAACCATTTATCAGATTCGAAACTAAGAGGCTGTGTACTCGCTGCTTTTTCTTAAAACGAACATTTTTTCCATCAGGGGCCCTCCTGCCACGTGTCTGGTTTTTGGCTGAAACACGTGGCAGCTCTCGGCCTTGCAGATAAAGTTTTTTATACCATTTTTATTATCCAACATAAAACATAGAACATTCATTCATACAGACTGGACACGAACATACATGAATTGAACACGAGAACAGATTGGTGCACCAGACATAAACAAGACACAAAATGGGGCAGAGTACTCCTGCTATTTGGGACAATTTCCTCCCTCATGATGCAGTTTTTATAACTGCGGCAATCCGCCTGTATTAATTTCCTTTTAATAAACCCTTTCCTTTCTCACACCTAACAATGTAGCTTTTTTCTAGCCACGGCCTACCGCCTGTGCCTAGCTCCTCTTAAGCTTCACTGCTGAACCTAAGTGAACCAGCGCTCGGGCTTAACGCTGTCTCAGCTTAGCCCATACCTTCTCCGGTATGAATTTCCTTTATCCTTAAGCAACTCCTGAAAACTAAACACAATCACCTGATCCATGATTTTGAACCCTTCTTTCTTCCACCTAAGCAGTTTTCTAAAAAACTGCGGCACACCGCCTGTCTCCGTATCTAGTTCCGATTTACGAACTGCTGACCCCAAGCAGAAACAGTGTTGGGTCAGCACTGCTTCAAACTTGTTCGTATCCTACCGCATCCCCAGCAACACTCTACAAAACTGAATTTTTTTTTTAGGCTAGCGCTAGCATGTGTACCTGTCCGTTGCTCCGATGCTCCTCCGATACGAAGATTCTTTTCTTTCTTGTGGAGCTCCACACAGCAGTCGTTTCTCTTAGCATCCCTCTGCCATTCTTCAGGTCCCTGTTCGGGCGCCAACTGTTGCGGCCCGCCCGCGGTCCACAACACGAACGGTTCAACTGAGAATGGCAGTTCCCTGCAAAGAGAGGTAACTAGATAGGGCGGAAGAAACAATGGAGTCAAGACAAAACTCTGATCAAGACTCAATTTAATATTTCCAGACACTCAGTTTATAAAGGAAGGGGGAGGGAACCCAATTTCCCGCCAAGTAACTCAGGGTCCAGTAGCAGGACGAACACGTGTGTGCCTTCAGGCAGCAAGGTCAGGTTCCAGCAGTGGGCGTGGCAGGACGAATGAGCCGGTAGCTCCACCCTAGAGCAGGCAGGTTCCAGGCTGGGGGAAGGGAGGCCACACCCATTGGTCTTGCAAACTTTATATGCCCCAGTACAGGGGAACGCCAGGGCCAAGAAGTGGGAATGTGCGGGTAGGGGACTAGGGGGTGAGGGTATGGGGGAGTTTTGTGATATCATTGGAAATGTAAATGAAGAAAATACCTAATTAAAAACTCAGCACTTGGATGATAGATGCAGGTGGATTTCTGTGAGTTTCAGGCCAGCCAGGTCTACAGAGCTGGCTCAAGTACAGGCAGGGCTTCACATGGAACCTTATCTCAAATCCCATGCCCCAAATGAATGTGAATCATTTACTAGCCAGCATCAAAGAGCAGGCTCATGCCACAGAGCTTCTCAGCACCTAAGCTCAGGGGAACAACATTTTTAGAGGCAAAAATCATAAAGACCAATTCACATCAAAGTTTGATGAGGGCCAGAGTAACCTTGAAAAATTCATTTCTGTCAGAGCATAGTAATTTCCTCAGACATAACCTGACTGTTATTTTTAGCTTATACTTTCTTCATTTATTTTGGTTTATAATAATTATTTTGTTTAATATATCTAGATTATGATCAAGGCCATGGAAATCTCAAGTGTTTTGCCAAGGGAGACATGACTATTGGGAAATAGAAGGGTAAGGACTGTCTAATCAAATTATAAAATAGAATTAAGTCAAGAAGATGTCAAAATAGTCATGTGAGTTCCAGGACAGTCAAGGTTGCATAAACTCTGACTCTCGTTGTCTCTGTCTCTCTTTCCCTCTGTGTACCCCCCCTCTCTCGCTCTCTCACACTCTCTCTCTCTCTCTCTCTCTCTCTCTCTATATATATATATATATATATATATATATATATATATATATATATCTGTGTCTCTGTTTCTGTCCTTCTCTTCTTCCGAAAAAAACAAAACCAAAACAAAAAACAAAAAACTTGCTGCTCTTGTAGAAAACCTGGGTTACAGGTGTCTGTAGACCCAAGAACTATCTCCTGGCCTTCGTGAGCATTAGGTATACACACAACTCACTTAAAAACATGTGGAGAGCCAGACAGTGGTGGCATACGCCTTTAATCCCAGCACTCAGGAGGCAGAGGCTGGCCGATTTCTGAATTCGAGGCCACCCTGGACTACAAAGTGAGTTCCGGGACACCAAGGCTACACAGAAAAGTGTAGTGGGTGGATGTTTGGTGGAGAACAGGCATGGAGGCAGATGAGAGGGTGGAATGGGAGTGTTCAAAGGGGAAATCTAGAAGGCAGATAACATTTGAAATGAAAATAAACCAGAAAAAAAATCAAAGAATGATTAGAACAGACCTTTTTACATTCAGTGATAGGGTTATTGTTACTTACTAAAATTCTCAAGATTTCAGTGTCCCTACAGTCAGGTGAGGATGCAAATGGGTGCATGTTATATCCAATTTTGCAGTTTTCAAAGATAAATATTAAAATATTACAACATTGATCTCTCACACTTATGTTCCCTCTGCACATATTTCACATCAATTTTCCGTGACTCACTGTGCCAGTCCCAGGACCACATCTTCCTTGATGCTTTACAGTGAGATGTAAAGCCAGCTTCCTTAGGTCTCTCTCTTATTTCTCTAAACTCTCAATTCTCACTCTCAAATAGACTCCTCCACCATTTTGCAAACATATAACTACCTAATTTACAAGCACTTTTGTTATATTTACATACACACAAAGAAACACAAACACACACAAACACACAAACACACACACACCTCTTGGGTGTAACTACACATTGGAAGATTTCCTTTCTAACTCTGATACAGAATGACAGTTTACATGAGCTCAGATACCTTATTTTGGAATCTGAATGAATGTGTGACTTTGGTATTAGTTGACTGCTAAGAGAAAACACAAACTGTGTGAGAGAGTGAATTAATGTTGTAGATGACATCGCAATATCATCCCCTTTGCAGGAGAGAAGATAAGAGACTATTTTTTTCATATTTATTTCATTATTTATAATAGCCAGTTGCTGAAAAGAACTTATATGTCACTCAACAGAGGAATGGATACAGAAATTCTGGTACATTTGCACAATAGAGTACTACTCAGCAATTATAAACAATGAATTTATGACATTTTTAGGCAAAATGGATGTATCTGGAGGATATCATTCTGAGTGTGGTAACCCAATAACAAAAGAACACATATGTCTGCACTAACAGATAAGCAGATGTTAGCCCAGAAACAGACTAACCAAGATACAATTTGCAAAACACATGAACCTCGAGATGAAGGAAGACCAAAGTGTCAATAGTTCGTTGCTTCTTAGAATGGAAAACAATATACCCAAGGAAGGAGTTACAGAGACAAATTTTGGAGCTGAGAAAGACAAAAAGGACCATCCAGAGATTGCCCCACCTGGGGATCCTTCCCATATACAACCACCAAACCCAGACACTATTGCATATGCTAGCAAGATTTTTCTTATAGGACCCTGATATAGCTCTCTTTTCTGAGGCTATTCCAGTGCAATATATAGAAGTGGATGCTCACAGTCATCTATTGGATGGAATACAGGGCCCCTAAATAAAAAGCTAGAGAAAATACCAAAGAGCTAAAGGGGTTACTAACCCTATAGGAGGAACAGCAATATGAACTAACCAGTACACCCCAGAACTGTGCCTGTAGGTGCATATGTAGCAGAGGATGGCCTAAGCAGATCTCCTGAAAGAGTCATACCCGCCACAACTTACTTTAAGATTATCCATGGCATATTTTAAAATGAAAATTTAGAAAGGTATAAAATAATATATACATGACATCCCAAATAAAGTTATGACTATTTTCCTGCTTCCATCATATTCAGCTGATAAGTCCAACTGAGATTTCTGCTGTTTATACAAATCACTTGCTAAATTTTGTAATAGCATAAAACTTAGCCATCTACTGTGTTTTTGTATCTTCAGGAAAAATGTTATACTCAGTTGTATTAAGACAAATTCTCCCTCTCGGTCATAAAACCAACAAATGCCTACTCCAGGAATTTTCACATCAATGTTCCGTGACTCACTGTGCCAGTCCCAGGACCACATCTTCCTTGATGCTTTACAGTGAGATGTAAAGCCAGCTTCCTTAGGTCTCTCTCTTATTTCTCTAAACTCTCAATTCTCACTCTCAAATAGACTCCTCCACCATTTTGCAAACATAAATGTGGTTGAAACTCTCTAGGGACCATTTGAAATCCATAAGTGTAGTTGGTGTTGTTACAACACTGATGACATCACAAGGGATACCAAGACCTCTCCAGGATACAATAGAATGTTCAGACAAGGAATTGTTTATGTCACATGAAACAGGCTTTGCCTTTCTGTTAAAGTTCTCCCTCTACTGAACAGAAGCTGAATTGCCTATTCTGGAGACTCTCCTGGGACATAAATACTGATCACCTCCTTTTCAAAAGCCAGAGATCTCAGACAATGAGCTTTTTTTTTTTTTTTCCGTGTAAGAACAGTGGGAAAATGGTGTGCTTTGTTTCCAAAGGGGTTAACTAGAAAAAAGATTGACAGGATCAAGAGAAGAGCAAGCCCATCAAGTTGGTAGCAGAACACTTGAGATGTCTACTTTCATCCTATGCCTCAATGGTACTTACTTATCATAAGTACCTCATGTGCTTATCTCTGTGGAGGTCCTAAATGATGTGGGTATTCATCCAAAGGGTTCCCCTATGTTTCTAATTATGGAAGAGCTCCTGTTAGGCAGGTAGGTTGATAGGGCTGGGAGGTACACCCTGCTTTCATAGGTTCAGACTGCAGATGTCCTTCAGGTGTAAATTTTTTATATAATATTGAAATTCTAATTTTGGTGTTCAATATTAGTGTAGTTATGTATATCGGACAATGAAGATCGGAATGGAAATTGGACCCCTTATTGTAAGCTAAGTTCTACGTATTAAGGGATTTTAGGGGATACCTTGGAAGAATCACCATCAGCCATCCTGCATGGACATTGAGTGTGAGTGAAGTAATATGTCTTGCGAATTATGATGCATTGGGTTAAAAATCCTGTGTCTAAACAAGCTATAACATGTCAGATTTAGTTTCATTAGAATAAGTTGAATTTTGTACAAAAATCATTTAAATTATATTAGACTAAGATGATATTTGTAATGAAACTGAAATTATATTTGTTGGTGCATAGTTGTATAATGGGCATCCCATTGCCTTTCAGATATCTGTGGTTCATGAATAACATCTTTGCTATCACATATATTTTAATGAAAGAGGATGACCTTCAATCCATGTAGAGTGATGAGTGCAGATACTCAAAAGTGCTTCAATGCTTTGTATAAATAGTACTTCTGAGCCATATCAAACCTTGTTTCAAGTGATTGAAGAATCACAAATCAGTATCTGATTAATGGGGAAAAACAGGATAAGAATGGCTTATAATAAATGACATCAGAATTTAATGAATATACAGCAGCAACACTTTTAAGACAATTCTCTGACATGAAAATAGGATAGAGGCCATCACCTGTTACACATAAAATATCATGGAATCAGATATCTGATTTCAACAGGAAATAAAGGGATAAGCAACTAGAAAGAATCTATGAATATTATCTGTGAAACAGAAGAAAACTTTGTTTTATAAACTCAAAATGTACTGTAGTGGATAGCTTAAGATTGCAACCCAACAGAAAAACTTAAAGGAAAATAGAAACCAAATATTGCCTTGATAATAAAGAAGGACACGATGATGTGTGCTCTGCCTTCTTGCCTCCAAATAAAGTACATAATATGAGTTTTAGGCAAAAAGAAAAGAGATTTTAAGAAATACTATTTTTGTTGCAAGCAACATGGAGGATGTCTCTGCAGAAAAGCACATGGAGCCTCACCTCCAAATCTGAGCAAAACAAAATTCAAGATTATTAAAGACCTGAATGTTTGACCTATAGTCTTGTTTTAATGAGTATTGAATGGATCCCAGTCCATTGCTCATGTGCTCCAAATGACTTCCAAAAGACTGCCACAGCCCAGGATGGCACAATAGCAGTCACAATGGAGTGAAGAGTCTGCCTCCATGCACATTCCCAGTTAATTTGACATGGTATTAGAACCAGGTATATAATAATTATAGAATATGACAACAGGACACTTCATTTTCCCAGTCTATTGGTTTGTACTGAAACAATTTACACTGAAATAGTCGTAATTCAACCAAATTATGAAACAAATGTTTATTCATAGTAACAAAGATAGTAAATTAAATTCCATAGCAGGATTTTATTATAATCCATTGACATACCAACCATTCCAAAAATGAAGTGTAAGACTCACTTAATTCAGTATGGATATTTTGAACAAAAATATAAGGTAGTTAAAAAAAAATAACAAATCAAATCAATCCTTCATCTTTGTCACTCATTGCAATCTAACCGAATTAGTAGCTAACATCTATGTTATTGAAATGTAATCTAAGATAGAAATATTTCAAAACAAATGCCAAGTAGAAATAAATGAAAAGTGTGAGGTATATACCAGCATTAGCAATAAAATTCTATCTCTTAAATGGCATTCTTTCCCTTGAATAAAATATATGAAATTAGCCTCTAACTTCTTAATGAGGTGTGAACAAACATCAACCAAAGAAATATTTCATTAAATGTCATTGACTGCCAGGGACTGATTATCAGGAAAAAGTTCAGCATATCAGTGAATGTGTGCACAGGTACTGATATTTGACCAGATGGGTGTTGAATCTTTAAAATCCAGGTATTTTTTGGATTTAGCATATTGACATGTTCTCCAGATGGCAGGAATCACGGGAAGTTTGAGGAGTTTTTGGAAACATGAGTGGCATACAATAGTATATGAACAACAGAGAGCATGGTCAACTCCAGGCTCAATGTTGCATGTGAGACTGCCCTTCCCTAAACTAGACAATGTGTTACCTAATGTTCCATGATTATACTCAACATCTGAATGATATGTAACTTTTATGACCTTCTCAACTTCTGTCACAGTATAGAACTTCTGATGAAATCCATTGTGTTTGTGCATAATGGCTGTTGACACATGGTCAGGTATGAGCTATGCAGGAGAAGATTGTCCTTGGGATTTACGCTATGCACATGAATGCAGTCATGGCCCCTGAGGGTAGAAAACATGATCTCAAAACATGTTTTCAAAAATGAGTTGATGAGAAGTTTTCAGACCTCAGATGTAGAGCCTGAGGCCAGAATTTTCCCTATGTATCTAGGGAGCCTGACATAGGAGAAATAGAAAGGAACTGTGAATATAATAAGTGAATCTCCAAACAGCAGTATCTTTAAAACAGACACATAGGTGTAACTGTGTGTGTGATGTCTTTCTACATCAGAAACGGATTTCACAGCAGCTCCTTCTTAGATCCTAGCAGACATGAAGAAGCTCTGTACTTTCACTATTTCATTTTTGTTTCTTAAGTTTTCTCTCATCTTGTGCTGTTTGACTGAACCCAGTTGCTTTTGGAGGATAAAGAATAGTGAAGATAGTGATGGAGATTTGCAAAGGGAATGTCATTTTTACCTTTCGTTACATGATGAACCTATTGAAGATAATTTTGATAATTCAGATTTAAATTTTCGGTAAGTCATTAACTTTATTTCTTTTGTCAATGTCATTAGTTTGACATATTTATCTGTATACACAAACTGTGGGTTCTGTTCTCTTCCTCACCATGTAACTTTAAGGACCCCTGAAAACGAATTATTATATCAATCACTATTTTAATACTTCAAAATGTGTCACAGTTTAGTAGGGTTTTAGTTCAATTTTATACTCCAGTTCACAGTGCTGGACCATGTGAATGTCTGGATCCTCTCTATTGAGTCTTTGTTGAAAGTATATGTTGAAAGATATCTTTTCATCTGCCTTGAATTCACAATTCCCTCCTTTGTCAAGAACTCAATATGAAGAGACTGCATCACTGCCTATATTCAATTGTCTGCCCACGCCTCATTATGATCATGCATCTAAATGCCTTAATAAAAGTGTTACCTAATTCTGGTTTCCAACAGATGAACATGCATTGTTTCATTGAAATATTTGTGAATGTGTTGGTCTACTATACTTGCTTAAATGTATAACATTACTTATATACTTGTGAATATACATATACTTTGCTTTATAAAATAGTCTTTAAATGAGTCTCATCCTGCAGCTCTCAATTTGGTACTGAATAAGGAAAAAGAATGCTAGTCTTATATTCTGTTACCAGAATAATCTTTTTATCCAATTACACAAATGCACAGGCACTGATTAGGCTTCTTATCACTATAAGATACAAGGTCAATATTTCTATTAACTACTCAATAAACTTAACATTATTTAGTAATTAATATTTATTCACAAGTCCTTTCCATTCATCCTATGACATGTGCCCTGGATACATAGGGAAAATTCTGGTCTTAATCTCTACATCTGAGGTCTGAAAAGATAAATCTAGGAGAATCATTGTGTTCCAGTTGAAAAGAACCTTTTCTCAATGTGGCTATTAGATCTGAGATCCAAAGTGTGAGGTGTTATCATTTGTGGCTGCAGATAATGAGGGAACGAGTGTTGAAATCATTTACCTTTTAGCTAATCATTGTGCCTGCGACTTCTTTCTTTCATAAACTAAGGTTTCTTGTGCTTTTATGTTTTTGGTTCTCATCCCATCCCCTTTTCAATTTTCATGTCTTTGGGATAAAGGAATACATTTTTCAATGGGTAGCCACAGTGCACTGTACACTTTGATAGTGATGGTTGTTTCACATTATTATCCTTCTGTGTTAGGTGAGTAGGAATTATATTTCTGAAGTATCCTTAATTTTTACCACACCTATTGGCCAAAAATTGTGGAAATTCTCATTGATGACAATTGTTTAAGCCATAATAAGTTTTAAAATTACAAATATATGAACTGTGTCAATATACTTTTGGGATTAGAAAGAAAAACTTAGCGCTGAACTCTTAATTGAAAAATACAAATTTTAGCAAAAGACCATGTTTGGTGTCTTTACACCTGATAAGAGGCAATAGAGAATAACAGATGAACTGCCAACTGTGCTGGGGCAGAGAAGATCTCTTTGCTCAGACATCACTTAAAGGATCTCAATGTATTAGGAAGATTGTGGTATTAAAAGAATTGTGATAAAACTTTTACAAGATAGAAATAGTAAGAACACACTAAAAGGCAACATGAACTTGATGTGTACAAGACCTTCTGGTCATATGGTATATTGTATCATTGTGTATATCTTGAAATGGATAAATAAAATTAAATAAAATGGATATTAAAATGAGTAGCCTGATTGGTGATATTAACATTTGAATATATTAAAAGCATGATCTAAAAACATACAAAACAATTATAAAACATGTTCTAACATATTATTCATAATTTTCTTCCTGTGAATAAAATTAGCAATTTCATAATGCTTAAGTTCATAGAGTTTTTGTTATTTGGAAATATGTAAAATATTCTTACTGATAAAATATTTTCTCTACTTGAAACACTGATAATCTTCTTAAAGTAAGCTGATTGTTTGTCAAGAAACACAACTATATAGTGGGTTTTGAATACTCTCATACTGTCAGGTGGTATCTAATAAGGGCTTTTGAATATATTTCTTAATGATTCACTATATAAAATTTTATGCTCCTTTATTATGCTTAATTCCCAAAGAGTATTTTGTATGTTTTGTAATAACTTAGTAGTGAACATTAGACATAGTATCCTCAGTTATGGATATTATTAAATATTCATAAATGATATTTCAGTATCCTCAGTTATGGATATTATTAAATATTCATAAATGATAAAAGGATAAGAATAAAAAAGTTGAAAAAAACAGATATATTAGTTGATACCCAAAGTTTTCAATAATATTAAGATGATTGATGTATAAATTGCAGTTAAATAAAAATTATAAGGACAATCTGTTAGGTATTTCATATGTAGTGGAAGTCATGCTCTTTTATATATCTGTGGAATTACATCTCCAAGGTTATTTTATAGCAGTCTCACACAATAGGACTGTAATTTAGTTCAAGGATGGCATTCAGAGATAAAACAATGTTTATTTATTTTCATGAATACAAAATGTATCATATCACAGTGCCCAATGTGTATGAATTCTTAAATTGTATTCGGCTCTAAAGATCCCTAATATATCAGGCTTATTTCAAGACATTTATACAGAAATTTAGTATATCTCATATTACAAACTTTACTGCAGTTGAAATTTTATATTTCACACATCTCCCTTAATCATCACTATGCCCTCTTGTAGAATTGCAGCAAGTGAATATGAGCTTCTTCTGGTAATGTTTTTTGCTACTGATGAGATCAACAAGAATCCTAATCTTTTACCCAACATGACTTTGATGTTCTCCATCATTGGTGGAAACTGTCATAATTTATTGAGAGATCTGGATCAAGAATATACACAAACATATGGACATATGAATTTTGTTAATTATTTCTGTTATTTAGATCATTCATGTACCATAGGTCTGACAGGACCATCATGGAAAACATCCTTAAAACTGGCAATGCATTCTTCGATGCCACTGGTAAGTAATTTTCACACTGAATGGGTTAAGAACATTAAATTACATTTACAGGTGCCTACAAGAAAACTTGGAAATAATGCATTTGTGGGTGTGCTGCTACACAAATACACACACATACATACACATTATATATATATGAATTAAATAATCATTTCATAGATGTACTGTGCGTACAGGTAAAATTGTATTCTAGGAATTTTAGACTTATCAGAAATAGTCTAGAATCTAATAGGAATAATACATGATGTGTATAGTACAATCTTTCTTTTCTTATCTAGAGTTCTGGAAGGTGAGTAGCATTAAATGTATATGAGTCTAAATATCCTAATAATAATATTCTTCACTGGAAGTTTCATCCTGTCTTCTGCATCCTTTAGGTTTTCTTTGGAACATTTAATCCTAACCTACGCGACCATGACCGGCTGCCCCATGCCCATCAAGTAGCCACCAAGGACACACATTTATCACGTGGCATGGTCTCCTTGATGTTTCATTTTAGATGGACTTGGATAGGACTGGTCATCTCAGATGATGATCAGGGTATTCAGTTTCTCTCAGATGTAAGAGAAGAAAGCCAAAGGCATGGGATCTGTTTAGCTTTTGTTAATGTGATCCCAGAAAACATGCAGATATACATGACAAGAGCTACAATATATGATAAACAAATTATGACATCTTCAGCAAAGGTTGTTATCATTTATGGTGAAATGAACTCTACTCTAGAAGTCAGCTTTAGAAGATGGGAAGAGTTAGGTGCTCATAGAATCTGGATCACAACCTCTCAATGGGATGTCATCACACATAAAATAGAATTCACACTTAATCTTTTCCATGGGACTATTACTTTTGCACACCACAGAGTTGAGATTCCTAAATTAAGGAATTTTATGCAAACAATGAACACAGTCAAATACCTAAAAGATATTTCTCATACTATACTGGAATGGAATTATTTTAATTGTTCAATCTCCAAGAACAGCATTAAAATGCATCATATTACATTCAACAACACATTGGAATGGACAGCACTGCACAGCTATGATATGGCCATGAGTGATGAAGGTTACAATCTGTACAATGCTGTTTATGCTGCGGCCCACAACTACCATGAACACATTCTTCAACAAGTAGAGTCTCAGAAAAAGACAGAACACAAAAGACATTTCACTGCTTGTCAGCAGGTAAAGACTTACATTTCATTATGCTTAGATATATCAATGTGATCTTTTAAATGGAACCAGAGGAACAACTGTACATTTGTTAGAGATTATTCTCTCAGTTCAATGATTTGTATACTGCAAAAGCCCCTAATGATTCATTTACATGGATGAATTTCACTCACAAAGATAATATTTAATAAGAGACCATACATTTTTACGAATACCAGTGAGTTTTGTGAAAAGGTGTCTCACATTTCAACCAAATGAGTTCAAAATTTAGAATAGGAGCCAAGAGTTTTATCATAAAAGCCTTAAGTGATGACTAGACTGGAATTTTTTGCTGAAGAAAAGTTTTTCAGAAATTGATACATGTATGTGCTGTGGTTATTATTTAGCCATTTAAATTAACAATATACAAAAACATAAATTACTAAGACTGCACATTTCATTAAATTTATGTTAATTTTATATGAGTATACTCTATGTACATGAAAATAATTTGTTTATTTTCACAATTTCCAGATATTCAGACTTCCCCTTCATTCTCTCATACATGGATTCATTTAAATGAATTTTTTTTGACAAGAATGTTCACACAGACACACACGCAAACACACAGACATACACAGACACACACACACACAGTTACTTGTTATCTAGTAATCATTTTTTCTAGCACATTTTATCTTTATCATTAATATTAAGTATATAAGTTTTCAGTTATCAATGAGGTATACTATATTTTTCTACACACATTTATTTCAATACAGCTGTCTCTTCTGAAAGTCATTAAGAAATTGGGGAATTCTTAATTTGGAATTACCTTTATTGATATGCTTTATTGATATTGTAAGCATGCATCTCTTCTAGGTGTCCTCCTTGATGAAAACCAGGGTATTTACGAACCCTGTTGGAGAACTGGTAAACATGAAGCATAGGGAAAATCAGTGTACAGAGTATGACATTTTCATCATTTGGAATTTTCCACAAGGCCTTGGATTAAAAGTGAAAATAGGAAGCTATATACCTTGTTTTAAAAAGAGTCAACAACTTCATATATCTGATGATTTGGAATGGGCCATGGGAGGAACAGCAGTGGGTATACCATAATTTTTTCAGGTTATGTGTA